>NC_052161.1:3305617-3617440 GCF_902713615.1 Scyliorhinus canicula
CCCCCCCCCCCCCCCCCCCCCCCCCCCCCCCCCCCCCGCCGCCGCCCAGGAGAAAAGCTTGGCGGAGATCTCTGAGGCATCATCGCTGCCACCCCATCTTCCACCAGCGTAGAGACCTACACCTCAGTGGGTGACATTAGTGGACAGGTTTCTGGTCACAATCTGGTGAGCATCAAACATTGCTGATGCACACACAGGGGGTGAGCTGACGTTCACAGTCTCATCCTTGGAAAGTCTGTTGAGGATAATGACCTCCACGGTTCTCCGGGTATGCTGACCTTGTGTCCCACGTCACATCAGCGACTGTACCTCAACAAAGCTCATGCATGGGCTTTGGGTAAACGTTTTTATCAAATCCTGACCTTAAAAAAGGTGTCAACATATAAAGTATTTCTTATACTGTCACTCAGTAACCTCTCTCCCCCAGCACCCTGTGTTACTGACTGTATCTCTATTGATGTTAATCCAGCTCCCTCACACTGTCACTCAGTAACCCCTCTCCCCCAGCACCCTGTGTTACTGACTGTATCTCTGCTGATGTTAATCCAGCTCCCTCACACTGTCACTCAGTAACCCCTCTCCCCCAGCTCCCTCACACTGTCACTCAGTAACCCCTCTCCCCCAGCACCCTGTGTTACTGACTGTATCTCTGCTGATGTTAATCCAGCTCCCTCACACTGTCACTCAGTAACCCCTCTCCCCCAGCACCCTGTGTTACTGACTGTATCTCTGCTGATGTTAATCCAGCTCCCTCACACTGTCACTCAGTAACCCCTCTCCCCCAGCACCCTGTTTTACTGACTGTATCTCTGCTGATGTTAATCCAGCTCCCTCACACTGTCACTCAGTAACCCCTCTCCCCCAGCACCCTGTTTTACTGACTGTATCTCTGCTGATGTTAATCCAGCTCCCTCACACTGTCACTCAGTAACCCCTCTCCCCCAGCACCCTGTGTTACTGACTGTATCTCTATTGATGTTAATCCAGCTCCCTCACACTGTCACTCAGTAACCCCTCTCCCCCAGCACCCTGTGTTACTGACTGTATCTCTATTGATGTTAATCCAGCTCCCTCACACTGTCACTCAGTAACCCCTCTCCCCCAGCACCCTGTGTTACTGACTGTATCTCTACTGATGTTAATCCAGCTCCCTCACACTGTCACTCAGTAACCTCTCTCCCCCAGCTCCCTCACACTGTCACTCAGTAACCCCTCTCCCCTAGCACCCTGTGTTACTGACTGTATCTCTACTGATGTTAATCCAGCTCCCTCACACTGTCACTCAGTAACCCCTCTCCCCCAGCACCCTGTGTTACTGACTGAATCTCGACTGATGTTAATCCAGCTCCCTCACACTGTCACTCAGTAACCCCTCTCCCCCAGCTCCCTCACACTGTCACTCAGTAACCCCTCTCCCCCAGCTCCCTCACACTGTCACTCAGTAACCCCTCTCCCCCAGCTCCCTCACACTGTCACTCAGTAACCCCTCTCCCCTAGCACCCTGTGTTACTGACTGTATCTCTACTGATGTTAATCCAGCTCCCTCACACTGTCACTCAGTAACCCCTCTCCCCCAGCACCCTGTGTTACTGACTGTATCTCTACTGATGTTAATCCAGCTCCCTCATATTGTCACTCAGTAACCCCTCTGCCCCAGCATCCTGTGTTAAAGACTGTATCTCTCCTGATGTTAATCCAGCTCCCTCACACTGTCACTCAGTAACCCCTCTCCCCCAGCATCCTGTGTTAAAGACTGTATCTCTACTGATGTTAATCCAGCTCCCTCACACTGTCACTCAGTAACCCCTCTCCCCCAGCATCCTGTGTTACTGACTGTATCTCTACTGATGTTAATCCAGCTCCCTCACACTGTCACTCAGTCACCCCTCTCCCCCAGCTCCCTCACTCTGCTGCCCTGTGTGAAATGGGCCCCAGATGTGTGAAATCCGCTGTTTTTCGTTTTGGACAGTGTACAAAATCTAACTTTGTGTTTGTCCATCTACATTTTATGGCTCTATGCTGCTTTTTGCTCTCTGAATCATATGCTTCTGTGACCCTCTCTACCCCCACTCATTTTCTGAATAGCTCCTATTATTATTGATTGGGTAATTGTTGTCTCTGATCAGATGCTGCTGATGCTTTGTAGATCCCGTCTCCTACCTTCACTGAGCCGAGCCTGCTTTCTGGAGCCCGTCACACAGCTGGCTGTGCTTCAGTGATCTGTTTTTACTTGCCTAATGAAAGGGAGGGTTTGGAGTCAACTGTTTAATTAACCCCATAATGGACCTTGGGGAAACACTTTTTTGTCACTTGCCCAAGCATCCGATTGAATCCTGTCTCCGGGTAATTGGAACAAGCACTGATGATGTTTCATTGTGATGGAAGA
The DNA here is from genome assembly GCF_902713615.1 of Scyliorhinus canicula. Classification (NCBI taxonomy): domain Eukaryota; kingdom Metazoa; phylum Chordata; class Chondrichthyes; order Carcharhiniformes; family Scyliorhinidae; genus Scyliorhinus; species Scyliorhinus canicula. The sequence continues at coordinate 3,308,004 of NC_052161.1, forward strand.
CTGCTTCTTTCATCCTCTCCTCTCCCTCTCTCTACTTGACAGGTCACTCTGCTTGTGCAAGTGGAATTCATTATCAAAACGATCAACCTTGGGTCAGAGAAAGCAAAGCAGGAGCCACCCTGACCAGCTGGCCCACATGGTACAGTCTGGATTAGTGACCGGGCTGGCATCTTCAGCCATTGGCTAAAGTCTGCAGGGCTGACAGTCTGCCATGGCCGAGGGTGCCAGCTTGACAAGGTGGTGATTTTCGATTCTTCAGTCAGCAATGTTTAAAGGGATAAATATTCTACAGAACCCCAGAGATACTGACTGATACAACCCTCTGGAAACCTTACCCCCGATTAACAATTACATGATATTTCAGAGCCTACAGCACAAGCAGGCCATTCGGGCATCGGTCTCTGCTAGTCTCAGTGGTAGTGATCTTGCCTCTGGGTTAGTAGCTGTGTCTGTATGTCCTGCTCTAGACACCTGAGCACATAGTCCAGACTGACGTTCGTAGTGAACAAGCTGATACCTCAGGGATCTCCCGTGAAGGATGACACCTCCACCAGTGAAGAGCTCCCTCTGCACTGCACCGGGGAGAGACTGACAGGATCACACACTTCATTGCTGGTGCTGGGTTGAAGCCAGCAACATTTGAACCAGTGTTGTTGAACCAGAGCTACTGAGTCCACTTGTTCCTGAGCAGCGTCACTTGTCCCGCTGTACGTTGCTGTGAATCTCTGTCTGTGTCGCTGCTTTAATGTTCCTTCTTTCCCTCAAGACAACACACAAACTTACCCATGCTGATGAACTGTGCTGTTTGAAAGCCTCAGATTTGTATGTTGAGAAATGTTATAATAAGAATGGTAATTAATTCAAGAAACATGTTCACTGCCTGAAGGTTGAACTGCAGTGTAACTTACTTTGAGAAATTAATACATGGACATCGTTAAGATGATACCCGTGCAGATTCATCAGAAAGATACTGGGGCTCAAAGGGTTAAAGTATGAGCACAATTCCACTAATGTGCCTTGTATTCACTTGAGTTTAAACTTAATCAAAGTGTTTAAAATGATCAAGAGATTCTATCAGGTAGATACATTTTCTCTGGTCAGTAAATCTACACCAAGGGATCCGAATCTCACATGAGGAATGAATTCTGAAAGCAATTCTTCACACAAAGGAGAGTGGACACCCTGAACTCTCGCCCCCAAAATGTCTGTGGATGTTTGGGGGTCATTTGAAATTCTAGGCCTGAGATTGATCGAGTTTAATTGGATAAGCGTATTGAAGGGTGAGGTATGAAGGTAGGTAAACGGGGGTGAGGTACAGACCTCTCATGGTCAGTGGAACTGGCTTTAGATCAATGACCTGCTCCTGTTCTGTTGTTGAGGGAACTGACCATAAACATGAGGAAGAATATTCTTCTCAACAACATCACTGAGACATCTCAAAGAGCTTTCGACTGCTGTGAAACGTGTTACATAGTACATAGTACATACAGTGCAGAAGGAGGCCATTCGGCCCATTGAGTCTGCACCGACCCACTTAAGCCCTCACTTCCACCCTATCCCCGTAACCCAATAACCCCTCCTAACCTTTTTTGGTCACTAAGGGCAATTTACCATGGCCAACCCACCTAACCCGCACGTCTTTGGACTGTGGGAGGAAGCCGGAGCACCCGGAGGGAACCCACGCAGACACGGGGAGAACGTGCAGACTCCGCACAGACAGTGACCCAGCGGGGAATCGAACCTGGGACCCTGGCGCTGTGAAGCCACAGTGCTAATCACTTGTGCTGCGTGTTGTGTGCATCAACCACTTGTATTTACATCTCACTTTTTCCATAGAAAGAAATGTCACAAAGATAATTTTGGGACATAAGGGGGTCAAGGTATAGGCAGAGAAACTGGATTGATGTAAAAACTCGGTCATTATTGTAATGATGGAGCGGGACGAACTATTCCTCCTATTTATTTCATTCTTATAAAATTGTCCTGAATCACTTCATGTTTTGGAATACAGTTCATATCTTAAAAATAAAAGACTCCACAGCCTGGTATCAATAACGTTTGATATTGGAATTTCTGTGGAGCAGAAAAACCTAATATCACATTGCAGTGGTTTGGTCAGCAAAGTGACTTGCATTTCTGTTCGTGGATGAGAATGAGGGGACAAGATTGAATTGAATCCTTGTTTCCTGATCCTCTTCTCTCCCTCAACTCACCAATAAACCATTCAGTTGCCAATTCACCACCAAACACAGCTGCGGACTCTCTGCATCCCTTCTTGTGTACGTTCCCGCCCCAAACCTTTCCACCTCTCTACCCACTCCCCTTCTGTACAAGCTTCTTTGACCAAATGATTATTGTCCCCATTTCTTTAAGCTCAGTACACAAAGATTTCGAAACTGGGGCAAATGGAGGAAATTAAGATACAGATCAGCTCTGATCTAACTGAAGAGCAGAACATGCTCTCTTATATGAAAAATCGCTTATTGTCACGAGTAGGCTTCAATTAAGTTACTGTGAAAAGCCCCTAGTCGCCACATTCCGGTGCCTGTCCGGGGAGGCTGTTACGGGAATCGAACCGTGCTGCTGGCCTACTTGGTCTGCTTTAAAAGCCAGCGATTTAGCCCAGTGAGCTAAACCATCAATCGCTTTCCTCTCTGGGTGTGTGCACTTGCTGCTGCTTGCTATCTTTTGTGTAAATGGAAATTCAGAGTTAGCTCCTGGAAGCTCCCCGGTATAGTACAACTCTGTAGGTTACACCCTTCCCTCTGATCCAGCAGTTTGTTGGTTCAAGTTTCCTTCCAAGGAAGTGATCGCAGTCTGACGCTCCCAGTGCAGTACTGAGAGAATGCTGCACTATCAAAGGGGCCACCTCTTAGGTGATATGTTAAACCAACACCTTGACGGCCCTGTCAGGAGGGGGTAAATGATTCTGCCGCCTCATCGGTGTCCTAAAGCCAATATTTATCACTCAATCAATATGGCTAAAACAGAAGCAAAATCCTGCAGATGCTGGAAGGCTGAAATTAAAACAGAAAGCGATAGAAATATTCAACAGCTCAGGCAATATCTGTGCAAAGAAAAGCAGAGTTGTTGGCCGGAATTCTCCGTCCCCCCCAGGGGCCGGATTCTCCGCCACCCGGGAATCGGCAGGGTCGGGAATCGTGCTGCGCCGGTTGGCGGGCCCCCCGCGGCGATTCTCCGGCCCGCGATGCGCCGAAGTCCAGCCGCTGTCAGGCCGTTCCCGCCGGTGGGAATCAAAGCACGTCTGGTGCCGGCGGGATTGGCGGTGCGGGCGGGCACCGGGGTCCTGGGGGGGGGGGGCACGGGGCGATCTGACGCCGGGGGGGGGGCCCCCACGGTGGCCTGGCTCGCGATCAGGGCCCACCAATCGGCTGGCGGGCCTGTGCCGTGGGGGCACTCTTTTTCCTCCGCCCCACCATGGTCTTCACCATGGCGGAGGCGGAAGAGATCCCCTCCCCTGCGCATGCACCAGTATGATGTCAGCAGCCGCTGATGCTCCGGCGCATGCGCGGACTTCCGCTGGCCGGCGAAGACCTTTCGGCCCCGGCTGGCGGGGCGCCAAAGGCCGTTCGCGCCGGCGGGCTGGCAGAGAATTCCGCACCTTTGGGGAGGCCCGACGCCGGAGTGGTTCACGCCACTCCGTCCCGCCGGGACCCCCCACCCCACCGGGTAGGGGAGAATCCCGCCCGTTGTTTCTGGTCTGGGTCCTTGTAGAATCACAGACTGAAAAATTAAGAACCTTTCAAATATCATCTGGCTGCAGTGATTTGAACCTTAAACCAATCGCGGGCTGGGATTATTCATTTTGTGGTCAATGAGGTCGTATCGGGTCAAATATCCACAGGGAAACAACATTGTAGGAAGTAAGGTAGCAGAATGAGGATTTAGTCATTCTGCCTCACACACAACATGAGCAGGAAGTTTTCTGTCAGTGGGACTGAGGCACAGTCAGTATCACTGGGATTATTATGTTTCTGGGTCACCTTGTCTCATTATAGAAGGAGGTAATTCTCAGGAACACGATCTGTTCAAGGGCTTGCAGCATTAGACACAAAGTCAGGCCCTGGAAAACCACATTATAGATCAAAAAAGGAGAAAGAAAGAACTGCATTTATACAGCAACTTTCATATTGTCAAAATATAGGGGCGGCACGGTAGCACAGTGGTTAGCACGGTTGCTTCACAGCACCTGGGTCCCGGGTTCGATTCCTGGCTTGGTTCACTGTCTGTGCGGAGTCTGCACGTTCTCCCCGTGTCTGCGTGGGTTTCCTCCGGGTGCTCCGGTTTCCTCCCACAAGTCCCGGAAGACGTGCTGTTAGGTAATTTGGACATTCTGAATTCTCCCTCTGTGTACCCGAACAGGTGCCGGAATGTGGCGACTAGGGGCTTTTCACAGTAACTTCATTGCAGTATTAATGTGAGCCTACTTGTGACAATAATAAAAACTGTAGATTATATCCCAGGGAATAAGTTTTGAAACTCAGTCACTGTTGTAGTGAGAAACATTCTGGAAACAGCAATTGAAGCAAGCTACCGGTTATAGAATAGAATTCCTACAGTGCAGGAGGAGGTAAATCGGCCCGTCAAGTCTGCACTAACCCCCTGAAAGAGCACCCTATCTAGGCCCACTCCCCCGCCCTATCCCCGTAACCCTATTAGCCCGCCTAACGTACACATCTTTGGACACTAAGGGCCAATTTAGCACGGCCAGTCCACCCAACCTGTAAATCTGGTTTGCTGGTGTTAGTTGCAAGATAAATGTTAACCAGGTGATCACTCCAGCTGGCCTTGGAAACAGTATCGTGGGATCTTTGATATCACCTGGGGGCATATGGAGCATCAGATTAAGATTGGAAAAATACTGCACGTCCAGCAGTACAGCATTCCTTCCGCCTGTAATACATGTTCAAGTCACTGGACTAGGGCTTGACCCCAGGTCATTCAGACTCGGAGGTGGTAGTGCCAACCTCTGAGCCATGGCTGAGGGTTATGTTGGCCCAATTACCCAATCTTCACTTTAGCAGAGCAAGGTACTGCCATTATGTAATCCACAATGTGAAAGCATTGCAAAGGTCTGTGGTGAAAAATATACATCAGCTGCTTTCAAAACAGTGTTTCCACAGGTGTTAGACTGAGAGGCGGTTCCAGCCCTGACCTTTGTCCATTGGTTTATTTTGGTGTTTTGTGTCTCTGTGAATTGGTGACAGTCAGTAGTTCCATTCATTGCCCACCACCAAGGCTGAGCAAGAGCAGGGTCGGAGCAGCTCGGCAACTTTCCTTCCACTTCTGTAGCTCTCCTGAATGACCCCCTCCTCTGTTAGCCGCTGGCTGCTGTTCAGTAAAGAGTCAAGAGTTCTGCTCCTTTCCCAAGACACCTTTATTTTCGTTGAACACACTCTATACACCACATCACACCCAACAAGTGCCACCTGCAACCTCTTTACATATCAGTGTCAATTATTGAATACTTAACATCAATGAGACATCGAATTGGAATGTCTCTTCACCCATTCCTTAACATCCTCTTCCCCACCATGGCTGAGGCCAGACACCCTTCCATCATGTATAACATGGAGAAGATCCTTCACTCCGTGCCTGCCACGTTGGAGAAGATCCTTCACTCCGTGCCTGCCACGTTGGAGAAGATCCTTCACTCCGTGCCTGCCACGTTGGAGAAGATCCTTCACTCCGTGCCTGCCACGTTGGAGAAGATCCTTCACTCCGTGCCTGCCACGTTGGAGAAGATCCTTCACTCCGTGCCTGCCACGTTGGAGAAGATCCTTCACTCCGTGCCTGCCACGTTGGAGAAGATCCTTCACTCCGTGCCTGCCATGTTGTTGTTTTTGCAGAGACCTATCCCAAGGTATCCCCATGCAATGCCTTTCACGGGATGCAAACAAACATGAGTTCAGGATCCTAACTTACACCAAGTCCCGTTCACCCATCACCACCGTCCTCACTGATCTATACTGGCTTTGATCCGGCAAAACCGCGAGATGAAAATTGTCATCCTTATACTCACATCCCTCCACGGCCTCACCTCCCCCTGTTTCTCTAATTGCCCCCTATTGTATTGAAATGAAATGAAAATGAAAATCGCTTATCGTCACGAGTCGGCTTCAATGAAGTTACTGTGAAAAGTCCCTAGTCGCCACATTCCGCCGCCTGTTTGGGGAGGCTGGTACAGGAATTGAACCGTGCTGCTGACCTGCTTGGTCTGCTTTAAAAGCCAGCGATTTAGCCCAGTGAGCTACACCAGCCCCCATTGAGATCTCCGTGAGCCTCCAATCCTGGCCTCTGGAGCAAACCCTGATTTAAACACTCCACCATTGGCAACCAGACCTTCATCTTCCTGGCTCCCAAACTATGGAATTCCCTCCCCAAAGCTCCCTGTCTCTCTCTACCTCCTCCTCCTCCTTTACAACTCTCCTTAATAACCTACCGCTCTGACCAAGCACTTGGCCATCTGTCCCAGTGTCTCCTTATGTGGCGCAGTGTCATATAATGTCCCTCAGAAGCTTCCTGCGTCACTTACTACAGTAAACCTGCTATATAATTGCAAGTTGTTGTTGTGGCCATTGGGCATCCTGAAACATATGAAGATCAGTCAGTCTCCCAGCCAACACCAGTTCCAATTCAGCCTCCCTTCCCCAGCCAGGTTAATGAAGATAATCATCCGATCCATTTTCTTTTATTCCTCTCAACTCCAAGCTCGCCCACCCTTCATCATCGAGCCCCCCACCCCCACGCCAACACAAACCCAGTTGTGCATCGGAGCTGGGTTAATCAATAGCACCGTGTGGCAGAGGGGTCAGGAGTGGCTGTCGCTGGCTTCTTTCAGATGTGTATGAAATTTGCTTAAAGCCTACACCAATTAACTTCAGGATGATGAATGGGTGCAGTGATGTAAAAAGCATCGGTGCTCAGGGCTTTGTTGGAGATTCTCAGCTGCAAGAATGTCGGATACTCACCAAGAGAACAAGTCAGTGGCTGAACCCTGATCCCGCTGCTCATAATGAGTCTGTCCATCTCCTAAAAAATAGAAATAATGTGCGCAGGGAAACCCATACTGCCTGATTTATTCATCTGTAGGGTTCGCTGACTAATTTTGATAGATTTTTAATATAATGAAAGGAAGCGATTCTAATTTTCGGCGTCTATCCTGGTGTAATAGCACAGATGTATTTAAGGGATGCTCGATCAGTACGGGTGCTCCGGTTTCCTCCCACAGTCCAAAGATGTGCGGGTTAGGTGGATTGGCCATGATAAATTGCCCGTAGTGTAAGGTTAATGGGGGGATTGTTGGGTTACGGGTATACGGGTTACGTGGGTTTAAGTAGGGTGATCATTGCTCGGCACAACATCGAGGGCCGAAGGGCCTGTTCTGTGCTGTACTGTTCTATGTTCTATGGCGAAAGGTGGGAGGAAGCTCGTCTGGAGCATAAATGCCAGCACAGGATATTGGGGCTGAATGGCCTGTTTCTGTGCTATAACATTCACTGGTTGTTGTTTTCTCCCTGGCTGCGTTCCCGTTGCAGAAATATTGCAGAATATGAATGTCTGTTGCCTCTTGTTTATCAGGTTTCACACTGATGTTTCTGCCTTGCACAGCGTAACAGCAGAGTTTCCACAAACTGAGCATCAGCCCACATGTCACATCCTTCAGCGGAATCAGTGAGCGAGGTTACATCGTCATGTTAAAGGATTACAGCAATATCTCTGGGATTTGGGCATTGTGAGATGCTGCATTTAGCAGCTCTCTAATTCTCTAATTATTTTTGTTTTTCCTGCTCAGGCTGCTGTTAAACCTCATTCCGCCCATGTGAGGGTTTGCAGAGGTGGTTTCGGCTCAGTGATTTACAGAATATCCTGTGCCCCGCAGAAGTCACTTTTCTAGTTACTGTGCACTCCACTCCCCAGCTGGGTCACTTTACCCTTATCCCACTGCCTTCCTCACCCATTGCTGCCTGACCTATTCCCAATGCATGTGGATTAACAAAGCTTTGCATCGCAACTCATTTCTTCCTCGTGGCAAGGGTTCCAGTCTTGTAGTGATCCTCTGAGTGTACTAAGAATCCGAGGAAAAGTTTGAATCCCACCACTTGCACAAATTCAGTGTTTAACATCTAGAAATAAAATGGCCGTGCTTCATGAAGCTGTTGGATTTTTATAAAAAACCAACTGGTCCACCAATGTTGTTTAGGGGCAGAAACTTGCCCTCCTTACCCAGTCTACGTGACTCCAGACCCAGACGAATATGGTTGAATTCAAAGTGAAAATGCTGGAAAATCTCAGCAGGTCCGGCAGCATCAGTAGGGAGAGAAAAGAGCGAACGTTTCGAGTCCAGATGACCCTTTGTCAAAGCATGGTTGACTCTTTACTGCCCTTTGAAGTGGCCTGTTCCATTGTTATAACCCGCAGGAGACCTCAGGGGTCGGAGCAATTAGCCTGAGGGGTGAAGAGCCCATGGGCACCCTAATAGCCTTTGGTATAAAAGTCGGTCAGACTTGGAATCGACACCTCAGACATGGCTGGGATATGAAGAGTATTGTACATATTATTATTTTACAATAAACTAGTTTCTCTTCATCCACTCGCCTCGGACTTGTCTGTGGTCACTAAAGCAGTCGAGTTAAGGGAAGCTAGGGGCGAGCAATCAATGGTGGCTTTGCCCATGATAATCGCACCCTGAGAATGAAATGAAATGAAAATCGCTTATTGTCACGAGTAGGCTTCAATGAAGTTACTGTGAAAAGCCCCTAGTCGCCACATTCCGGCACCTGTTCAATAGTCAGTTGGCTGTTAAAACCAAGTTTGGCACCTCAAAAACCACCAGCTCCCGAATTTGTGCCGATTAGCGATGTGCCTCCCCCTCACAAGCTGACTCTTCACCTAGGCTTCTTTGTCATAACAACATGAAAAAGATGACCACTGGGGTGGGTGGACATCCAGAACAAGGAACAAGATTCCAAAATTAGAACCAGGTGAGTCAAGGATGATGTCACGAAGCACATCTTCACACAAAGGGGAATGAAAACCTGGAATTCTCTTCCCCAAAACCTTACTGAGGCCTTTAACTGAGACTGCTCAAGACTTTGAGAAAAGCAAAATACCATGGATGCTGGAAATCTGAACTAAAAATAAAAGGTTCAGGAAATTCTCAGAAGATCTGACAGCAGCTGTGGAGAGAGTTTCACGTTAACTCTGTACCTTTAACGCCTCCACCTTGTGTGCGAGGTTGGGGCTGATACAGCTGAAGGTGGTGTATGAAGCGCACCTTACAAGGACGAGGATGGGCCGGCTCTTTGAGGGGGTAGAAGATGTGTGTGAACGTTGCAGGGGAGGCCCCGCAAACTACGTTCATATGTTTTGGTCCTGTCCAAAGCTGGAGGGTTCTTGGAAGGAGGTTTTTAGGGAAATCTCCAAAATGGTGAACGTGAAACTGGATCCGGGCCCTCGGGAGGCCATATTCAGGATGTCGGACCAGCCGGGGTTGGAAACGAGCACGGAGGCAGATGTTGTAGCCTTCGCCTCGTTGATCGCCCAAAGGCAGATCCTGTTGGGATGGAGATCCCATACCAGATTCCCGTACCAGCCTCCCTGAACAGGTGGTGGAATGTGGCGACTAGGGGCTTTTCACAGTCACTTCATTTGAAGCCTACTTGTGACAATAAGCAATTTTAATTTCATTTCATTTTCATTTTCAGATTAACCTCTCCACCCTGTGCCCTGGCGTGGGGCCGGGGGGACCTGCTGCAATTCCTGACACTTGAAAACATCAAATTTGAACTGAGGGGAAGGATGGAGGGGTTCTACAATTCATGGGCATTATTCATTATGCACTTTCGAGAATTGGATCACATCGAACATTAGAGGGGTTGGGGGCTTGGAGGGTTGGGGGAGGGGTCTGTATGTGTTAATGGTGACTATGGGTGATTCTTGATTCCTTTTTGCCATTTGTTTATGTTAACATGCGGGCTAATGTTTGGGGTTTGGTGGGAGGATGGGATTGTTGTCATTGATATGGGGATTGACATTACATTCGTGACTGATTATTGTTTATTGTTGGGTGTAAATCTGGAAGAAAATGTGAAAAAGGAGAATGAAATAAATATTTTTTAAAACTCTATTTTCTCAGATGCTGTAAAATTTGTGTTGGGGATAAATTGTGGATTGTGGAGTTAGGGTACAGATCAGCTTTGATCCGATTAAATAGTGGACAGGCTTGAGGGGCTGAATGGCCTCTTCCTGTTTCTCTGTTGCTTCCTGAGTTGCAATTGCAACTAATATTCCTTTCCTTCAGGATGCTCGGCAACTTTCACATCAGTTTGACAGTTACCCTGCTGCCACCTTTAGCCAATGGCTCAGACTGCTTTCTGTTACATGATGCAGCACAGAATGAAGCCAGTCGCCCATGCGCCTCTGTCAGCTCTTTAAAATAATCCTTTAAGGTGACTAAATCTAATCACTGTTGAGTAAACGGCAGGAGAATTCGTACAGATGTCAGGTAAGAGACCTCAAGTGCGACTATCAGCCGTGTCAGGCCCGAACGGGAGAGCGACATGGCCAGTAGAAGCTGATAGAAGCGACTCAAAGCCTTCCCAGCAGCCAGTGCGCCTCGCACGATCTACCCAGACCTCGCAAGGCGGTGCAATCAAGATCCCGCCCACAATGGGCGTGGCCAAGCTGCACGCACCAAAGTAGATTTTAAACCGACTGAGGTGTACTCACCCGGGATCTAACAGCCTCCCCAGGGAGTCCCACGTGAACCAGGCAAAACGGCACCCGGTGTGGGTCTCCCAAGCCATCGGAGGCCCCGGGGTGATCAGGGACAGGGCTCGGTGGCTCCCTGGCCCTCCCCATCACCACCCGGCCCTCGACAATGACCCGCTGACACAGTCCCAGCACCCTGGAGTGATGTAACACATACCCTGGGCGGGTGAGAGATGGGGTGGAGGGTGGGGAAGGTAGTGATGAGAGACCAGGCCATGTCCTAAATGAATCGGGTGAGGAAGAGGGCTTCCCTGGCCCTCTGGGCTTGCCGGACCCTCACTGCTGCCGCTTGATCTGTAGTCTGCGGCTGGTCCATTGCCTCCTTGTCCTTGTCCTCCTCCTCTTCCGAGGTGGCCACACGTTCCTCATCATCAACCTCCACACATCGCCCCCCTGCTGTGCCAGATTGTGGAGGACACAGCGGACCAGCACAAAGCGGGCGACCCTCCGGGGGGTGTACTGCAGGGCATCGCCGGAGTGGTCAAGGCATCGGAACCACAGTCCGGCTGACCACGTGGGCCTCGCTTCATTGGGTCTCCGCTTCAGTCTCCGGCCTCCGCACTGACGTCATTAACCAGGTCCTCAGCGGGTATCCCTTATCCCCCAAGAGCCAGCCGCCCATCCTGGGTTGCTCCTTGAAGAGGGGATGCCGGACTTGCCCCAGGATGTAACTGTCTGAACACACCCTAGGAAGCGGACACACACGTTCATTAACTTCATGTGGTGGCCACGCACGAGCTGTATGTTCAGGGAGTGGAACCCCTTTCTGTTAATGAAGGGCAGTCTCAGATGGCCCGGGGAGCACAGGGCAACATGCGTGCCATCTATTACCCCCTGGACCTGGGGCATCCCGGCGATGGCGGTGAATCCTGCTGCCCGGGGACCTTGCTGGGTTTGGTCCAGGTCAAAGTTGATGTAGTTTCCCGCCCGGGGCTAACAGGGCATGCGTGACGTGCCGGGTGTGGCTGTGGCCTGTGAGATTCCAGCGGGGCTAACAGGGCATGCGTGACCTGCCGGGTGCGGCTGTAGCCTGTGAGATGCTGCAGTCCCAGCTCCAGCCCTGGAATGATCCCGAGGTGTCAAGGTTCAGAGCGGCAGTGACCTTGTCAGCCACCGGGAGCGTTGTGTCCTCCTCCTCCAGGTGGTGCCAAGCCCGCGAGGACATGGGTCCTTGTTGAAGCAGAGCCTCCTGCGGCACACGATGTCCGTCATCAGTTCAAATGACCAGCGATGCCTGTAGACCCTGGGCTGTCACGGGACTCTGCCACCGGGTCCCTCCCTGGCCTGATGGGTGGCCGATTCCTCAGGGTGTGGAGCAGTCCGCCACCTCGAGCATCTGCAGAACCTTCCGCTGCCGCCGTCTCCAAGTTCTGGGGCTGTCCGGCCTGCCAGCAGCACCACTGGGGCAAATTCTGGGTCCAAATCCCTGCCATAGCATCCTATATATGGAAGGGATTGGGAGAGGGTGTTAGACTGCTGAACAGCTGTAGCTCCCAGCCTGGGACCCTCCATCCCCCCATTGAACACCTCCCTCCACCCCACCCGGAATAACCTGCCCACACACTCCCGGCTGGAGCGGGCCCCCCTCACCGGACCCCAGACCCTGTACCCCGGACACCCGCTCATAACATCACCTGGACCGAGTGCTAGACCGCACCCCGTGGCACTCACCCACCCTCCGGCCGTGGATGTCTCCCCCGGCGCTGTGTCCCATCCCCTAGGTGTTCGGATCTTGGCTGCTGCGTGCGAGGTGTTGCCTCCCACAGTGTTCAGGCATAAAGGTGTGATTTGGATGCTGGGCAATGACTCCCACATGCTACATGGCCCGCCCACCCCCTGCAATCCACTTGGGTGTGTGAAGTGCTCACTTAACCACGATTGCCAATTCCCTATTAGCGATAGTCTTCAGCCGCACGGCCAGAGGCCTCGGCAGTCGGTGGGGGTTATGTGTGGGCGGTGGGGCAGACAGGCAGGGGCTAGGGTTGCCCCTGGAACAGGTAAACTCGATCTAAGGGTTGGCATGGTGGTGCCACAAACGGTTGCCCCCACTGTCTTCCCCAGCACCTCCACCCCACCCTCCCATGGCGGCCCACCCCTTGCAGAGCGTCCCCCACACCCAGCCAAGGGTCCCCCACGACACAGAGCCAGCATGCCCAGCACCCTGTCAGCGAAGGTGGCTACTCCCCTCCTCGGCTCCCCACAGAAACCCTTCCGCCAGGTTCACCCTTTTCAAAAGGAGTACTAATCAGCGTGAGCACTTTCCGGGGAGGGTGCTGAAGGACGGGAGGCTATTGGAAATGGGATCATTCTCCTTAACTATATTGAAATAGGGTTTAAGTTGTGATAATTGGTTAATTGAAAGCCTCCTGTTGCTCATGGCCTGGTGTTCATTGTCGGGGGGCTGGGAGGGGGGGGGGGGGGGGGGGTGGATGCGGTGTTGTGAATTTTGTTTGCTGGCCTGTGTTTTGATGCAAAAAAAATAAAATTTACACAGAGGGTAGCGGGTGCCTGGAACTCACTGCCGGAGGAGGTGGTGGAAGCCGGGACGATAGTGATGTTTAAGGGGCATCTTTTTTTAAAATAATTTTTATTAAGATTTTTACAAAATATAAATATCACAACAATATTAACAAAACAACCGCGGTAAAAACCCAAGAACAACACCCACCCAACTTCAAAAGCAACTGCAAACAAAAAAAACACCCAAACAACAAAAGGGAAAGAGATAACACCCACCACATCCCACAAACCCATGTACACAGTTCTCCCTCCCACCGAACCCAATCCCCCCCCCCCCCCCCCCCCCCCACCCCCCCGGGTTGCTGCTGCTGCCGGCCTATTTCCCTACCGTTCCCCCAGGAAGTCCAGGAAAGGCTGCCACCGCCTAAAGAACTCATGTACTGATCCCCTCAGGGCAAATTTCACCTTCTCCAATTTGATAAACCCCACCATATCATTGATCCAGGCCTCCACGCTTGGGGGCCTCGCATCCTTCCATTGTAGCAAAATCCTCTGCCGGGCTACTAGGGACGCAAAGGCCAGAACACTGGCCTCTTTCGCCTCCTGCACTCCCGGCTCCACTGCAACCCCAAAAACTGCGAGTCCCCAGCCTGGCTCGACCCTGGATCCCACCACCCTCGACACCGTCCTTCCAACCCCTTCCAAAACTCCCCCAGCGCTGGGCACGCCCAAAACATATGGGCGTGGTTCGCTGGGCTCCCCGAGCACCTAGCACACCTGTCCTCGCCCCCGTAAAACCTACTCATCCTCGTCCAAGTCATGTGGGCCCTATGCAGCACCTTGAACTGTATGAGGCTAAGCCTTGCACAGGAAGAGGAGGAATTCACTCTCTCCAGGGCATGCGCCCACGTCCCCTCCTCAATCTCCTCACCCAGCTCCTCTTCCCATTTACCCTTCAGTTCCTCCACCGAGGCCTCGTCTACCTCCTGCATTACCCGGTATATGTCCAAAATCCTCCCTCCTCCAACCCACACCCCCGAGAGCACCCTGTCCCACACGCCCCGTGGAGGCAGCAAGGGGAACCCCTCCACCTGCCGCCTGGCAAACGCCCACACCTGCATGTACCTAAACATGTTCCCCGGGGGGAGCCCAAACTTCCCCTCTAACTCCCCCAAGCTCGCGAACCTCCCCTCCACAAACAGGTCCCTCAACCTCCTAACCCCTACCCTGTGCCAGCCCAGAAATCCGCCATCAATGCTCTCTGGGACAAACCGATGGTTCCCCCATATCGGGACCTTCATCGAGTCCCCCAATTCTCCCCTATGCCATCTCCACTGCCCCCAAATTTTGAGGGTAGCCGCCACCACCGGGCTCGTGGTATACCTCGTTGGAGGGAGCGGCAACGGCGCCGTTACCAGCGCCTCCAGGCTCGTGCCCACACATGCCGCCGCCTCCATCCTCTTCCATGCTGCCCCTGAAAATGAAATGAAAATCGCTTATTGTCACGAGTAGGCTTCAATGAAGTTACTGTGAAAAGCCCCTAGTCGCCACATTCCGGCGCCTGTTCGGGGAGGCTGTTACGTGCCCCGTCCATTACCCACTTACGCACCGTCGCTGCGTTGCCGGCCCAATAGTACCCACAGAGGTTGGGCAACGCCAGCCCCCCCCTATCCCTGCCCCGTTCCAGGAACACTCTTCTCACCCTCGGAGTCCCATGCGCCCACACAAATCCCGTAATGCTCCTGTTGACGCTCCGAAAAAAGGCCTTCGGGATAAAGATGGGATGGCACTTGGAACAGGAACAAAACCTCGGGAGCACCGTCATCTTAACGGACTGCACCCTCCCCGCCAGTGACAGCGGTAACATATCCCACCTCTTGAACTCCTCCTCCATCTGCTCCACCAACCTTGTGAGGTTGAGCTTGTGCAGGGCCCCCCAACTCTCAGCCACCTGGACCCCGAGGTACCTGAAGCTCTTCCCTGCCTGCTTCAGTGGGAGCCGACCAAGCCCCTCCTCCTGATCCCCCGGATGCACCACAAACACCTCACTCTTGCCCAGGTTCAGCTTATACCCAGAGAAGCCCCCGAATTCACTAAGAATCCTCATCACCTCCGGCATCCACCCCCACCGGGTCTGCCACATACAGCAACAGGTCGTTCGTATAAAGCGACACTCTATGCTCCTCCCCACCCCGCACCAGGCCACCTCCAGTTCCCTGACTCCCTCAGTGCCATGGCCAGGGGCTCAATTGCCAACGCAAAGAGCAAGGGGGACAGGGGACACCCCTGTCTCGTCCCCCGGTACTGCCAAAAGTACCTCCTCCTATTCGTGGCTACACTCACCATCGGGCCTCATAGAGCAACCTCACCCAATGGATAAACCCCTCCCCGAACCCAAATCCCTCCCCGAACCCAAACCTCACCAACACCTCCCACAGATACTCCCACTCAACCCTATCAAAGGCCTTCTCCGCATCTAATGCCACCACTATCTCCGCCTCCCCTTCCACGGCCGGCATCATAATGACATTGAGGAGCCTTTGTACGTTTGTATTCAGCTGCCTTCCCTTCACAAACCCCGTCTGGTCTTCATGAATGACCCTGGGCACGCAATCCTCTATTCTAGTGGCTAGGATCTTTGCCAACAGCTTGGCGTCTACATTTAGCAGCGAGATCGGCCTATATGACCCACACTGCAGAGGGTCCTTGTCCCGCTTAAGGATCAAGGAGATCAGCGCCCGTGACATAGTTGGGGGCAAAGCCCCCCCCCCCCTTGCCTCGTTAAAGGTCCGGACCAACAGGGGGCCCAACAGGTCCACATACCTTTTATAGAATTCTGCCGGAAACCCATCCGGCCCCGGCGCCTTCCCCGACTGCATGCTCCCTATCCCTTTAACCAGCTCCTCCAGCTCAATCAGCACCCCCAGTCCCTCCACCTGCTCCTCCTCCACCCTCGGGAATCGCAGCTTGTCCAATAAGCGCCCCATTCCACCCTCCTCCACCGGGGGTTCCGACCGGTACAAATCCCCATAGAAGCCCCTGAAGACCCCATTAACATCTACCCCCCCCCTTCCTCACCTCCTTCCCAGCTTTATCCGTCACTCTCCCAATCTCCCTGGCCGCGTCCCGCTTCCGGAGCTGGTGTGCCAGCATCCTGCTCGCCTTCTCACCATATTCATACACCACCCCCTGTGCTTTCCTCCACTGAGCTTCCGCCTTCCTGGTAGTCAGTAGGTCGAATCTGGCCTGAAGGCTACGCCTCTCCCCCAGCAATCCCTCCTCCGGAGCCTCCGCATATCTCCTATCCACCCTCACGATCTCCCCGATCAGTCTCTCCCCCTCCCTCTGCTCCCCCCTCTCCCTATGGGTTTGGATGGAAATCAACTCCCCTCTAATCACCGCCTTTAATGCCTCCCAGACCGTCCCCATTCGGACCTCCCCGTTGTCATTGGCCTCGAGGTACCTCTCGATACACCCCCGAACCCTCTCGGCCACCTCCTCGTCTGCCAGCTGCCCCACCTCCAAGCGCCAGAGCGGACGTTGGCCCCTCCCTTCCCCCAGCCCGAGGTCCACCCAGTGCGGGGCATGATCTGAAATGGCAATGGCAGAGTATTCCACATCCTCCACCCTCAAAACCAACCCCCTGCTCAGGACAAAGAAATCAATCCTCGAGTAGGCCTTATGCACGTGGGAGAAAAACGAGTATTCCCTGGCCCTTGGCCTCTCAAACCTCCAGGGATCCACCCCTCACATCTGATCCATAAACCCCCTCAACACCTTAGCCGCCGCCGGCCTCCTACCCGTCCAGGACTTGGATCGATCCAATGGGGGATCCAGTACCGTGTTGAAGTCGTCGTTTCTCCCCCCCCCCCCCCCCCTCCCCCGATCAGGCCCCCCCACCTCCATGTCCAGAATGCGGCCCAACATACGCCGTATAAACCCTGCATCGTCCCAATTTGGGGCGTAAACATTCACCAACACCACCCGCTCCCCCTGCAGCTTACCACTCACCATCACATATCTCCCGCAACTGTCAGCCACCACAATTAACACCTCAAACAACACCTTCCCCACCAGGACCGCCACCCCCCAACTCTTCTCATCCAGCCCTGAGTGAAATACTTGGCCCACCCATCCCTTCCTCAGCCGAACCTGGTCCACCACTCTCAGGTGTGTCTCCTGGAGCATGGCCACATCCGCCTTCAGTCCCTTCAGGTGCGCAAACACCCGGGCCCGTTTGACCAGCCCATTCAGCCCCCTCACATTCCAGGTTATCAGCCGGATCAGAGGGCTCCCTGCCCCCCTCCCCTGCCGATTAGCCATACCCCACCCCTTGCCCACCCCCGGCCAGCGCCCCCCGCTCTGCCAGTTTCCCACTGCGGCACCTCCCCCCCTCCAGCACTCCCTGCGTCCTCCAGCTCCTTCCTGACCGTTTCAGCAGCCACCCGGTTACCCCGCCCCCCCCCTCCTCAGGCTAGGACCCCTCCCAGCCGCGCCCCTCCCTCCATAGCACTCCCGTGAGCCAGCTAACTTCTGCTGACCCCGGCGACTCCCGCCCTACCTCCGACTCCTCCCCACGTGGGTCTACCCATCCTCCATCATGCCCGTCAGCAGGTTCCCCCCCCCCCCCCCCGCTCTTGCGCGGGAAAAGAAAACAGCCAGCAAACGGCCCGAGCTTCTCAGCCCCGACTCCGCCCCTACCATCTCCCAGCGCGGGAAACCCGAGAAAAGCCCGCGCTTTCGCCCTGCCCTTTTAAGGGGCATCTTGACAAATACATGAATAGGATGGGAATAGAGGGATACGGACCCCGGAAGTGCAGAAGATTGTAGTTTAGACAGGCAGCATGGTCGGCACAGGGCTTGGAGGGCCGAAGGGCCTGTTCCTGTGCTGTACTTTTCTTTGTTCTTTGTTCTTTTGTTGTGCCACGCCACGTCGTGTTCCCAATTTCACCAATGGCAACGGGCCGGTTGCATCGTAAACTGTTTGGCGCCTGGTGAGGTTCTCGGTTTTGGCCTCTCCCGCTATTCACTGGCCTCGTTTCACTTGAGCAAGGGTGTGACGGGGCCAGAGAATCATCCCCTAAGTGTGGGCTAAACCAGTCAGTAACTCCCCTGGGCCTGAAGAAGTCACTAATCGTGGATAAATAGCGGTGGAGAACGTGGTTAAATAGCGGGGGAGAACGTGGTTAGATAGCGGGGGAGAACGTGGTTAAATAGCGGTGGAGAACGTGGTTAGATAGCGGGGGAGAACGTGGTTAAATAGCGGTGGAGAACGTGGTTAGATAGCGGTGGAGAACGTGGTTAAATAGCGGGGGAGAACGTGGTTAAATAGCGGTGGAGAACGTGGTTAAATAGCGGTGGAGAACGTGGTTAGATAGCGGTGGAGAACGTGGTTAAATAGCGGGGGAGAACTAATCGACAAAGCCCGGTGAAAACTCCCAGAAAAACACGTCACAAATGACAGTTCGAGGGCGAGAGCTACTGGCTGTGTTCTGCCCGAGGGCGCGGTGCAATGTGACCGGTAGGTACCTGGAGATCCCCCTTCCGGGATCTAGCCGGCTCGCCCCGCCTTGCAGGATCTAATGCATTCTCACAAGACGTTGTGATGTGAATCCCTCCCATTGAGGATGGGTCACATTTTAGCAAATCTGAATTTGGGCTGAGTCAGATGGTCTCAGTGTTATACACTTTCCCACATCTACCCAAGGTGTGGGATCTAACTCCCTCACATTGGAGATCTCCGGCAAGCGCTGTTCAGCACTGGTCTGCACAAACGGGGAGCAGGTGGATCGGCACTTGTGGGAGTCTCCCAGGGGATCGGAGGCCCCGGGTGCTTGTCCTCTGTGGCAGGGACACTGCCAGGGTGCCAGGCTGGCACTTTCCCTGTGCTGCAGATTGGGCCGGAGGATGCCAAGTGCGGGGCGAGGAGGAGGGGGGCTGGTCTGAGGATCCTCATATCGCTCTGAGTTGGGGTGTTTGGGGATCGTGTTGGGGGGGGGTCGAGAGATCTCTCCCTGACTGAGAGGTTCCAGCGAGCAGAGCTCCCCCCACCCCAATCTGTCCAAATGGCTATTCGTGGTGTTTCTCGGCAAGCGCTCACCTGATCGCGCTCAACGGGAATCTGTTCCCATTGGGGTTGATCGCGCCGAGAAACATTTCCATTGGATCATGTCCCAAATATCTTGGCTGTAGTATATTGCATTCCTGGACAGTTCCCTGGTTTCTTTGTACTTTACTTTGAAGTTTGACACAGAAAGTTGGTTGTGACACCTGCACAACAGATATGGAACGTGCCCCTAGATGTACTATAGAGATACTGCCAATGGCCAGGGTGTGTAAGTGTGACATTTATTTGTAGTTACAGCATCATCACTCTTCTGTATTACTTAGAATCTTGCCACACGGATGGAGACCATTCAGCCCATCGTGTACTTGCCACCTCTTTAATGGCGGCACAGTGGCGAAACCAGCATTTATTCCCCATTCCTAATTGCCTTTGAGAATATGCTGGTGAGCCACCTTCTTGAATCACTGCAATCCCTGAGGGGTAGGTACACCCACAGTGCTGTTAGGGAGGGAGTTCCAGAATGTTGCCCCGGTGACAGTGAAGGAACAGATATATTTCCCAGTCAGGGTGGGGAGTGACTTGGAGGGGAACCTCCAGCTGGTGGGGTTCCCAGGTATCTGCTGCACTTGTCCTTCTAGATGGTAAAGTCATGGATTTGGAAGAACTATCCAAACAGTTTATTCCCTAAACCCCTCCGCCCCACGTTTCCTTTCAAGCATTTATCTCATTCCCTTTTAATAATTGAATGTTTCTACAGCCCATCTCGGACTGAGGATTCCAAATCACAACCACCCTTTGGAGGAAAATAATTTCTTCTCATCTCCCCTCAGCCACTTGGCCAATTACCTTCACACCACTGAGCTGGAGCTTGTTTCATTATCTCCATCTTTCCTTCCAGAATACCTCCCAGAAGGATGCCTGCAACAAGGAGCAAGAAGACCAACTCTGAAAAGTGCAAAGAAGGACAGGTATGAGGGGGGAGGGTCTGAAATGGCTCCGAGGCCACAGAGGAATGAGTCAGTTTAGAACATGTGGAGCACTCACAGTGATTGGGGGCCTTTACGTCCCAAACCGTTACCTTCAATTGTCCTCTTTTCCTGAAAGGATGGACTTTTATTCGGAGCACAACAATGAAATCATTGAGATAATGCCTTTAACGTTGTGAAATGTCCCAAAGAGCACCACAGGAGTGCAATCAGACTCCTTACAGAGATATTAGGACAGGTGATCAAAAGCCTGATCAAAGAGGTAGGTTTTAAGGAGCATCTCGATGGAGTCAGGAGAGGGAATTCCAGAGTTTAAAGCTGTTGTCATTAAAGGTGATGAAAGTGTGACAGTCACGTGACCAGACCGCAGTCTCTATTCCTCCCCACGCAGCCACTGGCTCCATTTCTCAAATGGACGCGATAGTTTCTTCCCCGCTCCCAGCAGCTAGTTCGGCCCGTATTGCAGACGCTCCAGTCACCGGCAGCTTGGAGCTCCTGCAGTTTGACTGGGTTATTTATATCCCACAGTGATTGCTGGCCAAGGGACCTGCCTTTGAAAGTCAGAATCGTTGGATCAATAATTATGATTTGGGATTCGATTAGCGTACTAAACACGTGACCTTTTGTCAAAGCTGAGCCTCTGAGGCTCTGGATCCGGCTGTTGGCGGCGCGGGAGCTAGGAGTTTCACCCGACGCCGCTGATAGCCTCTCACCGGTCACGGACTCGGTGAGGGTTCAGCACCTGTTGTAAATCACCCGTGAATTCTCCATTCAAGCCAGCACTTAGCCGCTGAAACGCGGAATCCAGCCCAACACCTGGAGCTCCAAGCTCCTTGAGTCAGGGTTGAACCCACAACCTTCAAATGTAGAGGCAGCAGTGCAGCTTACTGAGCCACAGCTGAGATAACAATCACTGTGTGGTCAATGTTGGTGCCACAGTTTCTACAATTGTCTGACTCACCTCTTTCTAATACTACAGTTTTAATTTACCTCCAAACACCGATGGAAAGATTGCCTATACTGTCTGGTTTGACGGTCTGTAATATACTTTACAACCAGCCCTGCATTGCTCTGTAGCAAGTAGCCAGTGCGAACCACATCTCAAACCATTGTAACCTCAGCGTCCTGTTTAACAAATCCCAAATGTTGCTGTAAATTTGAAATGAGCTTGTAGCTGAGTTCAGAGGTTGTCACATCACTCCAGCTCCAGTAAAAGAGGGTGTGCTTGGAGATCGCATTGATATGCAATGAGGCTCCATCTGTTTATTTTAGTGGAAAACAAATATTGTAAATGCGGAATGTTGTAGTGTTATCCAGATTGCTCAGTGATAATCACCCTCCCCATCACATTCACCTTTGAAATTTGCAGGAGGTGGGGGACCTCACATCTGCAGGACCACGATGGATGTGCAGAGACGTTGACAGGTCAGTTTACTGGGGTGCTGGGGTGCAGATGGATGGAAATGCCCTGGCCTGGATTGTGGTGGCTCATTGAGAATGTTGAGCACTGTATGGATTCTGTAAATTGCCCTTCCCAGCTTTCAGGGAGGGTGTGGGGTGGGGGAGGGGTTAGAATTGGATGTAATTATCCCAGCTACTTTTTGTGATGTTGTTAAACTCATTGGGAGTGAAAGTCATGTCAGAGGTTATAGCGAGTGAAAAGACAGAGAATAGGGGAATCGTCAAAGGCTGTCTTGCTGTGCTGTGTCCTCACAACTCACCCCTGTAATCTGAACAGCAAAGCCTTTAAGGTGATTTACACTGTGCGAAACGAGACACCCAGGGTTGTTTAAGGGAGAAGGAGGACTCCACAGAAAGAACACTTTCTGTTCAAATTATTCCCGCCTCATTTAATACGGAGCAATAATAATGCAAACTGATTGAAAAGAACTGTGGAGAATTTACAACTTGCATTAGATAGCACCTATGACATAATAAAATATCACAAGGTTCTTCAAAGGAATGTATTCAGACATAATTTGGCATCAAACCAAAGAAAGAGATATTAGCACAGGTAACCAAAAGCTGGTCAAAGAGATGGGTTTTAAGGACATTGTTGTTGTTCAAAGCTGTGTCACCTATATTGACCTCAGGACTTCCAAAAGCCCATTATGGTCAATAATGTCCATTTGAAACGCAGAAACAGCTGTAATTTATTAGAAAAACAGAAGAATTATAGTAGAGTATAACTCAGTCACTCAGCTAGCTGAACCAATCCAGATAGGACAGGAAGATCCAAACTGACCCTGCAGTCCGTGCTGGGCTAGCTGGTCCTGGGGAGCAATAATTAACGTCAAAGTCCCTGAGGATTGAAGGGAGATTTTGGCCTTAAATCCAGCGACCCCGAGCTGGGAAGTCAAAGCATATGTGGGCCTGAGCAAGAAGAAGCTTCTCTCCTCACATTAATCCTCAGCTCAAATAACATAAAGGCAGCTGACAGTTTAGGCAAGAGGAGCAGTCACTTGGGTAAGAGACAGGGCAAGATTGAAAGAAGGTGTGCGCCAGTCAATACAGGAAGAGGGGGCAATTGGAAAGCAAGTCCTTGTGATGGTTTATACAAAGAACAAAGAAAATTACAGCACAGGAACAGGCCCTTCGGCCCTCCCAGCCTGCGCCGATCCAGATCCTTTATCTAAACCTCTCGCCTATTTTCCAAGGTCTACTTCCCTCTGTTCCCCGCCCGTTCATATACCTGTCAAGATGCCTCTTAAATGATGCTATCGTGCCCGCCTCTACCACCTCCGCTGGTAAAACGTTCCAGGCACCCACCACCCTCTGCGTAAAAATCTTTCTACGCACATCTCCCTTAAACTTTCCCCCTCTCACCTTGAAATCGTGACCCCTTGTAACTGACACCCCCACTCTTGGGAAAAGCTTGTTGCTATCCACCCTGTCCATACCTCTCATAATTTTGTAGACCTCAATCAGGTCCCCCCCTCAACCTCCGTCTTTCCAACGAAAACAACCCTAATCTACTCAACCTTTCTTCATAGCTAGCACCCTCCATACCAGGCAACATCCTGGTGAACCTCCTCTGCACCCTCTCCAAAGCATCCACATCCTTCTGGTAATGTGGCGACCAGAACTGCACGCAGTATTCCAAATGTGGCTGAACCAAAGTCCTATACAACTGTAACATAACCTGCCAACTCTTGTACTCAATACCCCGTCTGATGAAGGCAAGCATGCTGTATGCCTTCTTGACCACTCTATCAACCTGCGTTGCCACCTTCAGGGTACAATGGACCTGAACTCCCAGATCTCAATTTTCCCCAAGACCCTTCCATTGACCATATAGTCCGCTCTTGAATTAGATCTTCCAAAATGCATCAGCTCGCATTTGCCTGGATTGAACTCCATCTGCCATTTCTCTGCCCAACTCTCCAATCTATCTATGTTTTGTTGTATTCTCTGGCAGTCCTCCTCGCTATCTGCAACTCCACCAATCTTAGTATCATCTGCAAACTTGCTAATCAGACCACCTATACCTTCCTCCAGGTCATTTATGTAGATCACAAACAGCAGTGGTCCGAGCACGGATCCCTGTGGCGGCTCTTCCTGTTGGAGTGGATTCAATAAGCAATTTGGGCATCAGCCTATTATTATAACAACAGAAATTCCAATAAAAAATACTTCAACACAACGCAGGCACTTTGGAGCCAGTCACCATTCAAGTCCAGTCTCACTCTCAGTTATGGCGCTCTACCAGAACTGCGATCATCCAGGCAACAGGAGAGGATTCCATCAACCTCATGACTTGTGCCTTGTAGTCTTCAGCAGAGGCTTTGGATAGTCCTGAGATGAATTGTACATTCTTGCTCCAGCTTTGGCAGCCATATATTTCTGTGGCTATTCTTGATGAGCTTCTGCTCAATGGTGGCCATTTGGATGTTCATGGTGGGGGTTTGGTGATGGTAATACTTTTGAATGTCGAAGGGAATTGGTTAGATTATTTTTAGTTGGAGATGGCCATTGTGTCGTGTAAATGTTATTTACTTGCCACTTATCGGCCAAGCTTGAATGTTGCTTGGATGTTTCTGTGTCTGGACGTGGTCTGCTTCAGTGCCTAACAAATTGCTTTGTGTCTAAACCATCCCGAACCCCTCGATTAGATTCCAGTCTGTAGCTCGCTCCCGGGTATCTGTTATTCTATATATAAACCACCCCGAACCCCTCGATTAGATTCCAGTCTGTAACTCACTCCCGGGTATCTGTTATTCTATATATAACCACCCGAACCCCTCGATTAGATTCCAGTCTGTAACTCACTCCCGGGTATCTGTTATTCTATATATAAACTACCCAAACCCCTCGATTAGATTCCAGTCTGTAACTCACTCCCGGGTATCTGTTATATATATAAACCACTCCGAACCCCTCGATTAGATTCCAGTCTGTAACTCACTCCCAGGTATCTGTTATTCTATATATAAACCACTCCGAACCCCTCGATTAGATTCCAGTCTGTAACTCACTCCCGGGTATCTGTTATTCTATATATAAACTACCCGAACCCCTCGATTAGATTCCAGCTTGTAACTCACTCCCGGGTGTCTGTTATTGTATATATAAACCACACTGAACCCCTCGATTAGATTCCAGTCTGTAACTCACTCCCGGGTATCTGTTATTCTATATATAAACCACCCCGAACCCCTTGATTAGATTCCAGTCTGTGACTCACTCCCGGGTATCTGTTATTCTATATATAAACCACCCCGAACCCCTCGATTAGATTCCAATCTGTAACTCACTCCTGGGTATCTGTTATTCTATATATAAACCACCCAAACCCCTCGATTAGATTCCAGTCTGTAACTCACTCCCGGGTATCTGTTATTCTATATATAAACCACCCCAAACCCCTTGATTAGATTCCAGTCTGTAACTCACTCCCGAGTATCTGTTATTCTATATATAAACCACCCAAACCCCTTGATTAGATTCCAGTCTGTAGCTCGCTCCCGGGTATCTGCTATTCTATATATAGTAAGAAGTCTTACAACACCAGGTTAAAGTCCAACAGGTTTGTTTCAAACACGAGCTTTCGGAGCGCTGCTCCTTCCTCAGGTGACTGGAGAGGTATGATCCAGAAACATTTAATCGAGGGGTTTGGGGTTGGTTACATATAGAGTAACAGATACCCGGGAGTGAGTTACAGACTGGAATCTAATCGAGGGGTTTGGGGTGGTTTATATATAGAACAACAGATACCCGGGAGTGAGTTACAGACTGGAATCTAATCGAGGGGTTCGGGATGGTTTATATATAGAATAACAGATACTCGGGAGTGAGTTACAGACTGGAATCTAATCAAGGGGTTCAGGGTGGTTTATATATAGATTGATGTGGAGATGCCGGCGTTGGACTGGGGTGAGCACAGTAAGAAGTCTTACAACAAA
The DNA here is from genome assembly GCF_902713615.1 of Scyliorhinus canicula. Lineage (NCBI taxonomy): Eukaryota > Metazoa > Chordata > Chondrichthyes > Carcharhiniformes > Scyliorhinidae > Scyliorhinus > Scyliorhinus canicula. The sequence continues at coordinate 3,333,713 of NC_052161.1, forward strand.
CCTGTTGGACTTTAACCTGGTGTTGCAAGACTTCTTACTGTGCTCACCCCAGTCCAACGCCGGCATCTCCACATCATTTTATATATAAACCACCCTGAACCCCTTGATTAGATTCCAGTCTGTAACTCACTCCCGAGTATCTGTTATTCTATATATAAACCACCCTGAACCCCTTGATTAGATTCCAGTCTGTAACTCACTCCCGAGTATCTGTTATTCTAAATATAAACCACCCCGAACCCCTCGATTAGATTCCAGTCTGTAACTCACGCCTGGATATCTGTATTCCGTATATAAACCACCTGGTCTTTGATATGGTTTCTGTCTGTAACGTATCTGGAGCAGTATGATCAGCGTGGATTATTTAGGAAGGCTAGAATGTAGGAACATGCACAGATAAACACGCACACAAACACACAAACACGCGCACACAAACACGCGCACACACACAAATTCACTCACACAATCATTTTGAAGCAAGCAGCTGCTGAAGTAAACTTCACAGCAGTGGTGAAAAGATGTTCTGAATGGCCATTCCCTTTCAGCTTGATGCCCGTATCCCACTGTTTGACCAGGACAATGGCACATGGGCTGGATGTTGTGCTAATGGACATATTATTGAGAGAGGGGACTTTGTGTCCGAAGCAATTGACCAGGGGTCAGTGCGTGCCCACTGCAACCTCTTTGTCACAGCACACTTGTCAGCTAACAGAAGTGGACAGTGATGGATAAAGAGCACACAGTTCCTGAGCTACTTTGGTCAGTGTCAGGCCAGCTCCAATTTAACGCCAAAAGCCACCCCATGTTGTGTAGCTGGAATTCTGCAGTCTGGAGGCATAGCAGAGGCCAGAGATAAGCAAGGACATTCCGAACATTCACCTCCCTTTGCACTTACCCCATTAAACTCCCTCCCCTTTTAATTTTGTGCTCAACCCCTCAAAGACCCGCTTGTGAGGTGAACCCCACAGACAGATTAGAGGAGAGAAAGGGCAAGAAACCCTTCCCCCCTCCCTCCCTCCCCTCTCACACCTCTTCCCCCAGGGGGTGACCACATCAAGTTAAGTGATTGAGCCTAAGTTGTTTAAGCTGTCACTGCTGGGCAGTGGGAATGGAAACCATCCTGTGAGGAAACAGCTGCCATATTCTAACCATCTTGTGTCCATTATGGAGATGTGTCAGCAATAAGCAAAGTAAGACAGATTGCTGTGACGGAATCAGAGTTAGAGGGAGCGACAGAAAACAAAACTTTCTTTATTGATTAATGAAGGTTGTAATCCATTGAGAATCTGCTGCACTCATTGAGCTTCTGTTTATAGTTCTTTCTTTTCTTTATATTCTTCCTGTCTTCAAGCTTCCAGCCTTGGGCTGGGTCCCAGTTTCCATGGGTAATCAGCGCCCTCTGAAGGTGGCGGCGGAGGATGGGGGGGGGGGGGAGGCGGCGGAGGAGGGGGGACCAACTTTTGTATTAAATTTTACAGGTAGATGGAGTTAAGATATAGACCTAAATAAATAGCAGAACAGCCTCGAGGGGCTGAATGGCCTGTTATTGTTCTGATGCTGCCACTGTTACCGCTCCCAAATGTCCTTTCTCCATGTGTCAGTTAAACGCACGGGTCACCAAAGTAGATTTCAGGGTGAGAGGACAGTATGAGGTGGGTGGTGTTGCTGTGACACTGGTCCTTTCCACATCAGGACACACACCTACTGTGGCCATATACCTCGGGGCTGTAACATATATGGATGGTGTACGACCTCCAACCATCAGGGGGCGGTGCAGACACACCATGCTGTCAGGACCAAGGTCATGTGACCAGTGACTCCACATAAGGGGAGACACACCAGGCCATCTTCAGAAGAAGATTGAGAGGGTAATGAGATTTACATGTGAATGGTCAGTGCGAGGTGCAGATTCCAGTGGTGGAGTTAGCAGACTCCATGATAACGTGCTCTGTAACAGATTGCCATCTTACCGCACAAGGCTTACCGCACAAGATGTTGGGTGGATTCCTTCATAAGGTATAAAAGACCAAACACAACACCTACCAGCTGGGATTCTGGATAGTGAAATTAAGAACCCGGGGTGATTTTCTTCCTCTCATTATTCGAGAGAACCCATTTCCTGAGTTTTGATCAGGGAGCGGATTGCACAGCTCTATTCAAAAGAAGAGCAGAGATATTCTGGTGATACTCCCCCTCCCACCAACAAACATCACTGAAATACATTATTTGGTCATACTTGGGCAGCACGGTGGCCTAGTGGTTAGCACAACCGCCTCACGGCGCTGAGGTCCCAGGTTCGATCCCGGCTCTGGGTCACTGTCCGTGTGGAGTTTGCACATTCTCCCCGTGTCTGCGTGGGTTTCGCCCCCACAACCCAAAAATGTGCAGAGTAGGTGGATTGGCCACGCTAAATTGCCCCTTAATTGGAAAACATAATTGGGTAATCTAAAAAAATTTAAAAAAAAAAAAAAAAAAAAAAAATTATTTGGTCATACTTTAATTTGGGATCTTGCTGTGCGTACACTGACTGCCTCATTTCTTGTATTACAACAATGACTTCACTTCAAAAGTAATTTTATTTATTACAGAGCACTTTGGAACATCCTCAGAACCACAGAATTGTCACAGCGCTGGAGGAGGCCGTTCAGCCCATCATATCTGCACCTGCTCTCCCAATGAACACTTTGCCTAAGTGCCATTCTCCTGTTTAATTCCCGTTTGGATGCCTCGATTGGATCTGCCTCCACCACAGTCTGGGGCAGTGCTTTCCAGACCCCCAACGCTCGCTCTCGTCTTGATTTTGCTTCTTTTACCAATTACTTAAACCATGCCCTGCCGTTCTCGAACCTGTCCACATGATCCCTTTTAGCCCTCATGCCAGCTTGATGCCAACCCGTGCTGCCACCTCCTCCATGGACCCTTATGGCCCCATCGTTCATCTTAGTGTCAACTCCCCATGGTAAGGTGTTTACTTGTTGTTTTAGCTCAGTTCACCAACTCTTGAATCTCAACACTAGATGATATTGGGCTTGTATTAATAACAAACTTATTATATTTAGCAAAGTTCAGTTCCATCAAAGAGGCAGCTGTAAGCTAGGGAATGGGTTTGACATGGGACTCACCAGCCTGATGAGCCTTGCTGAAAATGGTCCTGAATCTTTTTTGCTGCCCACCCGGCCCCCCCCACCCAACCACCCTCAGTCACCCCTCCCCCCACCCGGCCGACCCCCCCCCCCCCTCAGTCCCACCTCCCCCCACCCGGCCTCCCTCCCCCCACCCGGCCCCCCCCCCCCCAACCCGGCCCCACCCCCCCTCCCCCCACCCGGCCCCGCCCTCACCAGAGAGAAAGCAGGGCTAACGTGGCATTGAGTTTGAATTGTCAGTGCGGATTTATAACATCAGTAAATAGGAAAATGATCGCAATCAATTGTTTTTACTGTGTTATACATTTAAGCTGACAACTCGGGCACAATCGATTAACAATATTCTTGTGCGGAGTATGCCTCACCAGGACGAGTATGAGGGTCGCACAACTAAAGTATGCCACAGCTACCCAGGAATGGGAGGCTTCAATAGGCAGATAGTGATTTAAACAAGCTGCGGAAATAGTTTTTTTTAATAAGCTTGTTTTTCATTTAATTATCCAATGTGTGCAACACTTAATTAGTGTTGTGTGTTAAACCCATCCGGTGCTGTGAATATAATGGGCTTCTGGTAGAGATAGACACTAATGTTCAATTTGCTTTTAGGATCATTGTGATGTCTCATAGAATCATTTTTAAAAGTGTCTCCAATGAAAATTGCCGAGAGTCCCCGTGCACTTGGTGTCGAGGCTCCCCCAGCACCCAGTGTCGAGACTCCCCCAGCACCCAGTGTCGAGACTCCCCCTGCACTTGGTGTCGAGGCTCCCCCAGCACCCAGTGTCGAGACTCCCCCAGCACCCTGTGTCGAGACTCCCCCAGCACCCAGTGTCGACGCTCCCCCAGCACCCAGTGTCGAGACTCCCCCAGCACCCATGTCGAGACCCCCCCCAGCACCCAGTGTCGAGCCTCCCCCAGCACCCAGTGTCGAGGCTCCCCCAGCACCCAGTGTCGAGCCTCCCCCAGCACCCAGTGTCGGGACTCCCCCAGCACCCAGTGTCGAGACTCCCCCAGCACCCAGTGTCGGGACTCCCCCAGCACCCAGTGTCGGGACTCCCCCAGCACCCAGTGTCGGGACACCCCCAGCACCCAGTGTCGAGACTCCCCCAGCACCCAGTGTCGGGACTCCCCCAGCACCCAGTGTCGAGACTCCCCCAGCACCCAGTGTCGGGACACCCCCAGCACCCAGTGTCGAAATTCCCCCTGCACTTGGTGTCGAGGCTCCCCCAGCACCCAGTGTCGAGACTCCCCCAGCACCCAGTGTCGAGGCTCCCCCAGCACCCAGTGTCGAGACTCCCCCAGCACCCAGTGTCAAGGCTCCCCCTGCACCCAGTGTCAAGACTCCCCCAGCACCCAGTGTCGAGACTCCCCCAGCACCCAGTGTCGAGACTCCCCCAGCACCCAGTGTCGAGGCTTCCCCAGCACCCAGTGTGGAGACTCCCCCAGCACCCAGTGTCGGGACTCCCCCAGCACCCAGTGTCGAGACTCCCCCAGCACCCAGTGTCGAGACTCCCCCAGCACCCAGTGTCGAGGCTCCCCCAGCACCCAGTGTCGAGACTCCCCCAGCACCCAGTGTCGAGGCTCCCCCAGCACCCAGTGTCGAGGCTCCCCCAGCACCCAGTGTCGGGACTCCCCCAGCACCCAGTGTCGAGACTCCCCCAGCACCCAGTGTCGAGACTCCCCCAGCACCCAGTGTCGGGACTCCCCCAGCACCCAGTGTCGAGACTCCCCCAGCACCCAGTGTCGAGGCTCCCCCTGCACCCAGTGTCGAGACTCCCCCAGCACCCAGTGTCGAGACTCCCCCAGCACCCAGTATCGAGGCTCCCCCTGCACCCAGTGTCGAGACTCCCCCAGCACCCAGTGTCGAGACTCCCCCAGCACCCAGTGTCGAGGCTCCCCCAGCACCCAGTGTCGAGGCTCCCCCAGCACCCAGTGTCGAGACTCGCCCAGCACCCAGTGTCGGGACTCCCCCAGCACCCAGTGTCGAGGCTCCCCCTGCACCCATTGTCGAGACACCCCCTGCACCCAGTGTCGAGCCTCCCCCAGCACCCAGTGTCGGGACTCCCCCAGCACCCAGTGTCGAGACTCCCCCAGCACCCAGTGTCGAGACTCCCCCTGCACCCAGTGTCGAGACTCCCCCTGCACCCAGTGTCGAGACTCCCCCTGCACCCAGTGTCGAGACTCCCCCTGCACCCAGTGTCGAGACTCCCCCAGCACCCAGTGTCGAGACTCCCCCAGCACCCAGTGTCGAGACTTCCCCAGCACCCATTGGTGATGTTCCTCCTGGACCCAGTGTCGAGACTCCCCCAGCACCCAGTGTCGAGGCTCCCCCAGCACCCAGTGTCGAGGCTCCCCCTGCACCCAGTGTCGAGACTCCCCCAGCACCCAGTGTCAAGTCCCCCCCTGCACCTGATATTGGGCTTCACCTGGACCGAGTGCTGTGGCTCCCCCTCGCACTCTGTGTCGAGGCTCCTCCTGGACCCAGTGTCGAGACTCCCCCAGCATCCGGTGTTGAGGCTCCCCCAGCACCCAGTGTCGAGACTCCCCCAGCACCCAGTGTCGAGACTCCCCCAGCACCCAGTGTCGAGACTCCCCCAGCACCCAGTGTCGAGACTCCCCCAGCACCCAGTGTCGAGACTCCCCCAGCATCCGGTGTTGAGGCTCCCCCAGCACCCAGTGTCGAGACTCCCCCAGCACCCAGTGTCGAGACTCCCCCAGCACCCAGTGTCGAGACTCCCCCAGCACCCAGTGTCGAGACTCCCCCAGCACCCAGTGTCGAGACTCCCCCAGCACCCGGTGTCGAGACTCCCCAGCACCCGGTGTTGAGGCTCCCCCAGCACCCAGTGTCGAGACTCCCCCAGCACCCGGTGTTGAGGCTCCCCCAGCACCCAGTGTTGAGGCTCCCCCTCCACCCATTAGTGATGTTCCTCCTGTTCTCAATGTCGAGGCTCCTCCAGTACTTTAAACTGGTTAGTGGGAGGGAGGGAGAGAGGTAGTCACAGAGGAAGAGTAAGAAAGTGTGCACTCTCTTCTGTTTTGGCGATCACTCACTAACGAGTATGGTTGCCCACCTAGGAAACTCCATGTCTATGGTTATGGGTTGTATAGATCCTTGTGTGGCTGATGCACTAATCCCAGATCCGCATCTCCAACCGCACACTTGGCAGGTGATTTTGATTTGAATTGATTTATTATTGTCACATGTATTAGTATACAGTGAAAAGTATTGTTTCTTGCATGCTGTACAAACAATGCATACCGTACATAGGGAAGGAAGGAGAGACTGCAGAATATAATGTTACAGTTATAGCAAGGTGTAGAGAAAAGATCAACTTAATACGAGGTAGGTCCATTCAAAAGTCTGATGGCAGTAGGGAAGAAGCTGTTCTTGAGTCGGTTGGTACGTGACCTCAAACTTTGGTATCTTTTTCCTGACGGAAGAAGGTGGAAGAGAGTAAGTCCGAGGTGCGTGGGGTGCGTGGGGTCCTTAATTATGCTGGCTGCCTTTCTGAGGCAGCGGGAATTATAGACAGAGTCAATGGATGGGAGGCTGGTTTGGGTGATGGACTGGGCTACATTCACAACCTTTTGTAGTTTCCTGCGGTCTTGGGCAGAGCAGGCTCCATACCAAGCTGTGATACAACCAGAAAGAATGCTTTCTGTGGAGCATCTGTAGAGGTTGGTGAGAGTCGTAGCTGACATGCCAAATTACCTTCGTCTTCTGAGAAAGTAGAGTCGTTGGTGAGCTTTCTTAACTATAGTGACGGCATGGGGGGACCAGGACAGGCTGTTGGTGATCTGGACACCTAAAAACCTGAAGCTCTCGACCCTTTCTACTTCGTTCCCATTGATGTAGACAGGGGCATGTTCTCCACTCCGCTTCCTGAAGTCGATGATAATCTCCTTCGTTTTGTTGACATTGAGGGAGAGATTATTGTCGTCGCACCAGTTCACCAGATTCTCTATCTCATTCCTGTACCATGTCACGTCACTGTTTGAGATCCGACCCACTACGACACCTTGGAAACAAGATGTTCTCAGGAGTTGGGATTGGTCCTCGGACTCGAGATCGCTGGTGTTCCTTTCTCAGGCTCCTTTTCCGGGCTTCCTCTTGCCAGCGGGTCTTCTTGAATAATTGTGTCCCTTCAGCCAGGAGGTTCCTCCAAGTGGGTCTCTTCTCAGCAAGGGTCTCCCAGCTGGTGCTGTTTGTGTTGCATTTCTTGAGGTAATCCTTCAGTGTCTCTTTGAAGCACTTCCTTTGTCCTTTTCTTGTTCGAAGCCTTATTTGAGTTGGGCGAAGAGGATTTGCTTTGACAGTCGGGACTCTGAAATCCTAAACATATGGCCGGCCCAGTGGAGTTGGTTTCTGATGATCATGGCCTCGATGCTGATGCTCTTGGCTCCTTCAAGGACACTGATGTAGAATTTGAATCATAGAATTTACAGTGCAGAAGGAGGCCATTCAGCCAATTGAGTCTGCACCAGCTCTTGGAAAGAACACCCTACCCAACTCCACACCTCCACCCTATCCCCATAACCCAGTAACCCCATCAAACATTAAGGGCTATTTTGGACACTAAGGGCAATTTATCATGGCCAATCCACCTAACCTGCACATCTTTGGACTATGGGAGGAAACCGGAGCACCCGGAGGAAACCCACGCAGACACGGGGAGGAGATGCAGACTCCACAGACAGTGACCCAAGCCGGGAATCGAACCTGGGACCCTGGAGCTGTGAAGCAATTGTACTAACCACTATGCCACCGTGCTGCCCTCCCAGCTGATCCTTCAGAATAATTTTCAGACAGCATTGATGGTACCTCTCCAGGGCCTTGAGGTGACGTCTGTGCGCATTCCAAGTTTCTAAGCCATATGAAATTGTTAGGAGGACGACTGCCTTGTACACGAGGATCTTGGTGTCAGCAGATATATGACGGTCGTCAAAAACTCTTGTCCTTAGGTGTCCGAAAGAGGCGCTCACGGATTGGATACGATGTTGGATCTCCCCATCGATGTCAGCCTTAGAGGAGAAGCGGCTCCCCGGGTATGGGAAATGTTCCACGTTTGGTAGAGTTTTTCTGTTGATCTTGATGGAGTAAGTAGTCTAACAACACCAGGTTAAAGTCCAAGGTTTGTTTCAAATCACTAGCTTTCGGAGCACTGCTCCTCCCTCAGGTGAATGAAGAGGTATGTTCCAGAAACATATATATAGACAAATTCAAAGATGCCAGACAATGCTTTGAATGTGATTGTCACAATCTCACAAACATTTTCACACAGAATGAAATCTTGCATCTTTGACTTTGTCTATATATATGTTTCTGGAACATACCTCTTCATTCTGAGGAAGGAGCAGTGCTCCGAAAGCTAGTGTTTGAAACAAACCTGTTGGACCTTAACCTGGTGTTGTAAGACTTCTTACTGTGCTCACCCCAGTCCAACGTCGGCATCTCCACATCATGATCGCGATGGAGGGAGAGACTGGATTTTGCCCTGGGTCAAGTTGGTAAAGGACTTGAGTCTTCTTGAGGTTGAGGGTGAGGCTGATTCTTTGGTATACTTCGCGAAGGTGTCATGCATGACTTAGAAGTCCTTTTCTGAGGGTAGAGATGGCGATGTCACCCGCACACTGAAGTTCCACGAGCAATGTCAGTGCCATTTTCTTCTTGGATTTCAATGGGTTGAGTTTGGAAGGTTTTCCATCCATCCTGGAGAAGATGTCCACTCCATAGGGAAGCTTGTTCTTGACGAGGTGAAACACATTAGAGATGAGGATGGAGAAAGGGGCGGGGATGATAACACATCCCTGCTTGACTTCAGTCTTGACCTCAAAGGTTTCTGTCTTATTTGCATCAGTGAGGACTGTCACCGACACCTTGACATGGAGGAGTCAGGATATTGCTGGATTTCTCCGGACAGCTGGTCCTTTGGCAGGGTCTTCCATATCACATCCTGATTGACTGAGTCAAAAACGTTGGCCAGATTGATTAAGGCCATGGAGAGTGGTTGATGTTGCTCCTGGCATTTTGCTTTTCCTTGGATTGCCACCTTGCTGTGGTGGAGAGGTTTGAAAGTTTGTTGACCCTGAGAGCAATGCCATTGGGAGTCTTGAGTTCCTGGCCGGGACACCCAAGACTGTCAGGGTGGAAGGGAGGAGCCAGACAAAGCACAATCCAAAATAAATCCTCAATGAACAGATCAGGTGGAAGATACTCGCCTGGTATCGGCGGTTGCAATGGTGGATGACAGTGCAGCTATAGGGAGGTCTTCAATCGTCGAGGTTCCCTCGCACGACAGACAAAAGAAAAACCAAAATTTATAAAAGAATGTAACGAGGAGAGAGAAATAAGAAATATGTGAGTGGAACATTCAAACAGAAGGACAGGTTGGCATGTGTGACCCCGAACAAGCATTCTTTCTCGAAACACATGGAGTCGAAGGAGTTGATGAATTGCAGGTGAAAACTCAACATGAAGAGTTTGACGGTAGCTACTACTGAGAAATAGCTACTCTGATCGGGACTGGGAACTAAAGGGAGCTGGTTATAATGGACTGAATTCTCTGTTCCTTCACGGCAGCGGCATTCTCCGTTCCCGCTGCGGTGAATGGGGGATTTGGCTGAGTGCCAAATTCTCTGCCCTCACCGGCAACGGTCGTGGGGCGAACTTGCAACGGAGAATCCCGGCCAAGGTCTACAGGAAAAATGGCAGAGGGGATGGAGTGAGCTGAGTGATTAAGGATGAAGTGACTTCAATGGCAAGAGAGAATCTAACGAGCGGTACGCCGGTAGAATTAAAAAATCAAAAAGGATTTAAGACTGTAGTGGGAGTTGTGTACAGGCACCCCGACTGGTAGCAGCTGTGAAGTTGCAGATTGTATAAACGCAGAGAATGGAGAAACATGTAGCAAAGGTAGAGTGGCTTTATTTGGGAATGTAAACTTTCATCCACATTGGGATAAGCAGATTAGCGAATGGTAATTAATTTCTTTATGTCTGGGACAGTTTTCTGCAGCAATATGTCCTAGAGCCAATATATTCAATTTAAAAACCAGTAATGAGCCAGATTTAGTTAACAGTCTAATAGTGTGCAAATGTGTATCTAATCGCAATTATCATATGATATCCTCACCCTGGCAGATGAGGCGAGCCCAACCTGATGCCCGGTTCTCTCCCTGATGTCTGGATCCTCCCCATGTTCAGATTCCCCGCGGTCTGAATCTCTACCCCCCCCAGCCCCCGGCCCACTGCTGATGTACCCCCACCCTCACATCCCATTCACATACTTCAGAAATCTACCATCTCCCTTTCAATGGGACCTTTGAACTTACCTGCTTTACGGCAGCTCAGTCGCTCGCTCCTTTTAGATTTCACCGCTGGAGCTGCGGACCTGCTTCGCTTCTTCAGTCTGACCCGTCTGAGTCAGCAAGCTTGGGCGAGACACACGCTTTACATTTTAAACACAGACGTCGCTACAGAGTGACAATCCAACCCTGATTGTCAGTCCAACAAAGTTACGGAGCAATTGTAAATTGTTTCATCTCATAGTTTCTTATCGTATAGTAAAGTTTCTTTTTAGTTTGTTCAAAGCCAGTGGAATCTCAAGGTTTTATTCACTGAATCTAAAAATTTGTAGACTTTAAACAAAGGTTTCCTCCAGGTGCTCTGATATCCTCCCACAGGCCAAAGATGTGCAGGTTAGTTGGATTGGCCATGACCAATTGCCTTAGTGTCCAAAGATTAGGCAGGGTTACACTGATAGAGCAGGGGAGGGGAGGGATGGGGCATGGGCCTAGGCGGGGTTTTCTTTTGGAGGGTCAGTACAGACTCGATGGGCCGAATGGCCTCTTTCTGCACTGTAGGGACTCTATGATTCTATGATTATCTCTGCACTGGTTCTCTGCAAGAATAATTCATCTTTGTTATGAGCCAGGGTTCAGAGAACCCCAAAGTGTATCATGGAGTTCACCTGACCCACAACTTTTAAGAGATTGTGGTATGGGGAGCACACGGCCCACTCTACAGGTGTGGTACAGCAGAAATGGAAAATTATTTTTTAAAGCAAAACAATGTTTATTCTATGAACTCAAGTTAACCTTTTTAAAACATACAGTGAACATCTTAGCAACCATCAATTCAAATACAACCCCCAAAGAATACAACACTAAGTAATCCTTTAAGCTTTCCTTTTAACATCCATAAGACTTAAGAAACCTTTTACCAGAAGCACGTCAGGTTAAAGTCACTACTGTTGTTAGTTTTAAATCACCAGGATCGATTTACAGTCTTTAGATTACAGAGAGAGAGAGACTCTAATACACCTTCTGGCTGTGACTGCAACTATCCAGCTCTGAAAACGAAACTAAAACACACCCTGCAGCAAACAGCCTAAAGCGAAAGTAAAAAGCTGACAGACAGCCCAGCTCCACCCACTCACTGACATCACTGCAGTAATAAACATCTATTTCTTAAAGGTACTCTCACTACAGATATTTATATACACGCCCATTTATAAACACCCATTTCTTAAAGGTACTCTCACATGACACCTTGCCCCATTTCCCTGTCTTTTCCCAGTAGCTCTGCAAATTTGTACTCTTCAGATATGCTAAACCTTTATAAAAGCACTGGTTAGGCAACATTTTAGAAGCAAAGTGGAGAAATGTTTGCAAAATAAAAATGTTAAAATGGGGGAAGGGCAGGGAAATGGGAGTGAATTAATAGATTTTCTTCGAGATCCAGTAAAGGCTGAATCATTGGGCGCGATTCTCCCAAAGGGAGACTGAGTGCCGACGCCGGAGTGAAACACGGAGCGTCCAGCGTCGGAGGCCGCTCCTCGCCCCCTATCCTCCCCCCCCGGAGAGCTAGGAGCGGCGTTGCGAGAAACTTGGCCTCTGGGCCTTGACGCTTGCGTCAAAGCGGCGCGCCGAGAATGACGCGGCCGGCGGCATCTAAATGATGTCAGCCGCGCATGCGCAGGTTGGCCGGCTCCAACCTGCGCATGCACGGTGGCCGTCTTCCCCTCCGCTGCCCCGCAAGACATGGCGGCTTGATCTTGCGGGGCGGCGGAGGGGAAAGAGTGGGTCACTTAGAGATGGCGGCCCGACGATTGGTGGGCACCGATCGCGGGCCAGTCACCTCCTGAGCACGGCCATGGTGCTCGATCCTTCCTCCGCCCCCCCACACATACCTGTCGCGCGATGTTCACGCCGGCAGCGACCAGGTGTGGTTGGCGCTGGCGTAAACCGGTCGGGTTCGTCAGGCTGCTCGGCCCATCCGGGCCGGAGAATCGCCAGTCGGCGTGAAAAATGGCCATCTGGACCTCACTTCTCAGTGACCTTGCTCATATCTTTTCACTCCTGCAACTTCCTCTCCTGTCATTTAGACCAGAGGAGGGCAGCACTGCCATTGCCACACCAACACCAGGGTTCATATCACCACACTGAGTATTCTGATAATGCAAACCCGATCTGGAGCCGTCCTCTCCAGTATATCAGTTAATTACTGCTGTGCCAAACAGCCCTGTCGAGGGAGCTGTGCTCTGTATCTAACCCCGGGCTGTACCTGTCCTGGGAGTGTTTGATGGGGACAGTGTAGAGGGAGCTTTACTCTGTATCTAACCCCGTGCTGTACCTGTCCTGGGAGTGTTTGATGGGGACAGTGTAGAGGGAGCTTTACTCTGTATCTAACCCCGTGCTGTACCTGTCCTGGGAGTGTTTGATGGGGACAGTGTAGAGGGAGCTTTACTCTGTATCTAACCCCGGGCTGTACCTGTCCTGGGAGTGTTTGATGGGGACAGTGTAGAGGGAGCTTTACTCTGTATCTAACCCCGTGCTGTACCTGTCCTGGGAGTGTTTGATGGGGACAGTGTAGAGGGAGCTTTACTCTGTATCTAACCCCGTGCTGTACCTGTCCTGGGAGTGTTTGATGGGGACAGTGTAGAGGGAGCTTTACTCTGTATCTAACCCCGTGTTGTACCTGTCCTGGGAGTGTGTGATGGGGACAGTGTAGAGGGAGCTTTACTCTGTATCTAACCCCGGGCTGTACCTGTCCTGGGAGTGTTTGATGGGGACAGTGTAGAGGGAGCTTTACTCTGTATCTAACCCCGTGCTGTACCTGTCCTGGGAGTGTTTGATGGGGACAGTGTAGAGGGAGCTTTACTCTGTATCTAACCCCATGCTGCACCTGTCCTGGGAGTGTTTGATGGGGACAGTGTAGAGGGAGCTTTATTCTGTATCTAACCCCGTGCTGTACCTGTCCTGGGAGTGTTTGATGGGGACAGTGTAGAGGGAGCTTTACTCTGTATCTAACCCCGTGCTGTACCTGTCCTGGGAGTGTTTGATGGGGACAGTGTAGAGGGAGCTTTACTCTGTATCTAACCCCGTGCTGTACCTGCCCTGGGAGTGTTTGATGGGGACAGTGTATCTAACCCCGTGCTGTACCTGCCCTGGGAGTGTTTGATGGGGACAGTGTATCTAACCCCGTGCTGTACCTGCCCTGGGAGTGTTTGATGGGGACAGTGTATCTAACCCCGTGCTGTACCTGCCCTGGGAGTGTTTGATGGGGACAGTGTATCTAACCCCGTGCTGTACCTGCCCTGGGAGTGTTTGATGGGGACAGTGTATCTAACCCCGTGCTGTACCTGCCCTGGGAGTGTTTGATGGGGACAGTGTATCTAACCCCGTGCTGTAATCCTCCATTTCTGGTTTCTTGATCATCCCTGATTTTATTCGCTCCACCTATGGTAACCTTACCTACAACCTGGTCCCTAAGCTCCGATATTTCCTCCCTATTTCCACCTCTCTCCCTCTTTTTAAACCTACCTCTTTGATCAAGCTCCTTATGTAGTGTGGTGTCAAATTTTGTTTCAGTAAGGCGTCTGTGCGGTGCCTTCTCATTAATGGCACTATGCGAGTTGTTGTTGTATGGCTCAGATCCAGCCGCTATTGGTGGCTGTGCCGTCGGGGCAGTTCATTGGACTGGGTCTCTGTGGACCCCAGACCTTTCCCACTGCAGAAACACACTGAATCGAAGGTAAATTAGAAAAGGAGATGAAAATGACCAGTTTTGATTTTTTTTTTGAAAAGTAATTAAGTTTTACAACCGTCCTGGAGGGAGAATTTATTGAGTTGAGAATGTGAGAAAATGACCTGAATCAGACTTGGCGGAAAGAAATTTGGTCGAAAATCAGGAAAAAGGAAAAAAAAAATCAAATTTACAGCAAGCTTTCATTATTTGATATATTCTGTCAGGGAATAAGAAAGTGCACATTTGACAAAAATTGATCATTACTTATTTAATGGCGTGAAATATGTGGGAAGCGAAATACAAAGCAGGGCCTTAATGCTCAGGAATAATCTCAGGGCCCCTGAGCCGAGCAGAATCTGAGGAGGGAGGTACTCAGCTTCACCTGCAGCCTGTTGAGGGGCAGGCGACCTGCACAGGGATAGGATAGGTCTCAACCTGGAGCGGAAGGTGCCCTGTGAGGGAGAAATGGAAGAACGGATGAAGAAAGGCACCCATTTGTATTCCACGTTACTGGTGTCAGAAACACAACAAAGCATTTGCTGTGCAAGAATTATTTTCTGATTGTCATGTGGGCAGCACAGTAGCACAGTGGTTAGCACTGTTGCTTCACAGCGCTAGGGTCCCAGGTTCGATTCCCGGCTTGGGTCACTGTCTGTGCGGACCCTGCATGTTCTCCCCGTGTCTGCGTGGGTTTCCTCCGGGGGCTCCGGTTTCCTCCCACAGGCCCTGAAAGACGCGCTGTTCGGTGAATTGGACATTCTGAATTCTCCCTCAGTGTACCCGAACAGGCGCCGGGATGTGGCGACTAGGGGACTTTTACAGTAACCTCAATGCAGGGTTAATGTAAGCCTACTTGTGACAATAATCAAGGTTATTATTATTGTCATGTAGGTAAACGTAACAGCCATTTCAGACACAGCAATAACCACAAACAGCAAGCTGAATGAGCCGCCAATCATTGTTTGGTTGAGGAAACGACTATTGGTGGAGGCAATAGGATTCAGGAGCAGCAGGATCTTTGACAGTCATGCATGAGGGCAGAGTGGCCCCAGTTTAGTCAGCCTCATCTGAAAGATGGCACCTCCAACAGTGCTGCACCCCCTTCGAACAGGCACTCTGAGTGCCGGTGTTGACGTTGAGCTCATATACTGAACTTGTTCCGTTCTCACATCGCTCAGCGCTCCCTGGACAAAAATGGCTGCCAATCTGGTAACTCCTCAATTTTAAAATTCTCATCCTGGATTTCTCCTGAACTTTCCCCTCCCTACGTATGTCACCTCCTCCAGGCCCACAACCCTCGGTAAAGGGGCTGTTTAGCACAGGGCTAAATTGCTGCTTTGAAAGCAGACCAAGGCAGGCTAGCAGCACGGTTCAATTCCCGTAACAGCCTCCCCAAACAGGCGCCGGAATGTGGTGACTAGGGGCTTTTCACAGTAACTTCATTTGAAGCCTACTCGTGACAATAAGCGATTTTCATTTCATTTCATTTTCACAATTCCTGCGCTCCTCCACGTCTGGCACCTGCGAATCCCTGATTTAAATTGCATCAAAATTGGTGACGGTGCCTTCAGCTGCCTGGACTGTGAGCTCTGGAATATCTCCTTCAACCTCTCCACCATTCCACCTCTCCCTCCTCCTTTAGTCCTTCATTAAACCTACTTTTCTGTGCAAGGTTTTTGTCAGCTGGCGTAAAGTCTCCTTCTCTGTCTCAGTGACAAATGTTGTTTGTAAAGTTTCCTATGAAGCATCTCTGAACATTTTAGCCTGTAGAATTCCAGGAGCTGAGGAATAAAGGGCCAAACTGAAGATAAATCCACGATCACGGCATACAAAACAAATGTCCCAGCCCAGGACTATCGGAAACTTCCGGTTTGGGTCTGGGAGCCACATTTAAAGGTGGCACTAACGAGCCCCAGCTGGACGGACCTCCGCCCGCTCACCACGGTAACTCGTATTACACAAAGCCCACGGGGAGATCAATCCGCAATTCTCTGTGGTTCTAGTGAGGGTCACAACCCTCCCCTCTCAAGTCCAATTGTCCCCCTCACTCCCATGGCGATGAGGTCTCTTTTGTCGCTTGCTGCAAGGCCTCAAGCCTGCGGCAGATGGAGCCGACCGAGGGGTGTGAAGCGGACTGAGGATCGCCAGTTCCTTGTCGAGCGCCGAAGGGCCGCCAATAGAGGTTGGTCTTCGGTGCTGACCTCGGGCGCTGGTCAATCTCCTCAGTATCCACTTGGGAATCCAAATCTTCATCCTCGAGGGGAACGACTCTCAGGTTCCCCCATTGGCTGAATCCCTTTGCCGGAGATTGTCGCAGCAGAGATCAAGGATGGCATTTCGGCTGTAATCGTGTCCGCTGGAGTGAGTTCCCTGCTTCCCCGGTGCTCCAGGTGTTTATTCACAGTCTTGGACCTTGGATTTGTAAGAAACCACACCGTTTTTTCCAGCACAATTCCTGGGATCCAGTGGGAGCCATCTCCAAAGTCCGGCACATGGACGGCATCTCCTGTTCTGAAGGTCCTTTCAGGATTTCTGGTGTTGTATTTCCTTTTATGGGTCTCCCGCTTTGACTCCACCGTCATCCCCAAGTTGTGAAACAGCAGCTCAGCCTGGGGTGCAGTCATCGACCCGTTAACAATTCCACGGTGCGACTCCCATCGTCGTGTGCGGCCTGGTTCCATAATCCAAGAGGAACTCGACCAATTCTGTATCCAGGGAACCAGCAGCTGTTCCTTCATTCCAGTTCGGAATGTTTGAACTGTCTATTCAGCCTGGCCGTTCGGATGTGTCTAATATATTTCCACTTCATAAATGCCTGAAATTCCCCACTGGTAAAGGGGGGCCATTATCGGAGAGAGGATCTCTGGTATGCTGTGGGTACAGAAACGTTGCCGGAGTTTTTCTATTGTTGAGATTTCGCAGAGGACACAACAAGGTACTTTGAACCATTTTGAGTGTGCGTCAGCCATAATAAGGAACATCGATCCCAGAAACAGGCCGGTGACATCCACGTGTACCTGTATCCATGGTCTTCCTGGTCATTCCCATGGTGCAAAGAGGCTAAAGGTGGGAACTTATTGTTCTCCGAGCCCAAGGAGCACAGCTTCACCAGATTCTCGATGTCCGTATCGAGCCCCAGCCACCAGACGTAGTTTCAGGAGGAGCTGGTGGTGTAGTGGTAATATCACTCATCGTCCAGAGGCCCATGCAAATGCTCTGAGGGCAAAGCATCAAATTCCACCAAATGTAAATTAAATTAATAAATCAGTAATGGTGACGATGACGCCATCATCAATTTTTAAGGGGCTAGTTTAGCACAGTGGGCTAAATAGCTGCTTGTAATGGAGAACAAGGCAGCAGCGCGGGTTCAATTCCCATACCGGCCTCCCCGAACAGGCGCCAGAATGTGGCGACTAGGAGCTTTTCACAGTAACTTAATTGAAGCCTACTTGTGACAATAAGTGATTATTAGGGCAGCACGGTAGCATAGTGGTTAGCACAATTGCTTCACAGCTTCAGGGTCTCAAGTTCGATTCCCGGCTGGGTCACTGTCTGTGCGGAGTCTGCACGTTCTCCCCGTGTGTGCGTGGGTTTCCTCCGGGTGCTCCGGTTTCCTCCCACAGTCCAAAGATGTGCAGGTTAGGTGGATTGGCCATGCTAAATTGCCTTTAGTGTCCAAAATTGCCCTTAGTGTTGGGTGGGGTTACTGGGATATGGGGATAGGGTGGAGGTGTGGGCTTGAGTAGGATGCTCTTTCCAAGAGCCGGTGCAGACTCGATGGGCCGAATGGCCTCCTGCACTGTAAATTCTATGATCTAAATTCTATGATCTATGATTTTCAGCGTGGCTACCCCAGAGTATCCATTGTACAATTCTGTCAGAACTGGGCACTGACCTGGGCAGGGGATGACTACCCAGGCACCCCATGGGATGATGCCATCTTCTACTCCCAGCTTTTATCATTTAGTGAGGATGGGCTTCATGTCATTCATGGGGTGTCCTCGGTTTCCACCGCTCAGGGTCAGATGATACAATTTTGCCAATGTGGGGTCCTTCTGGGTCCATGCTTGATCCTGCTTTCTGGATACTGGCTGAGGTCCCGGGTTCGATTCCGGCTCCGGGTCACTGCCTGTGTGGAGTTTGCACATTCTCCCCGTGTCTGCGTGGGTTTCACCCCCACAACCCAAAGATGTGCAGCATAGGTGGATTGGCCACGCTAAATTGCCCCTTAATTGGAAACATTTTAAGAAATTATGACTTCTTGCAATGCTGGCAGAGGGGTCAAGCTTGTGAGCAGCGGGAGACGACTGTGGGCATCCACGTGGGCAATGTGTGTTCCTGGACAGTACTCGAGAGAGTACCTGACAGCCTGCAACTTACTACTCGTGTGCCAGCAACAATAATGGCCAAAGTTGGATCCGAGCCAAGGCCATGGGGGAATCATTTTGTTTTCTTTGAAAAGATGCATCAGGGGTTTCTATAGTTTGTCATGATTATGAAATAGTGGCCGTAGACATATGGGCCTGAACTTTCTGGCCGTTGCGATTCTCTTTTCCCGCTGGAAGCGCACCCTGCCCACGGGTTCC
Source organism: Scyliorhinus canicula (assembly GCF_902713615.1). NCBI lineage: Eukaryota > Metazoa > Chordata > Chondrichthyes > Carcharhiniformes > Scyliorhinidae > Scyliorhinus > Scyliorhinus canicula. Next base: position 3,352,467 of record NC_052161.1, read on the forward strand.
CCGGCAGTGTGGGATAGCTTCAATGGAAATCCCATTGACAAGTGGTGGGAAGAGAGAATCCGGCAAACATACAGCCGGGGGAGCGAAGAATCCCATCCAGAATGGAATTCCTTCACCCTCAAAATAAGAGCCAATCCTTCCTTTACAATGTGAGAATAGAGTCTTTCCGTATCCTTCAATGTTCTGGATGCCTATGCGATGGGTCTAACTGTGCCATTGTCCCATTGACCGGAGAGGACTGCCCCAACCCGATGTGGAGAGGCACTACATGTTCATTTCAGTTTGATGATAGTAACTGCTGCTTCACCTTTGTGAATGCTTCATCCTACAGAACCTGCCATGACAACCTCTGGGCTTTTAAAAAAATGTGTGCAGGGGTAGCAATAAAGTGACCCCATTTTGGATACATTTCCCATCGTAGTTCATGAGGCCGAGGAAAGATTTTAATTCAGTCGTATTTCCCGGGATTGGTGCCTCTTTGATTTTTAAAAATTAATTTACGGGATGTGGGTGTCGCTGGTTAGGCCAGCATTTATTGCCCATCCCTAGTTGCCCTTCAGAAGGTGGTGGTGAGCTGCCTTCATGAACCGCTGCTGTCCTTGAGGTGTAGGTACACCCACTGTGCTGTTAGGAAGGGAGTTCCAGGATTTTGCCCCAGCGACAGTGTAGGAACAGCCGATATATTTCCAAGTCAGGGTGGTGAGTGACTTGGAGGGGAACCTCCAGGTGGTGGGGTTCCCAGGTATCTGCTGCTGTTGTCCTTTAAGATGGTAGTGGTCGTGGGTTTGGAAGGTGCTGTCTTAATGGTCTTAACTTTACCTTCCACTGGGTTGTGGCTGTTTTTGACGACTCGATACCCTGGGTCGGTCACTTCGCCTGCCTGGAACACACATTTTTCTTGTTTGAGACGGACACCTGTATCAGAAAATTGTTTCAAACCTCCAGGTTTGCTGGATGCTCTTTTTCCATGAGTCCTGTGGGCCCACTAAGAAGACTTACAGCACCAGGTTAAATTTCAACAGGTTTGTTTCGAATCACTAGCTGTCGGAGCACAGCTCCTTCCTCAGGTGAATGAAGAGGTGGATTCCACAACCACATATATAGACAAAGTCAATGATGCAAGACAATACTTCAAATATGGGTTTTTGCAGGTAATTAAGTCTTTACAGGTCTAGATGGTGTGACTGGAGAGAGGGATAATCACAGGTTAAAGAGGTGTGAATTGTCTCAAGCCAGGTCAGTTGGTAGGATTTTGCAAGCCCAGGCCAGATGGTGGGGGGTGAATGTAATGAGACATGAATCCGGTTGAGGCCGTACTCATGTGTGCAGAACTTGCTGCTCGGCGATTTTGTGTTGTCGTGCGTCTTGAAGATCGCCTTGGAGAACGTTTACCCAAAGATCAGAGGCTGAATGTCCTTGACTGCTGAAGTGTTCCCCAACTGGAAGGGAACATTCCTGCCTGGTGATTGTCGCGCAATGTCCGTTCGTCCGTTGTTGCAGCTTCTGCATGGTCTCGCCAATGTACCACGCTTCGGGACATCCTTTCGTAACTGTGGTTAGTATGTTGTCTAAGTACACTGCCACCTTGGGTATCTCTTGGAGAACGTTGATCACGTGTTGACAAATAGCTGTGCCGATGATACTTCAAAGGGCAGGCGTGTATATTCAGAGAAACCCTTATGGGTGTTAATAGTCACGTACTGCCTGAATGACTCATCTAGTTTGAGTTGGAGGCCTAGCTCTTATCCTTTTTTTTAAACGTTTGGCCGCCTGCCAGTTTGTCATATGGATCGTCTGTACATGGCATGGGGTACCAATCTAAACGTGAGGCTTTATTAACCATTAGTCTATGGGTTCACAACGGCAGAGCGACTTGTCAGACTTGAAGACAGGGCTACTGGTGCAGCCCACTCTACGAACTGCACTGGTTATTATCCCGAGGTTCTAACCCCTCAAACTCGGTCTCTACTCATACAGTCCACTGCTTCCTAATTTAAACATTTGGAACCAGCCCAGATGGATCCTCCGGTGCCAGTCTCTGCCCAAGAGGCTGCAACCTGTTCCTCAACTATGAGCCGGAGTCAGGACACCTGCTGTCCTTAGGTAACCCGGGTAGTGGTGTCCCCCATAACCTTCAAAGGTTCTCCTGTATATCTGGCCAACCTGGTCCTGGTGTCTTGGAGGCTGAGGGACAAGATGTCCATCCGGAGACAGCAGAAGGTCTAATCCCGTATTCACCTCCATTTCCCGGGCATGGCCATTGATCAGGAATCTTATCTTTATCAGGACAACCTTAAAGGTGAAAATGCGGTTTAGTTGCATCATTTCATCCTCTCCGGGCTGATAGACGTGCAGGGCCCGGGTCTGAGGTGTCTTTGGCTTGTGGCCTGGGAGACATGCGTACCGCTGATTCTGGCAGCTGTGCCTCAGTCATGTTCTTTGACCACAATTACTTCAGCCTTACGGCTAACATTTACATCCCTCTGGGGAGGGTCCCTGGCCCTCTTTTGAGATGTCAGAATGTCCTGGCTGAATGTTGAGTTGGGGGTGGGTGAGGCACGTGGATGGAAATGGTGGCTTTTCTGTAACAGGGTCCAATCCCCCCCCCCCCCCCCCCCCCCCTGCAAATACTACTGTCCATCATCCCTTGTTCTTGGGGCTCCGTTCCCAGCATTTTGAAAGGCTACTGCTGGTTCTATAGCCCTTTTGAGGTGTCGGGTGTGTTCTGCCAGCAGTTATTTTATATCGTGACATTATTGATCCCACACACTTGCCGGTCATGTAGCATCTCGGTCAGGGTTGGGCAAACTCACAGTATTGGGCCTGCTTCCTTTAATCTAGCCGGGAATTCTGCCAGGGATCCTCCCAGCCTTGCTAAATCGGTAATGCTGGAGGATTATGGACGGCTTTGGGTCTTAATGGTTCTTTGCTAGATCCACAAGCTCATTAAATGTTTTAGTGTCGGAGCTGCAGGATAAGTTAAAGTCTTAATTATACTGAGCATCAGGGCCAGCAGGCTATAAAAAGGATTCCCTTATGTCTGTCATCCCCTTCCATGCTGTTGACATGGAAGAAATAGCGCCTGCTTTCGGGCATACTGGGGCCAGTCCCGACGTCCTCACGGTGGCACAGTGGTTAGCACTATGGCCTCACCGCGCCAGGGACCCGGGTTCGATTCCGACCTTGGTGACTCTCTGTGTGGGGTTTGTACGTTCTTCCCGTGTCTGCGTGGGTCTCCTCCCACAGTCCAAAGAGGTGCAGGATAGGAGGATTGACCATGTTAAATTGCCCCTATGTGTCCAAAGGTTAGGTGCAGTTACAGGGATAGGGCGGGGATTGGCTCTGTGTCAGGTGGTCTTTCAAATGGTCGGTGGAGACCCGATGGGCCGAATGGCATCCTTCTGCATTGTAGGGATTCTATGATGATACGGCTCGAGTTTCCCAAACAAGGGCAAATCCAGGGTTTTTTTTTGCTTTGTTTCTTGTGATTGGTGAGTTTTGAAAGGCTGCTCAGAATCCCGTGCTTCATCCTCATCGCCAGTGTAAACTTTCAGAAGGCGTGGAGTGAAAGGCCAAACTAGTTTATTTTAAACTGCTGCGTGACACACAGCCCAGGACAATGGGGAACTGCCGGTTCGGGTCGGGGAGCTACATTTGAAGTCCCGCTAATGAGCCTCAACTGGACAGGTCTCCGCCACTCACCGCGGGAACTCGTATATACGAAGCCTATGGGGAGATCGATTAGCGACCCCCCCCGTGGTCCTTGTGAGGGTTATCACACACATTAAATGCAAGCTGTGGTTGTTTTTGAGAGCGGATTTTTAAATTGGATGTGGAGGGGACGCTGTCGGTCCGGGAGGAGGTGGATAGGGGCCAAATTTGACCGCGGGAGGCTGCGTGAGCTTTCTATGCATTGTGGTTGTTACAAATTATTTTCACAGATGTGGGTGTCACTGGCTGGCCAGATTTCTATTGCCCCATTTATAATCGTCCTCGAGAAGGTGGTGGTGAAGCAAATACCTTCTGGAACCTTTGCAATGCATGTGGTGTGGTTCATAGTGATCACGACACAACAAGGGTCACAGGGAGGGGGAGAGTTTTATGGGGCAGAATATTTGCAGATGGGGAAAAACAAGAACAGAAGTTTCAGAGAAGCACAGATCACAATGCCATCAATAAAAAAAAGAGGAAAAGGAGGAAGTTATGAAATAAATACAGATCTGATTGTTGCCATTAAATTCTGGAACAGCTGATGGATGTGCCGTAAATCTGGGGTATTAATCACCGTTAGCTGCACTCAAGGTGTGGGTCTGCAGTTGCTTGCAGGTGAGATTTGTAGATGTTCATCATGTCCAGTGTCATCAAGGCATACCCACTGCCAATCTCCTCACATCTGTTCATAGTTAAGGCAGCCACCTGTTCATCATTCTGCAGGAAGGGGAGAATTGACCCCATGTCTCCGCTTCTTCTGAATGCTGGCCAGCATGCTTGCTGGTGGAATGGTGAGTGTTGTTAAAATAAAACTTGCTGCTGTGCAACACCTTCTGCCAGATCAGGACTTCAGTGGACACTATTCTCAACTCTGAATCAGAAGATCCCAGGTTCACGATCCGCCCCCACACACAGTCCAGATGGACATTCCCAGTCGCAGCCCTGCCTCACTGCCGTAGTCTGCCACTTTCAGGTGCGACATTAACCCGAGGTCCTGTCGGCCCGCCCAGGGGCACTGTTCTGAAGAAGAGCGGGAGAACAATGCCCTGGGCCTCAACAAACATCTAAAAACAGATCACCTGGTTAAATGACTTTGTGGGATCTTTCTCTGTGCAGATTGGCTGCTGGGTTTCACATTGAAGCTTACAAGATTCTGATGTGGTTGACAGGGTAAATGCTGAGAGGTTCTTTCCCCTGGCTGGGGAGTCTGGAAGAAGGTGACACAGTGTCAGGAAAAGGGGCTGATCATTTTGGACTGAGAAGTGTCTTCATTCGAAGTGCTGTGAACCTTTGGAATTCTCTACCCCAGGGGGTTGGAGATGGGTTTATTGATAGAGAGATTGAAATATATTGAGTATATTTAAGGCTGGGATAGACAGATATTTAGTCTCTCAGGGTATCGCGGGAAATGGGGAGCGAGTGGGGAACTGGAGTTGGAGTCTAAATCAGCCATAATCACGGTGGTACAGTGTTAGCACTGCTGCCTCACAGCGCCAAGGACCTGGGTTCAATTCCGGCCTTGGGTCACTGTCAGTGTGGAGTCTGTACGTTCTCCCCGTGTCTGCGTGGGCTTCCTCCAGGTGCTCCGGTTTCCTTCCACATGCTAAATTGCCCTCCATGTTCAAAAGGTTAGGTGGGGTTAGGGGGATGGAGTGGGGGCATGCACTTAGGCAAGGTGTTCTTTTGCAAGATCAGTGCAGACTCGATGGGCCGAATGGTCTAGTTCTTCACTTGCATTAACAGCTCTTACACTACGTGTCCCAAGGAGACTGAGGGCAGAATGTTGTGCCCTCCCCAGGGACGGGTTTGGTTGGTGGGGATAATTTAATTCGGTGGGAGGGTGGCTGGTGGGGGGCCCGTAGCCCTCCCACCTGCACCCCAGTTAAGTCCATGATGGAAGCCAGTGTTTGGCCTACTTGCTACACCACCAAAAGAGGCGCTTAAGTGGCAATTATCACCCATTTAAAGGCCTCATGCTCATGGTATTAACCTAGCGGCAGGTAAATGGGGGGGGGCGGGGTGGGGGCACCATGCACACAGCACATCAGGCAACCTGTGCGGGGTGGCTTGTGTGCTCCAGGTAGGGGAGAGGTTCTCCGTTCAAAGGCACTCAGCGCCTGATCTAGAGACTTGGCATGGTTAAGGGGGAGCCCACTGAGAACTACTCCCCTGTCCTTGCTCCCCTCTCCACCACCTCCAGCCCATGATTCCCCTTCCACCATCACTCACCTGTGGCCTGGCATCCAGTGGGGTGTCGTTCCAACAACATGTCTTCCCGGTGACACCGACATTCAGTATCGCTGTCGGCCTCTTACTGTTTGGCAGCTCTCTGCTGAGAATTCTGCTCCCAGAGTCTTGATCTCCTGGGGAAGGCCCACCTCTGGCCTTCATCAGCTTCAGATGTGGTAGGCCTTCCCTAAAAGAGGAAAGGCAGGGGTGTCTCCCGCTCTCCGGTCTGTGAGACACCAGTTGCCGGCTGCTGTTCCAATCTGACACTGAGGTGTCCAGCGGAGCGGGGCCCTGGCTCCTGGGGGAAATTTGGGCACTTTACCCAATGATATTGGCACTGGCTTTGGGCACACAGGCCTTGCTGAAGGTCAGCCTGCCTGCTGATACGCATGTAGCTGCAGGTGAGTGAAGCCCATGTTCCTGCCAGTTTTTATCAGCGTTCCCTCCCAGTGTGCGGAATTCCGAGCTTTACCCATTCAATGCACTTTATTCAGCTTCGCCACATCCTCAGCGGGATTGTCCGACCTCCCCCCATGTCGGAGAATTCCGGGGGGAGGGGGGGGGGGCGGTGCGCAAATCCCACCCCAGCGCCGGCTGCCGTATTATCCGTGGTTGGTTTTCGGGCGGGGGTGTGGTTCACGCCACACTGGTCGGAGGCCACTGGCAGCGCCCCTCGGCTGGGGTGGTTCTCCGGGGTGGGGGGGGGGCGCGGGGGGGATCCGATCCGGGGGGGGGGGGGGGGGGGGGGGCCACGGTGGCCCACCAATCTGCAAGTGGGCATGTTCTGTGAGGACACTCCTTCCTTCCACGCCGGCCCCTGTAGGGCTCCACCATGGCCGGCGCGGAGAAGACAACCCCCCGCACACGCCTGAAAACGCCGGCCGGTAGAACCTCGCCGGCAGTTCCGCGCATGCGTAAGTTTACGCCGGCCCTTTGGCGCATGCGCGAACTCGGGCAATCCCTTCAAGCGGCAGCTGGAGCGGTGCCAACCCGGTGTCCACCTAGCCCCCGGAGGTGCGGAGAATTCCGCATTTTCGGGGGCTGTTGATGTCGGAGTGGTTGGCGCCGGTTCTCCCGCCAGCCTGGGGGACTTAGTCCCCGGAAAGTGGAAGCCCTGATGGTAATTCCATGATCATCCCAAAATCAAGAATTACAGTGTCACGGCATAGATTGAATACAGGGACAAAGATAAAAACAGCTCCGGTTTTTCCAGCAAAGTATTTGTGTAATATGTTGACTGTTGTAATGTAGGAAACGCAGGAACCAATTGGCTCAGAGCAAGATGTCACCAGCAGCAATGTGTTAATGACCAGGACGTCTGATTTTGCCATGTTTTTTTTAATAAATTTAGATTACCCAATTATTTTTTCCAATTAAGGGGCAATTTAGCGCGGCCAATCCACCTACTCTGCACATCTTTGGGTTGTGGGGGCGAAACCCACGCAGACACGGGGAGAATGTGCAAACTCCACACGGACAGTGACCCAGAGCCGGGATCGAACCTGGGACCTCAGCGCCGTGAGGTGGTTGTGCTAACCACTAGGCCACCGTGCTGCCCCCGATTTTGCCATGTTGATTCAGGGCTAAACATTGGCCAGGACACTGAGGGTAACCTCCCTGCTCTTCTTCAAAATAATGCCAAGGAATCTTCTCCTTCCAACGGAGAGGGAGGATCAAGCCTCAGTTTAATATCCCACCTGAAAGGCGACATCTCAAACATCGCAGAGCTCCTTCAGTACTGACCGGGAGATCTACGGACTGAGACTTGACCATAACCTTCTGACTCATAGCTGAGAATGCAATCCACTGAACCAGACTGCACATCTGCTGCTGCCATTATACTTGTAGATTTTTCAATTTCCAGTGTAAAACAGATGTACACAGAAACTGTGGAGGTGTGAGCTGGAGTGACCTGTCTAAACATGTTTCCAGAAAATAAAGGGAGTTTATTGATACCATCTGCTAATGTAGAATCTGGGTGATACAGACCCTCTATTAGATCAATGTTTAGCGATATCTGAACCTAATACAGCACAAGTACTAGCCCTCTCCAATTCTGCATTACTTCCCCGCATTGTAAGAAGTCTTACACCAGGTTTAAAGTCCAACAGGTTTGTTTCAAACACGAGCTTTCGGAGCACTGCTCCTTCCTCGGGTGAATGGCGAGGATACCTCGCCATTCACCTGAGGAAGGAGCTGCGCTCCGAAAGCTTGTGTTTGAATCAAACCTGTTGGACTTTAACCTGGTGTTGTAAGACTTCTTACTGTGCTCACCCCAGTCCAACGCCGGCATCTCCACATCATCTTCACTGCATAGAACATAGAACAGTACAGCACAGAACAGGCCCTTCGGCCCTCGATGTTGTGCCGAGCAATGATCACCCTACTCAAACCCACGTATCCACCCTATACCCGTAACCCAACAACCCCCCCTTAACCTTACTTTTATTAGGACACTACGGGCAATTTAGCATGGCCAATCCACCTAACCCGCACATCTTTGGACTGTGGGAGGAAACCGGAGCACCCGGAGGAAACCCACGCACACACGGGGAGGACGTGCAGACTCCGCACAGACAGTGACCCAGCCGGGAATCGAACCTGGGACCCTGGAGCTGTGAAGCATTTATGCTAACCGCCATGCTACCCTGCTGCCCCTTGCTGATTCACAGATGATTATTTTTGCTGTCCGCCTACATTCATGGTACTGCCCTCCTCTCCTTTACTGACACTGTCATTCGGACATGACAGGAGATTCCCGGGCCCCCTTGGGTCTGTGTCCATATTGTCCACTTGGTCCCAGGAAATGATATTACTGTAGTATTTGAAAGTTTACGAGAAGTTTGAAGAAACTGCTTCCACGGGCAGGAGAGTTCATAACCACAGCAGACCCCCACAATGCTGCCGACCCTCTGGGGGGTGTATGGCAGGGCACCGCCCGAGTGGTCCAGGCAGCGGAATCACATTTTCAGCTGTCCGATGCACCGCTCAATGACAGCCCGGATGGCCACTGGGGCCTCGTTATATCGGGTCTCTACACCGGTCCCCGGCCTCCGCACTGGCGTCATTAGCCAAGACCACAGCGGGTAACCTTTACCCCCGAGAGCTAACCGGTCATCCCCGGGGTGTCCCTCGAACACGCCGGGGATCGCCGACTGCCCCAGGATGTAGTTATTGTGCACACTCCCTGGGAATCGTGCACACACGTGTGTGATCTTGAGGTGGTGGTCACAGTTGAACTTTCAGGGGATGGAACCCCTTCTTGTAAAGGAAGAGCACTCCCGGACCACCCGGTGCGTGCAAGGCGGCATGCACACCCTCTAATACCCCCAGAACTGGGGCATCCCAGCGATGGCCGAGGTTCCTACTCCCTGGGCAACTTGATGGGCTCGGTCCAGGTCACAGTTTATATGGTCAGTTGACTTTACAGATGCACTTGTGGGCTGTAAGCTGGGATATGCTCAGCCCCTCACCCCAAGGCCAGGGCGAGACCCCCACCACTGGCTAGTGAAGCGCCCCTGCCCCCGCCCCGTCCGGGCCCGATACCTCTGGGGGCTCTCCACACTCCCCCCAACGCCCCCCCCCCCCCCCCCCCCCCCGGACTGGGCCCGTCTCCCCCGGGGGCCCTCCCCCCCGTCGCCCACCCCACCCCCCGGCGCCCCCCCCCCCTCCCCGTCCGGGCCCGATACCTCTGGGGGCTCTCCACACTCCCCCCACCCCCTCCCTGTCCGGGCCTGTCTCCCCGGGGGCCCTCCCCACACAACCCCGATCCCCCAGGCGGCCCCCCCGCCCCGTCCGGGCCCGATACCTCTGGGGGCTCTCCACACTCCCCCCAACCCCCCCCCCCCGAACTGGGTCCGACTCCCCTGGGGGCCCTCCCCCCCGTCGCCCACCCACCCCCCGGCCCCCCCCCCCCCCCCCCCCCCCCCCCCCCCGGGCCCGATACCTCCAGGGGCTCTCCACACTCCCCCCCCCTCCCCGTCCGGACCCGATACCTCCAGGGGCTCTCCACACTCCCCCCACCCCCTCCCCGTCCGGGCCCATCTCCCCCAGGGGCTCTCCACACTCCCCTCCCCCATCCCCATCCAGGCCCGTCTTACCCGGGGGCCCTTCCCCCGTCGCCCCCCCTCCCCATCCGGGCCCGGGGCTCCCGTCGCCCCCCCCCCTCCCCCCCACACGCCGGCGTGCCCCCCCCCCCCCGGGGGCCCTCCCCTGCTGCCCCCCCCCCCCTCCCAAGTGGGAGCAGACCGGTTAGATCAGGAACTAATCGGCGCCTGGCACCGTTCCTGATTTCAGCCACTCCCGCTATCTAACCAACTCACCCGGATTCTCGCCCGGAGCAATGGGACGGTTAGATCGCGCCCAGAGTAAAACTCCCTCTACACTACTAAAACAATGCCTTAATTCAGACTAAAGTCCCGTGTGAGTTAATTTAATTCACAACAATCGTGGCTGATTTTTCCCTCCCTCAGTTACAGTGCCTGATTTGTCACAGCTTTCCTGCAATCATCGGCTACTGAGCTGAAATTATTTGACTCTAATGTGACTCCAGTCCTTGCAGTTGGAGAACCCTCAATCCCATCAGTTTGAGTGGAATCTGAACGCGGCTACACTACACTCGGCTGCTCATTTAACATATTCCTTTAACACTGGAGTCAACTTCAAATCTGCCAAATCTGCTTTTAGTTTAACTTGAGGTTAACCTCTGATGTATGGTAATTGTAAAAGCAACCTTCCATTATCTAAACTACTGATCATCTCGGCTAATGATGTCCCCAAGTGGTTGAGGTAATTGGAAGGCCTGTGTATTGCTAGTTTTCTTTGGACGTGATAGATATCGGCTGTCATCAGCTCACAGTGTGCAACCAAAGAGCTGCTTTATTGTCATCACTGAAACACAGGCATATTTTCCTAATTTTCTTTGTCTCAAGCAGTTATTTGGTGCCTGGGTTCAGTGTACAGCAGCTCTGTGATGTCCCAGTTCAGTGTACCTCAGCTCTCTGCTATCCCAGTTCAGTGTACAGCAGCTCTCTGCTATCCCAGTTCAGTGTACAGCAGCTCTCTGCTATCCCAGTTCAGTGTACAGCAGCTCTCTGCTATCCCAGTTCAGTGTACAGCAGCTCTCTGCTATCCCAGTTCAGTGTACAGCAGCTCTCTGCTATCCCAGTTCAGTGTACAGCAGCTCTCTGCTATCCCAGTTCAGTGTACAGCAGCTCTCTGCTATCCCAGTTCAGTGTACAGCAGCTCTCTGCTATCCCAGTTCAGTGTACAGCAGCTCTCTGCTATCCCAGTTCAGTGTACAGCAGCTCTCTGCTATCCCAGTTCAGTGTACAGCAGCTCTCTGGAATCCCAGTTCAGTATCCTGGAGCTCTCTGCTATCCCAGTTCAGTGTACAGCAGCTCTCTGCTATCCCAGTTCAGTATCCTGGAGCTCTCTGCTATCCCAGTTCAGTATCCTGGAGCTCTCTGCTATCCCAGTTCAGTATCCTGGAGCTCTGTGATGTCCCAGTTCAGTATCCTGGAGCTCTCTGCTATCCCAGTTCAGTATCCTGGAGCTCTGTGATGTCCCAGTTCAGTATCCTGGAGCTCTCTGCTATCCCAGTTCAGTATCCTGGAGCTCTCTGCTATCCCAGTTCAGTATCCTGGAGCTCTGTGATGTCCCAGTTCAGTATCCTGGAGCTCTCTGCTATCCCAGTTCAGTATCCTGGAGCTCTCTGGAATCCCAGTTCAGTGTACAGCAGCTCTCTGCTATCCCAGTTCAGTGTACAGCAGCTCTCTGCTATCCCAGTTCAGTATCCTGGAGCTCTCTGGAATCCCAGTTCAGTGTACTGGAGCTCTCTGCTATCCCAGTTCAGTGTATTGGAGCTCTCTGCTATCCCAGTTCAGTGTACAGCAGCTCTCTGGAATCCCAGTTCAGTATCCTGGAGCTCTCTGCTATCCCAGTTCAGTGTACAGCAGCTCTCTGGAATCCCAGTTCAGTATCCTGGAGCTCTCTGCTATCCCAGTTCAGTATCCTGGAGCTCTCTGGAATCCCAGTTCAGTGTACTGGAGCTGTCTGCTATCCCAGTTCAGTGTCCTGGAGCTCTCTGCTATCCCAGTTCAGTGTACAGCAGCTCTCTGCTATCCCAGTTCAGTGTCCTGGAGCTCTCTGCTATCCCAGTTCAGTGTACCACAGATCCACTGATTCCATTGATATGGAGAATGTCCATTAATGTTAAACTGTCTGAGCCACTCTAACCCCTGGATTAGGTTCCAGTCAGTAACTCAGTCCCAGCTCTCTGTTATAACATGTCTTCTCCATATCAGTGGGGATTGTTTGAATTCAATTTGCTTCTTGGAATCACAGGGGACTAAATAAACCCACCATGCTGGTTACTTTCACTTTTCTCACAAGTGGGGGGACTTGGGTGAAGTGGGGTTTCTTTTATTGGATTCTTCAGGAGATTTCTATAAATAGCGTCCTGGCCCTGCTGTAGAAGGGAATTCTCGAATAGGAAAGGATCAATTATTCTAACAAATATAATTGAGCAGTGTGTAAATCAGTGTGGCATTTCCCCATATTGAGAGCTGCCCAGGCTCTTTACTGTTGGGAGAGTAGGACAGTGTTTGGACACAGCGGTCAGTGGCAGCTGAGTTCAGCAGAGTGGTACTGTCTGTAAAACAAAGGCGCATTAACAGCTCTCCATCCTCAACACTAGCAGAGCACTGAAAGAGTGCTCGGTTAGAATCGCTCCTGCTATTACACAAACTCTTTGCTGGTTCCTGCTCCTCCCGCCCCGGTCTTTTTGTTAGTGGCTTTTGCAGCTTTTATATTGGAACCTTTGTTTTTCAGGAACTGGCGTGATGTAGTGTGTGGTCGCCAGAGAGAGAGCAGCTGGGACATTCGTACATCAGCCCCACTGCCTCTGGAGCCGCTCATTACACGGTCGATCACAGAATAATATCCACCGCATTGATTTTACAGCACTCCGATTAGCCATCAGCTTCCCGCCCTACCCCCAGGTTTCCATCCTGCTGACTTAATTTGACATCACCCAGATGATTGATTACCTGCTGCCATATTGTCCGTCCTCTCCAAACCACGGCGATCAGCCACAATTGATTGTCCTAATTTGCTTTCATCAGTCTGAGAATATGTGGACACACCCTGACATCAAAACCTTGGCAGCAGCCTCAGATCCGATTCCCTGTTTAATTCAGGGCCGGGTGGTAACCACTAACCCTGGGGGAGTTTGCTAAACCTGTTTCCATACTGATTTTTATTCTTCGTTCCAGTCCCTCTCGCTGAATTATCCAACACCGTCACTGGAGGACAGACACTCTCCTGAATTCCACCTGGTAACTATTCTCTATCTGGCAACACTGGGTACCTCAGGGTCTGCCGATTACTTAACCTCAGGGCTGGTTGGCATTGTAATATAATCAATCCTTTCTCATCCTAAACCCCCACACACACACATTCCCAGGACAGGTACAGCACGGGGTTAGATACAGAGTAAAGCTCCTTCTACACTGTCCCCATCAAACACTCCCAGGACAGGTACAGCACGGGTTAGATACAGAGTAAAGCTCCCTCTACACTGTCCCCATCAAACACTCCCAGGACAGGTACAGCACGGGGTTAGATACAGAGTAAAGCTCCCTCTACACTGTCCCCATCAAACACTCCCAGGACAGGTACAGCACGGGGTTAGATACAGAGTAAAGCTCCCTCTACACTGTCCCCATCAAACACTCCCAGGACAGGTACAGCACGGGGTTAGATACAGAGTAAAGCTCCCTCTACACCAGGGGTGGGCAAACTTTTCCGTGCAAGGGCCACATTCAAAAATTCACAATTCGCAAAGGGCCGCATAGTATATTAAGTAAAATAATTACTTCACCCGGTTATGATTCTGGGCGCCTCATATAGAACATAGAACAGTACAGCACAGAACAGGCCCTTCGGCCCTCGACGTTGTGCCGAGCAATGATCACCCTACTCAAGTCAATGTATCCACCCTATACCAGTAAGTAACCCAACAGCCCGCCTCCATTAACCTTAAAAAAAATTTAAAAAAAAAAAAAAAAAAAATTTAAAAAAAAAAATTTTTTTTTTTTTTTTTTTTTAATGACTTGGCGGGCCGCAGAAATACCTTTGGCGGGCCACATGCGGCCCGCGGGCCGTAGTTTGCCCACCCCTGCTCTACACTGTCCCCATCAAACTCTCCCAGGACAGGTACAGCACGGGTTAGATACAGAGTAAAGCTCCCTCTACACTGTCCCCATCAAACACTCCCAGGACAGGTACAGCACGGCGTTAGATACAGAGTAAAGCTCCCTCTACACTGTCCCCATCAAACACTCCCAGGACAGGGACAGCACGGGGTTAGATACAGAGTAAAGCTCCCTCTACACTGTCCCCATCAAACACTCCCAGGACAGGGACAGCACGGGGTTAGATACAGAGTAAAGCTCCCTCTACACTGTCCCCATCAAACACTCCCAGGACAGGTACAGCACGGGGTTAGATACAGAGTAAAGCCCCGTCTACACTGTCCCCATCAAACACTCCCAGGACAGGGACAGCACAGGGTTAGATACAGAGTAAAGCTCCCTCCACACTGTCCCCATCAAACACTCCCAGGACAGGTACAGCACGGGGTTAGATACAGAGTAAAGCTCCGTCTACACTGTCCCATAAAATAGCTTGGGATTTCTAAGATCTTGTGCGCATAGGAATTTAAAGATTCACATTTTCAATTTGCTCAGATTCTATTGCCCCATCACTGTCTATAAACACAAAAGGGACAGGGTGTAAGGGGCTTAGGGTGTACAGTGCCACAGTCATTAGCACTGCTGCCTCACAGCACCAAGGACCTGGGTTTGATTCTAACCTTGGGTGAATGTGTGGAGTCTGCGCGTTCTTCCAATGTCTGCGTGGGTTTCCTCCGGATGCTCCGGTTTCCTCCCACAGTCCGAAGATGTGCAGGTTAGGTGGACTGGCCATGGTAATTTGCCCTTAGTGTCCAAAAAAGGTTAGGTGGGGTTGCTGGGTAAAGGGTATGGTGTGGGGGCGTGGGCTTGAGTGGGGTGCTCTTTCCGAAGGCCGGTGCAGACTCGATGGGCCGAATGGCCTCCTTCTGCACTGTCAATTCTATGATGTATAAATCAGTGCAGTCATTGCTGTTATTTCATAGTTCCAGTTGCAATATCTCACAGGCTATATTAGATCTTTTGTTTTGGCAATCTCTTGATGGGGAAGTATTGCCGGGACAGCTCCCTCCTCATCCTAAAATACCACCATGGGATAGACCAGGGGTGGGCAAACTACGGCCCGCGGGCCGCATGCGGCCCGCCAAAGGTATCTCTGCGGCCCACCAAGTCATTAAAAAAAAAAAAAAATTTTTTTTTAAATTTTTTTTTATTTTTTTTATTTTTTTATTTTTTTTAAGGTTAATGGGGGGGGGGCTGTTGGGTTACTTACTGGTATAGGGTGGATACGTTGACTTGAGTAGGGTGATCATTGCTCGGCACAACGTCGAGGGCCGAAGGGCCTGTTCTGTGCTGTACTGTTCTATGTTCTATGTTCTATATGAGGTGCCCAGAATCATAACCGGGTGAAGTAATTATTTTACTTAATATACTATGCGGCCCTTTGTGAATTGTGAATTTCTGAATGTGGCCCTTGCACAGAAAAGTTTGCCCACCCCTGGGATAGACAGATAGCAGAATAGACAGAGAGCAGACGTCATCTGAGGTTTGGCTCTCTAAAGTTGCTTTGCTCCCTTGGTATTACCTCATCTAGAATTTGTGCTCCAGCCCTGAAGTGGGGCTTAAACCCTCAGACTTCCAATCCGGAGCCAAGAATGGTACCAGCAGAGAAACTCTAAGGAACAGAATGTCTAAGATACATTGGGGGCCCATTTCTCTGCTAGAAAAACATACAGAGGGTAACAGAAATGGAAATGGTCTAGAAATGCCTCGATTTAAACATTCTTATCCTTGTTTTCAAATACCTTCATTGTCTGGTGCTTCCTCAGCTCTGTAACCTCTTCTAGTCCGCCACAGTGTCTGTCCAAATCCCCAATTTTAATCACTCCACTTTGACAACTGCGCCTTCAGCTGCCGATACCCTGAACTCTGGAATTTCTTCCTCTCCACTATTTTATCCTCTACCATCTTTTGTCATCTACCGTGGGCGGCACAGTAGCTCAGTGGTTAGCACTGTTGCTTCACAGCGCCAGGGTCCCAGGTTCGATTCCCGGCTTGGGTCACTGTCTGTGTGGAGTCTGCACGTTCTCCCCGTGTCTGCGTGGGTTTCCTCCGGGTGCTCCGGTTTCCTCCCACAAGTCCCGAAAGACGTGCTGTTAGGTAATTTGGACATTCTGAATTCTCCCTCTGTGTACTCGAACAGGCGCCGGAATGTGGTGACTAGGGGCTTTTCACAGTAACTTCATTGCAGTGTTAATGTAAACCTACTTGTGACAATAAAGATTTTTTATTTAAAACACATTTTCAAATCTACATCTGACCTAATGGGCGCGAATTAACTAAAAGGGAACAGAGCGCCATGGCGAGCGTGTTTACCCGCATGTTTCCTGGCGCTCACAATGCCGAGAAACACACTATCTAATTTCACTTGGGTTAGATGTGGGGTCTCACTGGGGAATGCATGGCCCAGTCTGCTGCTCCTAGCCCCGTTTTCTACACTGAGGAGGTCCGGTCACCGGAATTCCTCAGTGTGGGGAGAAAATGGCGTCCCGATCTCTGGTGCCCCTGCCTGACGTGATCCCCCCAAGCCCCAAAACACTGTGAGGGGATTCCCTCAGCCCTCCCCGCACCCCCCAGTACCAATGCAGGGCATCCCCTGGCCACGTGGAAAATGCCAGCTTGGCACTTTTGCAGTGCCAACATGGTACCTTGGCGGTGTCAGACTGACACCCAGGTGGCACTGCCAAGGTGCCCAAGTGGTACCTGCAGTGTCAGAGTATCACCTTGCTCAAAGGGAAAGCACCTGGGGGCCTCCGATCCCCCTGGAGATTCCCATGAGTGCCGTTCGTCTGGTCCCCGTCTGTGGAGACCAGTACAGAACGGCCCTCGCCCGGGGTAAGAGGATAGATCACAACGCCTCGGATACCTCGCAAATCTCTGCTTGTTCAAGTGAGACTAGCTGTCTCGCTTTAATATGCAGAGTTCCTAAAAGGTGATCCTGCCCACAATGGGATTAGATCTCACGAAGTGTTGCGAGCTGGGTACATAATAATAATAATCGCTTATTGTCACGAGTAGGCTTCAATGAAGTTACTGGGGGGCGGGCCGGAGGGGGCCCGAGGGGGGGGGCCGGAGTGACCACCGGCGAGCCTGGATCCATCCGCCATGTTTGTGCGGGGCGGCCTGAGGGAGGGCGGCCACCGCGCATGCGCTGGTTGGCACCGGCCCAACTGCGCATGCGCGGGACCCGCACTCCTTGATGGCGCCCCCTAGCACATGGCGCCCCGGGCGACTGCCCGAGTTGCCGGTACCTTGAGCCGGCCCTGCTGAAGACAATGTCAGCTTGGGTCACTGGGTGGAACTCTTGCCTTTGAGTCAATGGGTTCAAGTCCCACTCCAGAAAATGAGCAGGAAATCCAGGCTGACAATCCCAGTGTAGTACTGAGGCAGTGCTACACTGTGGGTGGTGCTGTTGACAATCCAGGCTGACAATCCCAGTGTAGTACTGAGGCAGTGCTACACTGTGGGTGGTGCTGTTGACAATCCAGGCTGACAATCCCAGTGTAGTACTGAGGCAATGCTACACTGTGGGTGGTGCTGTTTTCGGGTGACTGCAAAAGATCTCACGGCCAATATTTCAAAGAGAAGGGCAGAAGGTCTTGCTTGTGTCCTGGGAAATAGTAATAGAAACATAGGTAAATAGAAGATAGGAGCAGAAGGAGGCCTTTTGGCCCTTCGAGCCTGCTCCGCCATTTATCACGATCATGGCTGATCATCCAACTCAATAGCCTAATCCTGCTTTCTCCCCATAACCTTTGATCCCATTCTCCCAAGTTCTATATCCAGCCGCCTCTTGAATATATTCAACATTTTAGCATCAACTACTTCCTGTGGTAATGAATTCCACAGGCTCACCACTCTTTGTGTGAAGAAATGTCTCCTTATCTCTGTCCGAAATTAGAATTTTATAAGTCTCTATGAGATCCCCACTCATTCTTCTGAACTCCAGCGAGGACAATCCCAACCTAGTCAATCTCTCCTCATATGACAGTCCCGCCATCCCTGGAATCAGCCTGGTAAACCTTCGCTGAACTCCCTCGAGAGCAAGAACATCCTTCCTCAGAGAAGGAGACCAAAACTGCACACAATACTCCAAGTGTGGCCTCACCAAGGCCCTGTATAATTGCAGCAACACATCCCTGCTACTATACTCGAAATCTCTTGCAATGAAGGCCAACATACCATTAGCCTTCTTTACCGCCTGCTGTACCTGCATGCTTACCTTCAGCAACTGGTGCACAAGGACACCCAGGTCCCGCTGCACACTCCCCTCTCCCAATTTACAGCCATTCAGGTAGTAAACTGCCTTCCTGTTTTTGCTTCCAAAATGCATAACCTCACACTGATCCAAATTGCACTGCATCTGCTATTGATTTGCACTCGCCCAACCTGTCCAGGTTGTAATCTCTCAACTAATATCATATATCACATTACCGTTTGTGGGATCTTACTGTGTTTCAGACATTGCAACAGTGATTACACTTTCAAAGTATTTAACTGGCTACAAAATGTTCTGGGATATCCTGTGAAAGGAGTGAGAGAAATTCAAGTCTATTCTTTCCTCGATGGTTCACAGTATGCAGGAGGGGACTAAGGATTCTTTAATTAAAACAGGGATGCCCTGATTGGGGGTGTTTTTGACCCAATAATGGAGGAATCTTGCAGGTTCCTCCATCCAAAGTGGCCAGGAATCAATCTGAAAGAAATAACCTGGAAGGGGCTGCTGGTTTAGAGGATTTAAGATCCATAATACAACCAGCTGAGAAACTGCTGACACGGTTGTTACTGGGCCCCCAATCGCTTGTCTCAAAGCCCCCTTGATTCAGGCAGATTTATGCAAGAGCTTGCTGCTGTTATTACAAGTCTGAGCTTATTGGCAAATTGCTACATTATGTAGAGTGTCTAACAAATTGCTTATGTTGGTATAATTGGATTACAACAGCAGTGTAGTCCCAGAGGAAAGATTAGCAAAACCAAGGCACTCGCCAACCTCCGAAGCCATGCATTTGCATTTTTTATTTTTGCTTTCTTCCCCGTCTCTCTCTCTCTCCCTTCCCTCCACAAAGTGTGCATGTCTCACCCAGCTATCCATTAAGCAGCCTAGCATGGGGTTCTTTGTTGTTGCTCGGTACCTGATGTCCAAATTATGGACCCCCCATGTGTCAGCCAGTGTGCATTAAGTAGAGTCCCAGAATAAAACATGTTGATCATCCAATCACAACACTTTCTTGATTTGATTTATTATTGTCACATGTATTAGTATACAGTGAAAAGTATTGTTTCTTGCATGCTGTACAAACAATGCATACCGTACATAGGGAAGGAAGGAGAGACTGCAGAATATAATGTTACAGTTATAGCAAGGTGTAGAGATAAGATCAACTTAATACGAGGTAGGTCCATTCAAAAGTCTGATGGCAGCAGGGAAGAAGCTGTTCTTGAGTCGGTTGGTACTTGACCTCAAACTTTGGTATTTCTTTCCTGACGGAAGAAGGTGGAAGAGAGTATGTCCGGGGTGCGTGGGGTCCTTAATTATTCTGGCTGCCTTTCTGAGGCAGCGGGAATTATAGACAGAGTCAATGGATGGGAGGCTGGTTTGCGTGATGGGACTGGGCTACATTCACAACTCTTTGTAGTTTCCTGCGGTCTCGGGCAGAGCAGGATCCATACCAAGCTGTGATACAACCAGAAAGAATGCTTTCTGTGGTGCATCTGTAAAAGTTGGTGAGAGTCGTAGCTGACATGCCAAATTACCTTTGTGCTTTTCAGAAAGCTAACGTGAGGCACTGAGGCAAACCGATTGCCACAGTGTCCAACTGACCCCCCCCCCCACCCCTCCCCCCCCCACCCCCCACTAGCACACCGTAATGCAGCCAACATTTTGGATTTATTGGCGATCAAAAATAAATCTTTCACTCCGCCAGTAAAGAAAGAACTTGCATTTATGTAACATCTTGCACGACATCATCATCACACCCAAGCTGCTTCACAACCAATTAAATACTTTTTGAGGTGTAATCACTGTTATAATGCAGCAATTTGTACACAGCAAGCTCCCACACACAACAATGTGTCAACAATAAGATTATCTGCTGTTAATGATGTGGGTTGAGGGATCCAATGTTGACCCTGGACACCAGGGAGAATTCCCCTTCTCTTCTTCAAAATAGTGGCGGTGGGATCTTTTATAGTCACCTGGAGAGGGATGGTGGGATCTCAGTTTGACGCCATATTTGAATGAGGACCTCCAACGTACTGCAGTGTCAGTCTGTATTATTGGTTCATGAATTTACACCCTCTGACTCAGGTGAGGATGCCAACCATTGGCCCACAGTGACCACTGATTTCTAAATGATCACAGCCAACTGGCGCAATCTGTATTTTTGGAAGAGGATCCAGTCCTCCACAATGGTGCTGTTCCCATAGCATCTGAAACACCCTTCACAAAGCACAGCCAGAGATTTAGATGCACCCCCGACATGAAGACGGTAAATTCATTTCAAACCCCTTCCCCTCGAATAAGTACCAAAAGCCTGAGTGTCTCCGCACTGACTGTGTGTGTGTGTGTGTAACAGGACTGAGTGTCTCAGCACTGACTGTGTGTGTGTGTGTGTAACAGGACTGAGTGTCTCAGCACTGACTGTGTGTGTGTGTGTGTGTGTAACGGACTGAGTGTGTGATGCACTATCAATTACAACGAGACGAGAGTAGAGAGTAATCGAGACTTTAATACGCAGAGATGTGGAGCCTCCCGCAGCTGCTGCTGAAATGGCTGCAACTCGGAGAGCCCACACATTTATACTCCACCTACTGGGCGGAGCCAGCAGGCAGGGGTATACTCCCGTACCTGTAGTACAGGGACATTACCGTAATACCCTCGTATGCAGTAAATACAATACGACAGTGGTGACTTCCACATTCACCCCCTGTTTAAAAAAAGTCCAGCGGTGGTGGTGGAAACTATTTACAGACAGGTTGTTTTTTTTTAAATACAGGTTGTCAAGAAAGGTGACAAATTTAGACGGTCCGTCGTTGCGAGTGACAAAGTTGTGGTGTTGATTCAGGCGTCAGTTCGGTCGTCGGGGACTCCGGGAGCGTGTTGACCACATCTTCATCCATGGGTGGGACCAAGGGGAGGGCGGATCGTCCTGGAGCAGAGGCTGAGGTGGGGAGCGCAGGGTGGAGGGAGTGTGGCACCGGGGCAGGGGGCGGCTGGGCGGGGACCCAGCTGGAGCCAGGTCCCTGAGGGAGACTGTGTCTTGGCGGCCGTCAGGGTACGCTAGATAGGCGTACTGCGGGATCGCGTGGAGTAGCTGTACCCTCTCAACCAACGGGTCCGCCTTGTGGAGCCGCACGTACTTACAGAGGAGAACGAGTCCTGGAGCTGCCAGCCATGTTGGGAGTGAAACCCCGGAGGTAGACTTCCTGGGGAAGGCAAAGAGACGTTCATGGGGAGTTTCGTTAGTCGCAGTGCACAGGAGCGACCGAATGGAGTGAAGGGCGTTGGGGAGGACCTCCTGCCAATGGCAGGCCGGGAGATGTCTGGACCATAGGGCCAGCTGGACGGCTCTCCAGACCATCCCATTCTCCCACTCCACCTGCCCGTTTCCCCGGGGGTTGTAGCTGGTCGTCCTGCTCGAGGCAATGCCCCTGTTGAGCAGGTACTGGCGCCGCTCAGTGTTCATAAATGAGGATCCCCGGTTGCTGTGGATGTAGGCGGGGAAGCCGAACAGAGCGAAGATGGTGTTGAAGGCTTTGATGACGGTGGCAGGCGTCATGTCGGGGCATGGGATGGCGAAGGGGAATCGGGAATATTCGTCGGCCACACTGAGGAAGTACGTGTTGCGGTCGGTGGAGGGGAGGGGCCCTTTGAAGTCCACGCTGAGGCGTTCAAAGGGGCGGGAGCCTTCACCAGGCGCGCACGGTCTGGCTGGTAGAAGAGCGGTTTACACTCCGCGCAGACCTGGCAGTCTCTGCCGATTGCCCTGACTTC
Organism: Scyliorhinus canicula; assembly: GCF_902713615.1. Taxonomy (NCBI): domain Eukaryota; kingdom Metazoa; phylum Chordata; class Chondrichthyes; order Carcharhiniformes; family Scyliorhinidae; genus Scyliorhinus; species Scyliorhinus canicula. Next base: position 3,374,652 of record NC_052161.1, read on the forward strand.
CTCGATGGAATAGGGCAGATTCCGGGCCTTTATAAAGTGATAAAAGCGGGTGACCCCTGGGTGACAGAGATCGTCGTGCAGGGTCCGGAGTCGGTCCACTTGTGCGCTGGCACATGTACCTCGGGATAGAGCATCGGGGGGCTCATTGAGCTGACCAGGGTGATACAAAATCTCATAATAGTAGGTGGAGAGCTCAATCCTCCACCTCAAGATCTTATCATTTTTGATCCTACCCCGCTGTGTGTTATTGAATGTGAAGGCAACTGACCGTTGGTCAGTGAGGAGAGTGAATCTCCTGCCGGCCAGGTAATGCCTCCAATGGCGTACAGCTTCTACGATAGCTTGGGCCTCCTTTTCGACAGAGTGCTGAATTTCGGAGGCATGGAGGGTGCGGGAAAAGAATGCCATGGGCCTGCCTGCCTGGTTGAGGGTGGCGGCCTGAGTAACATCTGATGCATCGCTCTCGACTTGGAAGGGTAGCGTCTCGTCGACCGCATGAATCGCGGCCTTGCCAATGTCGGCCTTGATATGGTTGAAGGCCTGGTGAGCCTCGGCCGTCAGGGAGAAAACGGAGGATTGGATGAGTGGCAGGCCTTGTCCGCATAGTTAGGGAGCCACTGGGTGTAGTACGAGATGAAGCCCAGGCATCGTTTGAGGGCCTTGGGGCAGTGGTGGAGGGGGAGTTCCATGAGGCGGGCATGCGATCGGGGTCAGGCCCTAGAACTCTGTTCTGGACCACATAGCCGAGGATGGCTAATCGGTCCGTGTTGAACACGCACTTCTCCTTGTTGTAGGTTAGGTTGAGGAGTTTGGCGGTGTGGAGGAATTTGGAAAGGTTAGCGTCATGGTCCTGCTGGTCGTGGCCGCAGATGGTGACGTTATCCAGGTACGGGAAAGTGGCCCGCAGCCCGTACCGGTCAACCATTCGGTCCATCTCCCGTTGGAAGACCGAGACCCCATTAGTGACGCTGAAGGGAACCCAAAGGAAATGGTAAAGGCGGCCGTCCGCTTCAAAGGCTCTGTACTGGCGGTCCGCCTTGCGACTAGGGAGCTGGTGGTAGGCAGATTTCAGGTCCACTGTCGAGAAGACCTGGTACTGTGCAATCTGATTGACCATATCAGATATGCAGGAGAGGGGTTACGCGTCGAGCTGCGTGTACCGATTGATGGTCTGACTGTAGCCAGTGATCATCCTGTTTTTCTCCCCAGTTTTCACCACTACCACTTGGGCTCTCCAGGGGCTGGTTCTGGCCTCGATAATACCCTCCCGCAGCAGCCGCTGGACCTGAGACCTGATGAAGGTCCTATCCTGGGCACTGTACCGTCTGCTCATTGAACCGTCATTGAAAACAGCGCGAAAGGAGAGACAGCCGGGACTTTGAAAACAGCGCGAGAGGAGAGATAGCCGGGACTTTGAAAACAGCGCGAAAGGAGAGATAGCCGGGACTTTGAAAACAGCGCGAGAGGAGAGATAGCCGGGACTTTGAAAACAGTGCGAGAGGAAGACATTGAAAGGAGCAGCGGCCAGCCATTGGATACCGGCAGGTGCTGAGCCTATCGGGAGGTGAGTTGTAAGTTTCAATTACTTACCTTTGCAGGAAACAGGAAGTTTGTCCCGCGGACTTCTGGGAAGGTTTACCCCTCCCTAGTCAATAAATTCTGGTGGAGAGGAAACCCGAGACACTACACGTGTAGTGTCTCCCACCCGCCCTCCTCCTCTAACCTAATAATAAGACCCATTGGGTGAGCAGGTGAGTGCCTTATTACATTATTATTTTTATTTTTCTTATTTGTTAACCAGAACAAGGTTGAAAAAGACTATAGCAGAGGTATCCAAGTTTTTTTTAAAACTGAAATTTATACAAAGTAATAAATTAATTAACTAATCAGAGATGGCTGGGCAGGTGATGTGCTGTAGCTGTATGATGTGGGAGCTGGCTGTTCCCCTTGTGAATGGCAATGACCACATCTGCAGCAAGTGTTGGTTGCTGGAAGAACTCCGGCTCAGAGTTGATGATCTGGAATCTGAGCTTCAAACACTGCGGCACATCCGGGAGGGGGAGAGTTACCTGGACACTTTGTTTCAGGATGCAGTCACACCTGGGAGATTAAGTAATTCGCATTCAGTAAGTGATCAGGGACTTCAGAGTGTGACTGTTAGTGAGGCAGGCAGGGGGAACCTGAGTTCAGGAGTGCAGGAGCCTCAGCCCTTGACCTTGTCCAACAGGTATGAGACTCTTGCTCCCTGTATGGATGAGGAAAAGGGCTCTGGACAGGATGAGCCAGCTGACCACGGTACCATGGTGCAGAAGGCCATTCAAGAGGGGGGAGTAAAAAGACAAGTAGTTGTTATAGGGGATTCTATAATTAGGGGGACAGATAGTATCCTATGCAAGCCGGATCGGGAGTCTCGCATGGTGTGTTGCCTGCCCGGTGCCAGGGTGCGGGACATCTCTGACCGGCTTGAAAGGATATTGGAGCGGGAGGGGGAGGATCCAGTTGTTGTGGTCCACGTTGGGACTAACAACATAGGTAAAGCTAGGGTGGAGGACCTGTTCGGGGACTATCAAGCACTAGGAAGAAAATTGAAATACAGGTCCTCAAGGGTCATAATCTCTGGATTACTGCCCGAGCCACGTGCCAATTGGCATAGGCAAAAGAAAATTAGGGAAGTAAACACGTGGCTAAGGGATTGGTGTGGGAAAGAGGGATTCCACTTCATGGGACATTGGCATCAGTTTTGGAACCGGGGGGATCTGTACCGTTGGGACGGTCTCCACCTGAACCGATCTGGAACCAGTGTTCTAGCGAAGAGGATAAATAGGGTGGTCAGTAGGACTTTAAACTTCTGAGTTGGGGGGAAGGGAAAGTGAAAGCGACAGGGAGCATGGAGTTAAATGGCAAGATACGCAGGAGGATAACATGTAGGCAGGTGGATTTAAGCTTGAGGTAGACTAGGAATGCAACAAAAAGGAAGGATAACTTTGGACATCTTAGGACTTCCAATATCTGTAATGATAAGAAAGTTAGCATTAAGGCACTTTACCTGAATGCTCGTAGCATTTGTAACAAAGTAGACGAACTAATGGCACAGATCATCGTGAATGATTATGATGTGGTTGGCATCACAGAGACATGGCTGCAGGGGGTTCAGGACTGGCAGTTAACCATCCAAGGATATACAACCTATCGAAAAGACAGGGTTAGGGTTAGGGTTAGGGAGGTGGGCCGAGGGGGTGGGGTTGCCTTGTTAGTTAAGAACAAAATTAAATCTATGGCACTAAACGACATAGGGTCGGATGATGTGGAGTCTGTGTGGGTAGAATTGAGGAACCACGAAGGCAAAAAAACCATAATGGGAGTTATGTACAGACCTCCTAACAGTGGTCAGGACCAGGGGCGCAACATGTACCGGGAAATAGAAAAGGCATGTCAGAAAGGCAAGGTCACGGTGATCATGGGGGACTTCAATATGCAGGTGGATTGGGTAAATAACGTAGCCAGTGGATCCAAAGAAAAGGAATTCATGGAATGCTTACAAGATGGCTTTTTGGAACAGCTTGTCATGGAGCCCACAAGGGAGCAGGCTATTCTGGACCTAGTGCTATGTAATGAACCAGACTTTATAAAAGATCTTAAAGTAAGGGAACGCTTAGGAAGCAGCGATCATAATATGGTTGAGTTCAGTCTGCAGTTTGAAAGAGGGAAGGCAAAATCGGATGTAATGGTGTTACAGTTAAATAAAGGTAATTACGAGGGCATGAGAGAGGAACTGGCGAAAATCGACTGGAAGCAGACCCTAGTGGGGAAGACAGCAGAGCAAAAATGGCAGGAGTTTGTATGCATAATTGAGGACACTGTACAGAGGTTCATCCCCAAGAAAAGAAAGATTATCCGGGGAGGGATTAGACAGCCATGGCTGACAAAGGAGGTCAGGAAATGTATCAAAGAAAAAGAGAGATCTTATAAAGTGGCCAAAAGCACTGGGAAATCAGAAGATTGGGAAGGCTACAAAAACAAACAGAGGTTAACAAAGAGACAAATAAGGAAGGAGAGGATCAAATATGAAGGCAGGCTAGCCAGTAATATAAGAAATGATAGTAAAAGTTTCTTTCAATACATAAGAAACAAACGACAGGCCAAAGTAGACATTGGGCCAATTCAAACTGATTCTGGAAGGCTAGTGATGGGAGACGAGGAAATGGCTGGAGAACTTAATAAGTACTTTGCGTCTGTCTTCACAGTGGAAGACATGAGTAATATCCCAAAAATTATAAAGGGTCAGGGGGCTGAGTTGAGTATGGTTGCCATTACAAAAGAGATGGTGCTAAAAAAGCTAAAAGGTCTTAAAATTGACAAATCTCCTGGCCCCGATGGGCTACATCCTAGAGTTCTGAGGGAGGTGGCTGAAGAAATAGCGGAAGCGTTGGTTGAGATCTTTCAAAAATCACTGGAGTCAGGGAAAGTCCCGGACGATTGGAAGATCGCTGTTGTAACCCCCTTGTTCAAGAAAGGATCAAGACAAAAGATGGAAAATTATAGGCCAATTAGCCTAACCTCGGTTGTTGGTAAAATTCTAGAATCGATCGTTAAGGATGAGATTTCTAAATTCTTGGAAGAGCAGGGTCGGATTAGAACAAGTCAACATGGATTTAGTAAGGGGAGGTCGTGCCTGACGAACCTGTTAGAATTCTTTGAGGAGGTGACAAGTAGGTTAGACCAGGGAAACCCAGTGGATGTGGTCTATCTGGATTTCCAAAAGGCCTTTGATAAGGTGCCACACAGGAGGCTGCTGAGTAAGGTGAGGGCCCATGGTGTTCGAGGTGAGCTACTGGCATGGGTTGAGGATTGGCTGTCTGACAGAAGGCAGAGAGTTGGGATAAAAGGTTCTTTTTCGGAATGGCAGCCGGTGACCAGCAGTGTCCCACAGGGTTCAGTGTTGGGGCCGCAGCTGTTCACCATATATATTAATGATCTGGATGAAGGGACTGGGGGCATTCTAGCGAAGTTTACCGATGATACGAAGTTAGGTGGTCAGGCAGGTAGTGCTGAGGAAGTGGGGAGGCTGCAGAAGGATCTAGACAGTTTGGGAGAGTGGTGCAGGAAATGGCTGATGCAATTCAACGTGAGAAAATGTGAGGTCTTGCACTTTAGAAAAAAGAATCCAAGCATAGACTACTTTCTAAACGGTGAGAAAATTCATAAAGCCAAAGTACAAAGGGATCTGGGAGTGCTAGTCGAGGATTCCCTAAAGGTAAACATGCAGGTGGAATCCGTGATTAAGAAAGCGAATGCAATGTTATCATTTATCTCAAGAGGGTTGGAATATAAAAGCAGCGATGTGCTACTGAGCCTTTATAAGGCTCTGGTTAGGCCCCATTTGGAGTACTGTGTCCAGTTTTGGGCCCCACGTCTCAGGAAGGACATACTGGCACTGGAGCGTGTCCAGCGGAGATTCACACGGATGATCCCTGGAATGGCGGGTCTAACATATGATGAACGGCTGAGGATCCTGGGATTGTATTCATTGGAGTTTAGAAGGTTAAGGGGAGATCTAATAGAAACTTACAAGATAATACATGGCTTAGAAAGGGTGGACGCAAAGAAACTGTTTCCGTTAGGCGAGGAGACGAGGACCCGTGGGCACAGCCTTAGAATTAGAGGGGGTAAATTCAGAACAGAAATGCGGAGACATTTCTTCAGCCAGAGAGTGGTGGGCCTGTGGAATTCATTGCCGCGGAGTGCAGTGGAGGCCGGGACACTAAATGGCTTCAAGGCAGAGATAGATAAATTCTTGATGTTGCGAGGAATTAAGGGCTACGGGGGGAATGCTGGTAGGTGGAGTTGAAATGCCCATCAGCCACGATTGAATGGCGGAGTGGACTCGATGGGCCGAATGGCCTTACTTCCACTCCTATGTCTTATAGTCTTATGGTCTTATGCTCCTGGTGGCGACGGGTTTGCAATCCGGGGTGAGTTTCGCAAAAAGGGAAAGTGGGTCGACCTTAAGGGTCGTGAGGCTGCACACAGTAAGGGGTGGTAGGGGCCCGCCAAATTTCAGGGTTAGGCTCTGGAGGTTGCACTGGAAGTCCAGGCCGAGTAGCAAGGCAGCACAGAGGTTGGGGAGGACGTAGAGGCGGAAGCCGCTGAACTCTACACCCTGGATAGTGAGGGTGGCGGTGCAGTACCCCCGGATCGCCACGGAGTGGGATCCGGAGGCCAGGGAGATTATTTGGGTAGCGGGGTGTACTGTGAGGGAGCAGCGCCTTACCGTTTCGGGGTGGATGAAGCTCTCAGTGCTCCCGGAGTCCAGAATGCAGGAAACCTTGTGCCCGCAACCTTCACTGTCTTGGACGGGGTCGTGAGGTTGTGCGGTCGTTTCTGGTCGATCGTGACGGAGGCCAGACGTGGCTGGTCGGCAGCGGTTGCAGGCAGTGAGCGGCCCGATGAGGTGTCAGCAGGGATCCTGAGGCGAGGAAGATGCGGCACCCACGGACAGCAAGTGTGAGGCGAGCAAGATGGCAGCGCCCACGGACCGCACGTGTTGTGAGGGGAGCAAGATGCGGCACCCACGGGCCGCACGTGGTCTGAGGCGAGGAAGATGGCGGCGCCTGGGGGACGCACATGGGGGTTGCCGGGGCAACAGCGGCGACCGAGCGGGCTTGGCACACAGCAGAAAAATGTCCTTTCTTACCGCAGGCCTTGCAGAGCGCGCTCCGTGTCGGGGGTGTTTTGACTGTCCGCAGAAGTAGCACTTGGGCCCCCCGGGGTTGTGAGGCTGCCGCGTGGCGCAGGCCTGGGGTTGGCTGGGGGAGGTCGCTGGTGGGATGCACGGTAGGGTTGGCAAAAGTAGTTAAACATTACATATGCTTATTCTCATTTATAGTTGTAGAAGAGTGAATGAACTCATAGGTATTTATATTCGTTATTCAATGAATGTTATTTGTTTAATTTGAAGACTGAACTACAACCATCAGACCATTCTGGAAGTAGTCAAAGGAGTAACGACGTATTACTCTCACGTAATATAACATGGTACCAGGATTTGGCTTTGAAAAAACTAGCTAGATAGATTAAGGAAGATAAAGAAAAGAAGAAATTAGCTATTCAACTGGGGAAGCGTCGCAGTAAACGGATCCTTCCCAGAAAACGACGGACCACGCACATGCTCCACGTCACCACAGGACAACCAGTAATCTAAACTCTAATTGGAAACTGTTTAAGCAACTTTTTCAAATCTACTTAGAAGCTACTGATTTAACTGCCGTAACTGATACTAGAAAAATTGGCATTGCTACTACCAATGGCAGGACAGCATGCAATCGAAATATATAATTCATTTCAATATTCTGATGGGCAGGACAAAAGCAAATTTCACGCAATACGAAGTAAATTTGATGACCACTGCAAAATACAAACAAATGAAATATTTGAACGTTTCATATTCAGCAAAAGATTGCAGAAACTGGGGGATCATTTCCAAGCTTTGTCACAGATTTGAAGCTCCGAGCTCAATCTTGCAGCTTTCCAGCATGATTCGTTAATCCGAGATCAAATTGTATATGGCATAAATGATGAAAATACAAAAGAAAGGCTTTGAAGACAGCAAGATCTAATGTTACAATTAGCCACAGAAAATGCTTAGCAGATGAGTAGAGCAAGAACCAATACAATGAATATTTTACCCGTGAAAAAGGCGCGAAAATCTACCACGAGGTTGACTGTGTAAAAATGAAATGAAATGAAAATCGCTTATTGTCACGAGTAGGCTTCAATGAAGTTACTGTGAAAAGCCCCTAGTCGCCACATTCTGCCGCCTGTTCAGGGAGGCTGATAGGGGAATTGAACCGTGCTGCTGGCCTGCCTTGGTCTGCTTTCAAAGCCAGCGATTTAGCCCAGTGTGCTAAACCATCCCCCTGAGGAGCATCGTCGAGGGCGTCGATATGATGAAGCAGACCCTGGGGATACGCTAGGGCTGGCAGAGCCAGATGATGAAGGGGCAGCTGGGGCTAGAACCAGCTGCCCCTCCGCCCCGAGGTAAACCTTGGGGCCCCATGGGCACCGACCGGGAGGAGAGGGCGCAGAGTGCCAACCCAGACCCGTCCCATGGTGGCTACCAGCTCCCCTGAGTTCCATCCCTCTGATGAGGCCGCATCTCGGGGTTCAGCACACGGGACAGGGTGGCACCGCTGTGCCTGTGCCGCCGACAAGTGAGCCCTCCGGCACCAGAGCCCCCAGAAGACACCCACCAGGGGCATCGAAGGCCATGGGCGAGGTAGGCAGCTGGCTGCCTCCACCTCAGATGTGCATCCTGGGGTCACACCAAGACTTAGCGGTAGAGCTAGGAAGTTGAAGCATGGTGAAAATCACTGAGTGCACCGAGGGAAGAGAGGGTGGTGGGTGGGGGGGTTAGGTTGGGGGTCAGGGTGTGGGTGAGGGCATGGTGGGGAGAGTGGCTAGCACCATCAGGAGTGGGGGAATTGTATGACACCTGGACACTTGTGACACATTGAAAACATTTGAGCACAATCAGTAGGGCCCCTCTGTCACTTACCTCCGCAATGTGGGCCGACCTCCAAACTCTTGGCCCATCTCTCCAGGCATCTCCCCCTCCCCGGAGAACTCACCCACCTTCCCGGCCGTGGACATGTCCCCGGAGCTGTGCCCCATCCCCTGCGTGTTCGGATGTTGCCTGCTGCGTGTGTGGTGTTGCCTCCCGCAGTGTTCAGGCATCAAGGTGTGATTGGGATGCTGGGAAATGACTCCCACATGGTACATGGCCTGCCCACTCACAGGAATCCACTTGGATTGTATGAAGTTCTCACCACTGCCAATTGCCAACCACTGCCAATTTCCCATCAGCAATAGCCATCAGTCGCACGGCCAGAGGCTTCGGCAGTTGGTGGGGGTTACGGGTGGTCAGTGGGGCAGATAGGCAGGGGCTAGGGTTGCCCCCCCCGAACAGGGTTGGCACGTTGGTGCTGAGCACAGATTCCCCCCCCCCCCCCCCCCCAGTGCCTCCCTCCCTACCCCTCCATATCCTCATGTTTTCCAAAAGAAGTATAATCGGTGCCAGTGTCAGCACTCGCTGAGGGCGGCTGAATGACAGGAGGCTGTTGGATATGGGGGTGGCTCCCGTTAAAGCACGGTAGCATGGTGGTTAGCATAAATGCTTCACAGCTCCAGGGTCCCAGGTTCGGTTCCCGGCTGGGTCACTGTCTGTGCGGAGTCTGCACATCCTCCCCGTGTGTGCGTGGGTTTCCTCCGGGTGCTCCGGTTTCCTCCCACAGTCCAAAGATGTGCGGGTTAGGTGGATTGGCCATGCTAAATTGCCCGTAGTGTCCTTAAAAGTAAGGTTAAGGGGGGGGGGGGGGGGGTTGTTGGGTTACGGGTATAGGGTGGATACGTGGGGTTGAGTAGGGTGATCATTGCTCGGCACAACATCGAGGGCCGAAGGGCCTGTTCTGTGCTGTACTGTTCTATGTTCTATGTTCTATGTTAAATAGGGCTTAAGTGGTGATCATTGAGATCTTGATCTCGCCAACAGGAGTGGGCTGGTTGCATCGCAAACTGTTTGACACCTGGTGCGATTCACGTTTTCAACCTCTCAATGTCCCAGCACTGAGTGTGTGAGTGTGTGTGTGTGTGTGTAACAGGGCAACATGCATCCTGATTGTGATACAGCTTTGTGGGCAATATTCTTGAAGAAGTGTGTCTGCACACCAGGATAGTTGTGGAGTCTCCCACTCAGGATTAAACTTTGTGTGACACAAGGGAACTGTTGCGGGGCCTTTGAAAGCAACGACTCAATGCCAAGCAGCCCAGTCACTGCTGGTGCATTGGCTCCTGTTTACCAAACAACAGTGGCATTGCTCACTGTGAGATTGTGCACCGCCTGCTCCTCTCGTATTTATCTTGTGGTTTGCCAGGGGCTGAACTTATTAAGTTTTCACTGCAGTCATTCATCACCTGCACACAAGTTAGCACAGCAGAGCTGGGTCCTTGGAAATGATATCTTGTACAATAATTAAGTAAATGAGAAAGTTAAATCTTGCTTGGGAGCTTTGAGAAATGAAATGGCAGTGAGTTTGGCAGCCTCTCCGTGAAAATTAAGAGACATTTCGCAGTCCCTGAGCAACCCCAGCGTCATATTTTACCCAAGCAGAGGGAAATTGACTCGTAATTAGTGCTGTCATGGAGTTTTTGATGGGCGAATAATTCATTAAACGTTTTACTGTGAGAGATTCTAATGGGGAATGGTACTAGAGGGCTGGATTTAAACCTCATTATGTCTAACATGCCATTAATACAGATTCAACCCACTTTACTAAAGTTACTTACCAAGCGCATTGAATGAAGGCACACAAGTCAGGTCGAGAGGCATCTTTAAGGATAGTTTTTTTATTTTGCTTCAACCATTGAGAGATGTGTTTTGCCATCCTCACGCCAGGTTGTTGTACGAATATGTGTTCGGACAGGGACTGAGCTGAGACATGTCTTGCTGGAATGGGAGGGCTGAGGAGGATACAAAGTTGCTCTGTAAAACTGTTGTTAAGTTTACTTACTTCCATATAATCTGCATATGCAAAAGCTGGTTCTCCCCTGGTATTGCTCGCCATGACGTCACACACCTAAGGACCAAAGCAATATACCAGTGATGGCTGATGTATCATTCTGTTGCTAAAGCGAAGCAATCTCCTTAATGCAGCACAGTCTAGCTGAGGCCAGTTCAAGTTCAATTGCAAATTAGAAGGCGCTTGCTAATTTCAGGTCAAGCCAGTGCCTCCCCCCTACCATTCTCCGATCAAAGATTATTATTTATTCACGGGCAGCACGGTGGTACTGTGGTTAGCACTGCCGCCTCATGGTGCTGAGGATCCGGGTTCGATCCCGGATCTGGGTCACTGTCCGTGTGGAGTTTGCACATTCTCCCAGTGTCTGCGTGGGTTTCACCCCCACACCCCAAAAGATGGACAGGGTAGGTGGATTGGCCACGCTAAATTGCCCCTTAATTGGGAAAAAAAAAATTGGATACTCTAAACTTAAAAGCAAAGACTGTTCCTTCATGTCACGCCTTGCAGAAGGTCTGGAGGAGGTCTATCAGAATAATCCCAGTTATGAGGATGATAGAACCATCAATTCACTAGACACGTGCTTTAAGATATGAACAGTGGTTTTAATCTACTTACTACAGAGCCAGCCTGTTACCTGTTGAACTCTCGATGAACTGCAGGCTGGCTCTGGACAAGGGAATTTATACAGCAAGTCCAGGGGGAGGAGTCATGGGCGGAGCCAAGGGTGGAACCCTGTACAAACCCCTGAGCATTCCCAGGACTACTCCCCCTAGTGGTCGGATAACGCTACTGCGCTTACAATGGTATTGGTAAATGCAGTGTGAATTACTAAGTTACATTCACCACAGCGGAGAGACTGGAGTCGCTGGAATTTGTTTTCCTTGGAGCCCAGAGTAAAGGAAATAGAGGTCTTCAAAATCATAAAGGTTTTTTTTAAGAGTAAATGAAAATACATACAAGATGTGGATATTTCCAGATAGTTACAGGAAATAATGTCAATAATTGAGGGTAAGAGTTATTATCAGAGGACAGAAAGAAATTGGATTAGTACTTAGAACTATGATGCTGTTGCCATTACACAGATCTGGTTGAGGGACGGGCCAGGATTGGCAGCTTAACGTTCCAGGATACAGATGTTTCAGCTGGGATAGAGGAGGATGTAAAAGGGGTGGGGGGGTTGCGCTACTGGTTAAGGAGAATATCACAGCTGGACTGCGGAAGGGCACCTCAAAGGGCTCATGTAGCGAGGAAAGAGGGGTAGAGCTCAGGAATAGGAAGGGTGCAGTCAAAATGGTGGGTGTTTACTACAGTCCTCCCAACAGCCAGCGGGAGATAGAGGAGTAGATATGTAGGCAGATTTTGGAAAGGTGTAAAAGCAACAAGGTTCTGGTGGGTGATTTTAACTTCCCCAACATTGAGTGAGACTCACTTAGTGCTAGAGGCTTCGATGGGGCAGGGTTTCTAAGGAGCATCCAGGAGGGCTTCATGAAACAACATTTAGACAGTCCAACTAGGGAAGGGGCTGCACTGGATCTGCTATTGGGGAATGAGCCCGGCCAGGTGGTAGAAGTTTCAGTAGGGAGCATTTCAGGAACAGTGAGCATAATTCAGTCAATTTTAATGTACTTGTGGATAAGGATAAGAGTGGTCCTCAGGTGAATGTGCTAAATTGAAGGAAGGCTAATTATAACAATATTAGGCAGGAACTGAAGAACCTAGATTGGGGCGGATGTTCAAGGGTAAATCAACACCTGGCATGTGGGAGGCTTTCAAATGTCAGTTGAAAAGAATTCAGGACCGGCATGTTCCTGTGATGAAGAAGGTTAAGAATGGCAAGTTTCTGGAACCTTTGATAACGAGGGATATTGTGAGCCTAGTCCAAAAGAAAAAGGAGGCATTTGTCAGGGCTAGAAGGCTGGGAACAGACTAAGCCCATGAGGAATATAAGAAAAGTAGGAACAAACTTAAGCAAGGAGTCAGGAGGGCGAGAAGGGGTCACGAAAAGTCATTGGCAAATAGGGTTAAGGAAAATCCCAAGGCTTTTTATACGTATATAAAGAGCAAGAGGGTAGCCAGGGAAAGGGTTGGCCCACTGAAGGATAGGGTTGGCCCACTGAAGGATAGGCAAGGGAATCTATGTGTGGAGCCAGGGGAAATGGGTGAGGTACTAAATGAATACTTTGCATCAGTATTCACCAAAGAGAAGGACCTGCTGGATGATGAGTCCGGGGAAGGGTGTGTAGATAGCCTGGGTCACGTTGAGATCCAAAAGGCGGAGGTATTGGGCGTCTTGAAAAACATTAAGGTAGTTAAGTCCCCAGGGCCAGATGGGGTCTACCCCAGAATACTGAGAGAGGCAAGAGAGGAAATTGGCTTTGACAGAAATCTTTGTATCCTCACCGGCTACAGGTGAGGTCTCCGAGAACTGGAGAATAGCCAATGTTGTTCTTTTGTTCGAGGATAATCCAGGGAACTACAGGCCGGTTAGCCTGACATAAGTGGTAGGGAAATTATTGGAGAAGGTTTTTTGAGACAGGATTTACTCCCATTTGGAAGCAACTGGAGGTATTAGCGAGAGGCAGCATGGTTTTGTGAAGGGGTGGTAATGTCTCACTAACTTGATCAAGTTTTTCGAGAAAGTGACAAAGGTGAGGGTTGAAGGGCAGTGGATGTTGTCTATATGGACTTCAGTAAGGCCTTTGACAAGGTCCCTCATGGCAGACTGGTACAGAAGGTGAAGTCACACGGGATCAGGGGTGAGATGGCAAGGTAGATACAGAACTGGCTAGGTCATAGAAGGCAGAGAGTAGCAATGGAAGGGTGCTTTTCTAATTGGACGGCTGTGATTGGTGGTGTTCCGCAGGGATCAGTGCTGGGACTTTTGTTGTTCGTAGTATATATAAATGACTTGGAAGAAAATGTAATTGGTTTGATTAGTAAGTTTGCAGACGACACAAAGGTTGGTGGAGGTGCGGATAGCAATGAGGACTGTCAAAGGATACATCAGGATATCGATCAGTTTGAGACTTGGGCGGAGAGATGGCAGATGGAGTTTAATCTGGACAAATGTGAGGTGATGCATTTTGGAAGGTCTAATACAGGTAGGAAATATACAGCAAATGGCAGAACCCTTAAGAGTATTGACAGTCAGAGAGATCTATGTGTACGGGTCCACAGGTCACTGAAAGGGACAACACAACAGAGGGTAGTGGGTGTCTGGAACTCGCTGCCGGAGGAGGTGGTGGAAGCAGGGACTATAGTGACGTTTAAGGGGCGTCTTGACAAATACATGAATAGGATGGGAATAGAGGGATACGGACCCCGGAAGTGTTTTAGTTTAGAAGGGCAGTATGGTTGGCATGGGCTTGGAGGGCTGAAGGGCCTGTTCCTGTGCTGTACTTTTCTTTGTTCAGTGATCAGAAGTTCAGCAACCAAAGCTCACAGATTTAAGGTAATTGGTAAAATAAGCAGAGGTGGAGATCAGAATTTTTTTAATGCAGTGAGTTGTTCTGGAATGTTCTGCACATTTAATAGTCATTTTCAAAGGCAATCGGGTAAATGCCCGAATAGGAAAAATCGCAAGGCTTTGGGAAAAGAGCGGCTGGCAGAGGCTTGAGGGCTGAATGGCCTCCTTCTGTATCGTATGTTTCTCTGATTGATGTTGCAAAATATGTTTTAAAAAGTTAGAATTTTCTTCTTATGGCCACTTGAATTTTTCCCACCTCACCAACGTCTTCCTTGCCCCCCCCCCCCCCCCCCCCCCCCCCCCCCCCATTGGTCTGTGTCACTGACTGTTGCAATTCTGTGGTTACAAGAAGCCTTCTGTTAGTTTACCCAACAGCTATTCGCCATGTGCCACCCTCGACAGCAAGCATTCACAGGCAATGGGGGCATCGCAGCCTATTCCCACTTCCCGCCCACATTTTCCCAGGGAATTACTTCTCCGCAATCAGAAGCAAGAAACCTGATAATCCCGTCTCCAATCTCCAGGAATAGTAAACCCAATTACATTATTCCAAATCAATGACTGTCTTTGAGTTTAGAAGTTTGAGGGAATCATCTGATCGTGGTGCTTGAAACGATAAACATGACAGAGAGAGAGAGAGAAACTATTTACTCCTGCTAGATCAGGGGGGTTGGGTGGAGGGGGGTGGGGGTGGTGGGGGGCAGTATCTGAACAAGACGGTAGAACCTTAAAATTGGAGCCAGATTGTTCAGGAACATTCAGAAAGTGCTTTTTTGCTCAATGAGTGATAAATGTGTAATTCCTCCCCCCACCCCCGTAAAAGACTGTAGATTCAAATAGAGTTTTTCACAATGAGATTGATAGTTTTTTGAGAGGAGCGAGATATGGAACATAAGTGGACAATTAAAGTTGAGGTTCTGTTTATGGGGTCTCTTTAGGACCAAAATACTTGCATCTAGATCCCACTTCTTGTGACCGTCGGACGTCAAGAAGAGCTAACTGAGGCTGTAATCACTGGTGTAGGTTAGGGGCTGGTTTAGCTCACAAGGCTAAATCGCTGGCTTTTAAAGCAGACCAAGCAGGCCAGCAGCACGGTTCAATTCCTGTACCAGCTTCCCCAGACAGGCGCCGGAATGTGGCGACTAGGGGCTTTTCACAGTAACTTCATTGAAGCCTACTCGTGACAATAAGCGATTTTCATTTCATTTCATTTCATGTAATGTAGAAATCAAATGTCCAAAATGCGCCCACATTGTAATTAATGTCAACAGTTCCACTGTTCAAAAACCGCAGCAAATATTATAAAGTCAAGTTTTTTTTTTCTTTTCTTGGATCACATCAACGCTTCATTGGAGGGTCCATTATGTCAAAGGCCAGAGGTCAAAGGGTGATGACCCCCAAATAACCTCTGACACCCATTCTAAGTTTCACCATATGGGACACTTTCTGAGATATCGTCTAAAAATTGGAGTCAGGTTTTCAGGAGTAACGTCAGGAAATACTTTTCGATTCTCAAAGGGTCCAACCTTCTTCCACAAATGGTATTTGAAGCCAGATCAATTGTGGATTTAAAATCTGAGATTGATACATTTCTGTTAATCTGCCACGAGCTATTTGACAGAATAAGTTTAAGGGGTTGAATGACCATCGTTTGTTCATGTTGTGTTCCTATTTGGCCTGATAAAGATCAAGCAGTGTGAAATTAACCATGTTGGCAACACTCTCATCTCCTGGTTAGGCTGATGTGTATTCAAACCCCAGGACTTGAACAGGTACTCCCAGTGCTGCACTGTCAGAAGTGGAGGTTCAGCGGAAGGAAGATCCACTGGTACAGGTCAATATTAAAAGATTCCAAAGAGATCTTCTGTCAAACCTCCCTCAACCAGCAGCAAACTGAAAATTCCCGACGCCATGTTGTGTTCAAAATGTCTGACATTTTTGCCTAAAAATGAACAAAGAAATAATTGTCTGCAGCTCCTTCACGTTTCCACATGAAAGATGCCGGCTGGGATTTTCCGCTCACGTTTGCATTCGGCAGGGTCGGCGACGGGAGTGTAAAATATCGCAAGAGGTCCAAAGCCATGTTCGATGTTGACGTGAAAGCTTGCCCTGTTTCACCGCCCCACCCATGTTTGTGACGGGCTGTGTTTCCCGCCATTCAATGTCGGGAACATCAGGCTTGACTCCTCAGGCAGTTCCTCACTCATTGCAGCAACAAAGAACAATACAGCACAGGAACAGGCCCTTTGGCCCTCCAAGCCTGTGCCCATCTTGGTACTGTACCTGCCTAAACTAAAATCATCTGTACTTACGGAACCCGTATCCTTCCATTCCCACCCTATTAGGCCACACTTGGAGTATAGTGTTCAATTCTGGTCGCCACACTACCAGAAGGATGTGGAGACTTTAGAGAGGATGCAGAAGGGATTTACCAGGATGTTGCCTGGTATGGAGGGAATTAGCTATGAGGAGCGGTTGAATAAACTCAGTTTGTTTTCACTGGAACGATGGAGGTTGAGGGGCGACCTGATAGAGGTCTGCAAAATTATGAAGGGCATAGACAGAGTTGATGGTCAGAGGCTTTTCCCCAGCGTAGAGGGGTCAATTA
Organism: Scyliorhinus canicula; assembly: GCF_902713615.1. Taxonomy (NCBI): domain Eukaryota; kingdom Metazoa; phylum Chordata; class Chondrichthyes; order Carcharhiniformes; family Scyliorhinidae; genus Scyliorhinus; species Scyliorhinus canicula. The sequence goes on from NC_052161.1 coordinate 3,391,300, forward strand.
CTATGGGGCATAGGTTTAAGGTGCGAGGGGCAAGGCTTAGAGGAGATGTAAGAGGCAACTTTTTTACACAGAGGGTATTGGGTGCCTGGAACTCGCTGCCGGAGGAGGTGGTGGAAGCAGGGACGATAGTGACATTTAAGGGGCATCTTGACAAATACATGAATAGGATGGGAATAGAGGGATACGGACCCGGGAAGTGCAGAAGATTGTAGTTTAGTCGGCCAGCATGGTCGGCACGGGCTTGGAGGGCCGAAGGGCCTGTTCCTGTGCTGTACTTGTCTTTGTTCTTTTGTTCTATTCATATATTTGGCTAGATGCCTCTTAAATGCCGGTATCGTACCTGTTTCTACCACCTCCCCAGAAACGCGTTCCATATATTTACCACCCTCTGTGTAAAAAACTTCTAAACTTCTCCCCACGCACTTTAAACCTATGTCCCCGAGTATTGACTCTCCTACCCCAGGAAAGAGCATCTGACCATCCACCCTGTCCAGCAACCAAGTCCAGAGGTTTGACATCTGACTGGGACTGAACAGATTGTGGGCCTCCAGCAATCCTCCGAGTGGCGGCACCCTGGGACATCCCTGCCCCTAACTGCTGTGGATCTGACTGTAGGATTTTCTCACCAGATTGTGACCCCGAGGCTGCTCAAGAACCACGTCCCACCGAGGAGTGTGTCTGTGCTGGGGAGGGGGGTGGGGTGAACTCTGTGACAGGCCTTCAAATTTGGGCTCTGATATCCCCGTCTGTGCTGGAATCGGGGCTGGAGTGGAGGACCCGGCTAGTGGACCTCCTGGGGTGTTTCCCCAATGTGACTGCGGAAGAAAGAAGAATTCATTTGTGCCGGGCAGGGGCCTGAGAAAGAGGAGACACCACTCATAGCGTTGTTGACTGAGGAATAATGCAGTGCTGGATCCTCTCCTGGTTTATCGCTGCCAACCTCGCCATCAGGACAGGAGCCATCAACATCCTCACCAGCCACCCGCAGGGCTCTGTCCTCAAAATCCTCGAGAACCTTCAGCTCTGACACCCCTCCACCCGTCTGGGATCTCTCCCCATTGTTGTGAGACCAGATGGAGAGAGTGTGAGCAGGACACGTGCCAGGGTGGCTCAGTGTTTAACACTGTCGGTTCGCAAGTCCAGGGTCCCAGGTTCGATTCCCGGCTGGGTCACTGTCTGTGCGGAGTCTGCAGGTGCTCCCTGTGTCTGCGTGGGTTTCCTCCGGGTGCTCCGGTTTCCTCCCACAAGTCCCGAAAGACGTGCTGTTAGGTGAATTGGACATTCTGAATTCTCCCTCTGTGTACCCGAACAGGTGCCGGAATGTGGCGACTAGGGGCTTTTCACAGTAACTTCATTGCAGTGTTAATGTAAACCTACTTGTGACAGTAATAAAGATTATTATTATTCCCACCACCCTGCACATTCTTCCTTTTCAGATAATGTTAACTTTCCTCCATCACACTCTCAAGCAGCACATTCCAGGGGGCCTGAGAAAGAGGAGACACCAGTCCCAGTTTTGTTGTCTGATGGATAATGCAGTCCTGTCACACTTGCCACGCAAAGAAGTTTTTTCCAATATCAATTTTGCTTCTTTTGAGAATTACCTCAAATTTGTACCGCCTCTTTCCCGACCCTTTCACAAGCGGGAAGAATTTCTCCCTTGCTATTCTGTCCAGTCCCTCCATCATTTTGAATACCCCAATCAGATCTCCAATGAATACAGTCCCAACGTCTCCAGTCTGTCTTCATAACTGAGGTTCTTCAACCTTGCATCCATTCTTGTGAATCTCCTCTGCACACATTCCAATGTATCCACATTTTCCCCAAAGCACAGCATCCAGAACGCAATATTCCAGCTGATGCTAAATTAGTTCAACGTGGTGAAATGCAATGACGCTGCCTTCGCTGGCTCCGAGGAAGGGAATGCCACAGATGCCTCTGAGAGAAAGAAGTTATCCTCATCTCCATTTTAAATGGGAGATGCCTTGGGCGGGATTGTCCGCTCCCGACGGCGAAATCGCGTTCAGCGACGGGATGGAGAATCTGTTTTGGCGCCGAAATCGGGAGCGGCGCTGGTTTTTAAATTCTCCTCCCCCTGAAAATCGGCGTATTTGCGGAGTACGCCGACGGCGTGGGAATCTCATGGTCCCACCGTCCGTGATCCTCGTGTGGCGGCTGCGGGACTCAGTCCGGGACGGCCACAGTCGGGAGACGGCCGACTTCATTCAGGGCTAGGGGCAATGTGGGCGGGCAGTCCAGGTCCGCAGGCTGAGTTTGCCATGGAGCACAGCAAGGCCACTGGAGGCTGCCGGCGTGCGTATGCGCGGCCTCTGACCCGGAAGTGCGTGGGGCCGTATCAGCAGCTCGAACCGCGAGCTCTACGCTACCTACCTGCTGGCCCCCAGCAAAACGGGGAACCTGTGGCCTTTTGATGCCAGTTTTCCTGGCGTAAAAGAACACAGTTTTCCAGATGGAGTGGAGACCTAGTCCCAAAAACAGAGAATCCGGCCCCTTACTTTTACACGGTGTCCCCTGGTTCTAGTCTGTCCCACAAGGGGGAACCCCTCTCAGCCCTCACCCTGTCAAATCCCCGCAGGATCTTACATGAGTCAATAAGATCACCTGTCACTCTTCTAGACACCAATGTAAAAAGGTTCAGCCTTTCCCCACAAGGCATCGCCGTCATCGCAGGAATCAATCCAGTGTGTCAATACGTCTGCCTAGGTTTTGTGTATAAGTCTTTGGTACTGGAATCAACAATCTTCTGAATTAAGGCAAGAGTGTTAGCCACTGAGCAAGAGCTAACATTGTAAACTTAAGCCAAGTATGTTAACCATCAACCCCTTTGATCTTTGGGCAGCAGGGTAGCATTGTGGATAGCACAATCGCTTCACAGCTCCAGGGTCCTAGATTCGATTCCGGCTTGGGTCACTGTCTGTGCGGAGTCTGCACATTCTTCCCGTGTGTGCGTGGGTTTCCTCCGGGGGCTCCGGTTTCCTCCCACAGTCCAAAGATGTGTAGGTTAGGTGGATTGGCCATGATAAATTGCACTTAGTGTCCAAAATTGCCCTTAGTGTTGGGTGGGGTTACTGGGTTATGGGGATAGGGTGGAGGTGTTCACCTTGGGTAGGGTGCTCTTTCCAAGAGCTGGTGCAGACTCGATGGGCCGAATGGCCTCCTTCTGCACTGTAAATTCTGTGAAAAATTTAATGATAATCTGATTTTGCTTTCACTATCGATATTCTGTATATGAACCAGCACAAACCATTTGATTCATTGGAATTCCCGGATATGTGTTAACAATTTTGTATCATTTTTTGTTTCAGGGCTATCCAACACAACATTCCCAAACAGAGGAAGCTGCTGGCCACTTATGAGACGGAGAGGCAGATGTGCGTGAAGTATTCCCAGCTGTGATCTGAATCTGACCAGGTGGAGTTAGTGCAGGTTCTGATCTCCCGATTGTGTCGTCACCATCGGACACGTTAATTGCTCCCTGACCCCAATGCTACAAAGAGATTCTGTCCCTGATCTGACAGGTAGATAGATGTCTTCATACGGAGTAAGAAGCAAAAAAGCTATTTCGAGGGATTGCTGTTCCCGAATTTATGACTGAAATATTCAGGTTCCCTGGCATTTCTACTATCTTGCTTCATCCCGTATTCAAATCTCTACCAGGATCGCACTTCCCTATCTCTGAAATTGCCTCCAGCCCGACGACCCTCAATGCTCCTCCAACTCTGCTCTCATCAACGTCGCTGATTTTAATCACCATAGTCAATGCTTTCTGCTGCCTGAGTCCGAACCTCTGGAATACCATCCCGAAACCGCTTCCCCTCGCTTTCTCTCACTTTCTGACTTTGAGACACATTTTCACAAGATCTCCTAGTGTGGCTCACTGTCAAATTTGCTCTGATTATTCTGCTGTGAGCAGCACCTCAGGACATCTTAGATTAGAGCATTCTAGTGGCCACACAAGCGATTTGTTGTTGCTGAAGTACCATTATTAGCCATCAGAGGCCCTCGGAGAGCTATTTGTTGTGGAAACACAGCGATGGGTGATCAGTGATGAACTGTACTTTGATTCACAGCTTTGAGAGCTTCAAACAGATACGTCCCACAGACTCTGCAAATATACACCCGTGAAACCCAAATCGGCCTCACCACCGTGCCTGTTGATATCTCACTGTCTCCGATATGTCACATGGCTTATCCAGTGTCTAATACTGGATGGATGGAAATTTTCACCAACTGAATATTGGGAAGAGCAAAGCCTGTGGGCGCGATTCCCGGGAAAGGTTTCTCAGTGTGGTCGTGAGCGGGAGTTACCGCGAGATTCCTGGCGCTCTGCCCAGCAAGGCCGGCAACGCTATTCATCGGTAATTGATCCATTTAACGAGGCGCCGCTATCTCTGGCCGCAAATGTTCACAGTAACGTCATTGCAGGGTTCATGTTAACTTACTCGGGGCAATAATAAAGATTATTATTATTATTACGAAGGCTAACCAGCCGGTACACCGGCACTGCGCTCGCCAGCCCCCCCCGCTAACAAGGTTGAGCAGCACTTGCTCAGCCAGCCACAGCCAGCCCCAGCCAACGCCAGCCAGCTCCGGCCAGCCCCGGCCAACCCAGCCAGCCCCGGCCAACCCCAGCCAACCCAGCCAGCCCCGGCCAGCCCCGGCCAGCCCCGGCCAGCCCCGGCCAACCCCAGCCAACCCCAGCCAGCCCCGGCCAGCCCCGGCCAGCCCCGGCCAACCCCAGCCAACCCAGCCAGCCCCAGCCAGCCCCGGCCAACCCCAGCCAACCCCAGCCAGCCCCGGCCAGCCCCGGCCAGCCCCGGCCAGCCCCGGCCAACCCCAGCCAACCCCAGCCAGCCCCGGCCAGCCCCGGCCAGCCCCGGCCATCCCCGGCCAGCCCCGGCCAGCCCCGGCCAGCCCCGGCCATCCCCGGCCATCCCCGGCCAGCCCCGGCCAGCCCCAGCCAGCCCCAGCCAGCCCCAGCCAGCTCAGAACAATGGCCCCCAGGAGACCTGCCCCAAGATTCGGGGATTCACCCTGGGGAGGCTCAGAATCGCTGTGGAGGCCAGGAGGGATGTCCTGTTCACCCGAGGGTCTGGGAGGGTCAGCCACAGGGCAGCCAGTGCTGCCTGGGTAGCGCTCGGGGAGTGTGGCCAGGAGGACTTCCCTCCAGTGTCGGGAGAAGGTCAACGAGCTACACCGGGCAGCACAGGTGAATAGACTCCAACGCCCCCCCCACCCCCTCCCGAGACCTTTCCGCCCACGTGCGAGCATTCCCCCCCCCCCCCCCCCCCCCAACACTCAGACTGGTGGAGGGGCGCCAGACATAAGATTCCTCGCCCACTTGGAGGAACGGGCCCTGGAGGTGACTGGGGTGGCCGAGGACAGGGCGGGCACCCACACGGAGGCTGGAACACGCCACAAAGGTGAGGAACCACCGGGCCCCACCCGGGGGACCTGTGAAACCTGAGTTGTTGTTGCCTTACTGACTGGCCAATCCCCCACACTGACCACATGCCCATTCTCCCGCAGGTCCTCCAGCCGCTGGCCCATCCCCCACACTGACCACATGCCCATTCTCCCGCAGGTCCTCCAGCCGCTGGCCCATCCCCCACACTGCCCACATGCCCATTCTCCCACAGGCCCTCCAGCCGACAGCCCATCCCCCACACTGACCACATGCCCATTCTCCCGCAGGTCCTCCAGCCGCTGGAGCCGGCCCATCCACCACACTGACCACATGCCCATTCTCCCGCAGGTCCTCCAGCCGCTGGCCCATCCCCCACACTGACCACATGCCCATTCTCCCGCAGGTCCTCCAGCCGACAGCCCATCCCCCACACTGACCACATGCCCATTCTCCCGCAGGTCCTCCAGCCGCTGGAGCCGGCCCATCCCCCACACTGACCACATGCCCATTCTCCCGCAGGTCCTCCAGCCGACAGCCCATCCCCCACACTGACCACATGCCCATTCTCCCGCAGGTCCTCCAGCCGCCGGCCCATCCCCCAAACTGACCACATGCCCATTCTCCCGCAGGTCCTCCAGCCGCTGGCCCATCCCCCACACTGACCACATGCCCATTCTCCCGCAGGTCCTCCAGCCGCCGGCCCATCCCCCAAACTGACCACATGCCCATTCTCCCGCAGGTCCTCCAGCTGCTGGCCCATCCCCCACACTGACCACATGCCCATTCTCCTGCAGGTCCTCCAGCCACTGGAGCCGGCCCATCCCCCCCACTGACCACATGCCCATTCTCCTGCAGGTCCTCCAGCCACTGGAGCCGGCTCATCCCGGGCGTTCCCCTCTTCAGCCGCCCAGGACACTACCTCAGAGGGGAGCTGCGAGGAAGATGCGATCGATGCGTCACAGCTGTCACCTCCACCCTCCACCAGCGCACGTACACACACCTCGGTGGGGAACATTTGTCAGGCTTCTGGGGTACAATCTGGTGAGCACCACACAGCTGCTGATGGACATCAGGTGGAGGCAGGAACCCCCCGAGCGGGTCAGCAGTCGGAGGTCTGCTGGCTCCCAGGACCCAGCTGGGCCCCGGCCTGATGCTGAGCCTCTGGAGCTAATGGAGGCGATAGGGTGTGACCGGGACATTCAGAGAGAGATGTCAGCGACACTCCATAAGGTCCATAGCCAATTGGAGGAGTCCCAGAGGCTATGGGCACAGGAGATGTCGCCGGCAATGAGCGGCACCGAGGCCGACAGTGTTAGGGTGGTGACCGCAGTGGAGAGCCTGATGCACGACGTCGGCACCATGAGTGAAGGAGTCCACAGCGCCGCGCAGTCGGTGACGGCCATGGCCAAGGGTCTCGGCAGGACGTCTAACTCACTGGGGGATGTGACCCAGCACCGGGCTGACCCTGATGAGATTCTGCAGGACATGTCCCGCGCCCAGATGGCCAAGGCCGAGGTGGGCATAGCCGGGTCACTGCGGAGAATGCCCAATTACTGAGGGGCATCGCAGAGGGCAGTGACACATAGAACATACAGTGCAGAAGGAGGCCATGCGACCCATCGAGTCTGCACCGACCCACTTAAGCCCTCACTTCCACCCTATCCTCATAACCCAATAACCCCTCTTAACCTTTTTGGACACGAAGAGCAATTTAGCATGGACAATCCACCTAACCTGCACGTCTTTGGACTGTGGGAGGAAACCGGAGCACCCGGAGGAAACCCACGCACACACGGGGAGGATGGGATACAGGGAAATCTGGCTTCCTGGATTCGAATTGGCTGGCCGAAAGAAGACAGCGAGTGGTAGTGGATGGAAAGTATTCCGCCTGGAGGTCGGTGACCAGTGGTGTCCCGCACGGATCTGTTCTGGGACCTCTGCTCTTTGTGGTTTTTATAAATGACTTGGATGAGGAATTGGAAGGGTGGGTTAGTAAGTTTGCCGATGACAGGAAGGTTGGTGGAGTTGTAGATAGTGTTGAGGGCTGTTGCAGGTTACAACAGGACATTGACAGGATGCAGAGCTGGGCTGAGAAGTGGCAGATGGAGTTCAAACTAGATAAATGAGAAGTGATTCAATTTGGTAGGTCGAATTTGAATGCTGAGTACAGGGCTAAAGGCAGAATTCTTGGAAGTCATAGATAGAATCATAGAATTTACAGTGCAGAGGGAGGCCTTTCGGCCCATCGAGTCTGCACCGGCTCTTGGAAAGAGCACCCTACCCAAGGTCAACACCTCCACCCTATCCCCATAACCCAATAACCCCCACCCAACACTAAGGATAATTTTGGACACTAAGGACAATTTATCACGGCCAATCCACCTAGCCGGCACATCTTTGGACTGTGGGAGGAAACCTGAGCACCCAGAGGAAACCCACGCACACACGGGGAGAACGTGAAGACTCCGCACAGACAGTGACCCAAGCCGGGAATCGAACCTGGGAGCCTGGAGCTGTGAAGTTATTGTGCTAACCACTATGCTACTGTGCTGCCCCAGTGTGGAGGAACAGAGGGACTTTGGGGTCCACATACATAGATCCCTCAAAGTTGCCACCCAGGTTGATAGGGTTGTTAAGAAGGCATATGGTGTGTTGGCTTTCATTAACAGGGGGATTGAGTTTAAGAGCCGTGTGGTTTTGCTGCAGCTTTATAAAACCTTAGTTAGACCACACTTTGAATATTGTGTCCAGTTCTGGTTACCTCATTATAGGAAGGATGTGGATGCTTTGGAGAAGGTACAGAGGAGATTTACCAGGATGCTGCCTGGACTGGAGGGCCTGTCTTATGAAGAAAGGTTGAGGGAGCTAGGGCTTTTCTCACTGGAGTAAAGAAGGCAGAGAGGTAACTTGATAGAGGTGTACAAGGTGATGAGAGGCATGGATTGAGTGGATAGCCAGAGACTTTTCCCCAGGGTGGAAATGGCTGTCACGAGGGGACATAATTTTAAGGTGATTGGAGGAAGGTATCGGGGAGATGTCAGAGGGAGGTTCTTTGCACAGAGAGTGGTGGGTGTGTGGAATGCACTGCCAGCAGAGGTGGTGGAGTCAGAGTCATTAGGGACATTTAAGCGACTCTTAGACAGGCACATGGACAGCAGTAAATTGAAGGGGTGTAGGTTAGGTTGATCTTGGATTAGGATAAATGGTCGGCACATCGTGGGCTGAAGGGCCTGTTCTGTGCTGTACTGTTCTGTGTTCTATGAATCCGGGACTGGGTCGACAGACGAGCTATTCATTTCCTGCTCTGCAATTTCTGAAATGTGATTTAACAATCAAAATCAAATGAATTCATAAAAAGTCACGGGTTCTGTAAACCCTTGTAAATTATTCAGTTATTTACTTAAATCTCTCGTGAGGTTCCTCTGTGATGCAGTCAGTTGAAAATCTAGCTGGGGAGTCGCCGGATCTCTGACAGACCACTTTTGTGATTTATTCTTACTCTGTGGCAAGGGATGTGTGGGGTTTATAAATTGATGTAATCCCTGGAAAGGTCGCTGTTTTAGCAGAAAGGAGAGCCCCTGGATGACATGATGGAACCATGTCTCCACCTCTGAAAGCGACTCCAATCCAGCTCAAACCAATCAGATGGAATCTCTTCTCTTTTATCTCTTTTTATTTTTCACTCTCTCACATACAGACACTCTTCTCTCCCTCTCCCACTTTTCCACTCTCATTCTATCCCTCTTGTTCTCTCACTTTATCTCATTCGGACACTGAGCCTCAGACGCGCTCACTCCATCTCTCTCTTGTACACCTCTCTCATAGAATCGTAGAATTTACAGTGCTGAAGGAGGCCATTCGGCCCATTGAGTCTGCACCGGCCCTTGGAAAGAGCACCCTTATTAAGCCCACAACTCCACCCTATACCCATAAACCAGTAACCCCACCCAACCATTTTTGGATACTAAGGGCAATTGATCATGGTCAATCCACCTAACCCACACATCTTTGGACTGTGGGAGGAAACCAGAGCACCCGGAGGAAACCCACGCAGACACGGGGAGAACGTGCAGACTCCGCACAGACAGTCACCCAAGTCGGGAATCGAGCCTACGACCCTGGAGCTGTGAAGCAACTGTGCTAACCACTGTGCTACTGAGCACGATGGGAGAAAGCTTGTCCAGTTGCATTCTTTCCCTGTGCGTCTAGATTAATTAAAATCAGTTAAAGTTGTACTTTTTAATGTTGAACTTTTCAATATATTTCAATACAATTATACTGCAGGTAAGTCTGTGATAGACAGGAATTAATGTCAGTGACAGTAGTGAGAACAGCTAATTAACCCAAGGGCTATCAAGTGTAACAATGAATATGTATCGAGTTCTCACTTGAATATAATTTCACACATTGAGGTGTTTTGGATTGTGATTTTCTTGCTGTGGTAAATGCTAAAATGTTTTAGTCAGCACATGGAATTCTGGACTTTTTTAATAGAGGCATGGATGGGGTAACAACGTTGTGCTAAACCTTCATTAAACATTGGCCCAATTCCAGTTGTTTGAATCTGGGCACCACAGATCAGAAACAATGTCAGGGCATTCGTAAAGGCAGCATTTGACTGAGTGTGGCATTAATTAGCCCGAGCTAAACTGGGGCGGAATTCTCCAACCCCCCCTGCAGGGTCGGGGAATGACCCGGGGCCGGCGTAAATCCCGCCCCCAACATGGCCGGAATTCTCCGCCACCCGGGAAGCGGCGGGGGTGGGAATCACGTCGCGCCGGTCAGCGGGCCCCCCGTGGCGATTCTCCGGCCCGCGATGGGCCGAAGTCCAGCCACTGTCAGGCCTGGGGGGGGGGGGGCGCAATCGGACACCGGGGGGTGCCCCCACGGTGGCCTGGCCCGCGATCGGGGCCCACCGATCGGTGGGCGGGCATGTGCCGTGGGCGCACTCTTTTTCTTCTGCTGCCGCCACGGCCTCCACCATGGCGGAGGCAGAAGAGACCCCCTCCACCCCTCCACCACGCATGCGCGGTTGTGACGTCAGCGGCCGCTGACGCTCCGGCGCATGCGCGGACTCACGCCGACCGGCGAAGGCCTTTCCGGCCAGCCCCGATGCCGGATGGCGTGGCGCCAAAGGCCATTGGCGCCAGTCGGCGGAGCGGGAGCCACTCCTTTGCTCCTAAAGGTGCAGAGAATTCCGCACCTTTGGGGAGGCCTGATGCTGGAGTGGTTGCCGCCACTCCGCTACGCCGGGACCCCCCGCCCCGCTGGGTAGGGAAGAATTTCGCCCCTGGAGTAAATGGGAATCAGGGGGAAAACTCCGCTGGTTGGAGTCAGACCCGGCACAAAGGAAGATGGTTGTGGCGGTTGGAGGTCAATCATTCCAGCTCCAGGACATCACTGCAGCAGTTCCTCAGGGTAGAGTCCTAGTCCCAACCATCTTCAGCTGCTTCATCAATGACCTTCCTTCCATCATAAGGTCAGAAGTGGGGATGTTTGCGATGACTGCACAATGTTCAGCACCATTCGCGACTCCTCAGATAATGAAGCAGTCCGTGTCCAAACGCAGCAAGACCTGGGCAATATCCAGGTGAATTCCCCACAATAAACATCCTGGGGGTTACCATTGATCAGAAACTGAGCAGGACTAGCCATATTAATACTGTGGCTACCAGGGCAGGTCAAAGGCCAGGATTCCTAGGGCAAGTAACTCACCTCCTGACCCCCCAAAGCCTGTCCAACATCTACAAGGCACAAGTCAGGGGTGTGATGGAATACTCTCCACTTGCCTGGATGAATGCAGCTCCAACAACACTCAAGAAGCTCAACACCAGGGCAGCACGGTATCGCAGTGTTTAGCACTGCTGTCTCATGGCACCACGGTCCCGGGTTCAATCCCGGGTCAGTGTCATTGTGGAGTTTGCACATTCTCCGTGTCTGCGATAGTCTCATCCCCACAACTCAAAAAGATGTGCAGAGTAGTTGAGTTGGCAACGCTACATTGCCCCTTAATTGGAAAAAGAAGAATTGGGTACTCTAAATTTAAAAAAGAAGCTCAACACCATCCAGGACAAAGCAGCCCCGCTTGATTGCTCCCCCTGCCACAAACATTCAATCCCTCCATCACTGACAAACAATGGCAGCCGTGTGTACCATCTACAAGATGCACTAAGTAACTCACCAAGGCTCCTCAGGCAGCACCTTCCAAACCCACAACCTCTACTGTCTAGAAGGACAAGGGCAGCAGATACCTGGGAACCCCACCACCTGGAGGTTCCCCTCCAAGTCACTCACCACCCTGACTTGGAAATATATCGGCCGTTCCTTCACTGTCACTGGGTCAAAATCCTGGAACACCCTCGCTAACAGCACTGTGGGTGTACCTGCACCTCAGGGACTGCAACGGTTCAAGAACGCAGCTCACCAGCACCTTCCGAAGGGTAACTAGGGATGGGCAACAAATTCTGGCCTAACCAGCAACGCACACATCCCGTAAATGAATATATTTTTTGAAATTGGCACAAACTCACTCAATCCCTGTCTCAGTCTGTTGTGTGACCACCTTATGATATCTTTTAAAAATCCACCATTGCTGCTGTCGGAAGTGTTGACACAACGGAAAGAGTGGAAGATGAGCAAATCCATCACATTTACTCAATCCCGTAAATCAGCGGCATTTCACTGGGCTAAAGGATGGAATAAAATGAACAACTTGCTTAATCCTTGGAGACAAGGTTAGAATAGCTCACTGGAGGAACTGCGTCTTCTGTGTTGCTGACGGCAAGTGATTTGTATGGGTGTGTAGACAGAGACATTCATCCTGGTCAACTGCTGAGGGTCAGGACTTCAGTTTGCCACGTGTAAATAAAAAGAAACTGAGAACAGTGAGAGTGCACAAACTCGGTACTGATCTACGGAAAGCTCTGTGCAGCAGCGTTCATCAGCACTGTTCCGGATCAGCAAACCCCACGCTCATCCAACTCTAGTCCCTTAACTAACCACCTTCGCCCATCATTGGTTTCTGAGCCTTCAGCCATCTAAGGTCCAACCAAACTCATTCAATTCCTCCCGAAACCGGCTTGATGAACCATTTAAAGAGGCATTTTATATTCAACCACAGTGACGTCAGCCAGGAATCACCTCGAGATCCAGACTGAGTCAGGACGGCAGGATTCCTTCCCCAAAGAACATTGGTGAAGCAGTTGGGTTTTTTAGCAACCGGACAGTTTCGTGGACACTTTCTCTGTTACTGACTTTTTATTTCCAGATTTTCAAGAACTAAATTTAAGTTCTCAACCTGCCCATGGTGGGGTGTCCAGGCCTCTGGGTTACTCGTCCAGTAACATAATCACTGCACTCATGGTCAAAGTGAAAGGGTACTGTCAAATTTAGAAGATTAATTGAGTTGATCTAATTGAAGAGTTTAAGACAACTATCTTGCCTGTCACTTGTTGAATACAAGCGGCTATGGGTCAAGGTCCTTGAGTAGGCTATCATTAACAATAATAATTTTTATTGTCACAAGTAGGCTTACATTAACACTGCAATGAAGTTACTGTGAAAAGCCCCTAGTTGCCACTTTCCGGCGTCTGTTCGGGTACACAGAGGGAGAATTCACAATGCCAATTCACCTAACAGCACGTCTTTCGGGACTTGTGGGAGAAAACCGGAGCACCCGGAGGAAACCCACACACACACGGGGAGAACGTACAGACTCCGCACAGACAGTGACCAGAGCCGGGAATCGAACCTGGGACCCTGGAGCTGTGAAGCAACTGTGCTCTCCACTGTGCTACCAAGCATTACTTAGTTAAGGGACTCAATTGGCGACAGGGGGAAGTCATCCATTAGCCTGACGTCCTGGAGTTAATCCGTGCAAAGGCTGTCCAGGAACACCTTCCCACACAATTAAATGCCCCCTCCCTCCAAACTCGCCTTTGGATCGGGCGTTAAATTCCACCCATCATGTGTTTTCTGATCATGGCACTTTGCCAGAGAAATAATCAGGAGACTCTGAAAGTGTGGCCAGCATTTACAGGAGGTCCTTGGAAAGTCATTAATGACAGATAGCCCAGAGGTGTGTGGTACAGGGCTGGAGGTTCTGTCGTGAGTTCCGTTTTCTGCAGTTGATTGGGATTCTTTTTAAATCGGCTCTGTCAGTAACTGTGCTTTGCTGTTTATTAAGTAAATAAACTTTCTTTGCCATAAAATGTTCTTGTTTGCTGTATTCCCACCCTACCACTATTTCATTGGCCAATGCAGTCGTGTCAATAGACATTCTGGGTTTCATGGGAACAAGTGAGCTGATCTACTAGACTTACCACCGTGTTCATGTCTCTCTTCAAATCTCTCTTTCAGGGGCCAATATTTGTTTCAGCTAAAACCCTCAGACAGTGGAACCCATCCCAACTCCTACAGGGCCCTGTATGCCAACATTGTACAGGACGTGGAGGTAGGACACACTGACAATGGTAACTCAATAATGTTTAACAGGTTGGAAAGTTTGTTTTACGTTCACCTTGGGGGTCTCATTAAGATCTGGGCTCATTTTAACAGCTAGGGTTTGTGGGAAACTTCTTGAAATAATTTCTGAAACATACACCAGAGGCTTCAGCACAAGGTTTGCGCTGACTGATGATTGAAGCACTGAGAGAGCACCGCACCGCTGCAGCTGACATCTTTCAGGTCAGACATTGACCCCAGGCCTTGTTGGCGTTCTCATAAGGGTCGCAATTCTCCAGAAAGGTTTCGAAGTGTGGGAGCGAGTAGGAATTGCTGTGAGCTTCCCGCTGCTCAGCCCAGCGAGGCCGTCAACACGATTCAATATTAATCGGCCCACTTAGAAAGGTCCCACAGGCTTCCCGCCGCAAATGAAGGAAGGTCAACCGATTGGCTGGGACTGCGATCACAAGCCCCCCACTAACAAGGTCCAGCAGCTCTTAAACAGCCCTTGCTCAGCCAACCCCAGTCAGTTCACAGCCATGTCGCCCAAGATTCGGTGAGACGGACCTGGGGAGGCTGCTAGATGGGGTGAGACCTTGAGGGATGTCCTGTTGCCCCAGGAGTCCCGCAAGGTCAGCCATAGGGCAGCCAGTGCTGCCTTGGGCGAGGTGGTGGTGGCTGTAAGCTCAGGGTGTGTGACCAGGAGGACTGGCCCCCAGGTCTACGCCCTACACCGGGCATCACGGGTGAGTTGACACCAACGGCCCATCCTCCCAAGTCCTTTCCGTGTGCATCCGCGCCCCCCCCCCCCAACCCTCTATCCGGTCCCCAACCCTTCTTTCACATCCCCCCTTCCACCAGTGCTAACCACACGTGTGGCTAACGATCCGCTCTCTGTGCCTCCGCAGAAGAAGCTCTCGCACAATCGCCGGGAGAGGGCCCAAACTGGTGGAGGTGTGGCAGACTTAAGAATACTCAGCGCCTTCGAAGAGTGGGCCCTGGAGGTGACTGGGGTGGCTGAGGACAGAGGGGTCACCCACGCGGAGGTTGGCGGATGCTGCAGCGATGAGGAACCACCGGGCCCCATCCAGAGGGCCTGTCAAACGAGAGTTATTATTGCCTTACTGAGTGACCCATCCCTCCCACTGACCACATGCCCATTCTCCCGCAGGTCCTCCAGCCGCTGGAGCCGGCCCATCCCCCACACTGACCACATGCCCATTCTCCCGCAGGTCCTCCAGCCGACGGCCCATCCCCCACACTGACCACATGCCCATTCTCCCGCAGGTCCTCCAGCCGCTGGAGCTGGCCCATCCCCCACACTGACCACATGCCCATTCTCCCGCAGGTCCTCCAGCCGACAGCCCATCCCCCACACTGACCACATGCCCATTCTCCCGCAGGTCCTCCAGCCGACGGCCCATCCCCCACACTGACCACATGCCCATTCTCCCGCAGGTCCTCCAGCCGCTGGAGCCGGCCCATCCCCCACACTGACCACATGCCCATTCTACCGCAGGTCCTCCAGCCGCTGGCCCATCCCCCACACTGACCACATGCCCATTCTCCCACGGGTCCTCCAGCCGATGGCGCCGGCCCATCCCGGGCGGCCCCCTCTCCAGCCTCCCGGGAGAACACCTTGGAGGAGAGCTCAGAGGAAGACACAATCGATGTGTCACAGCTGTCATCCCCACCCTCTACAAGCACAGAAATACGCACCTCGGTGGGGAACATTTGTCAGGCTTCTGGGGTACAATCTGGTGAGCACCACACAGCTGCTGATGGACATCAGGTGGAGGCATGAACCCCCCGGGCGAGACAGTAGTCGGAGGTCTGCTGGCTCCCAGGATCTAGCTGGGCCCCAGCCTGATGCTGAGCCTCTGGTACAGGGTTACCCGGAGCTGATGGAGACGTTAGGGAGCGGCCGGGACATTCAGAGAGAGATGTCAGCGACACTCCATAAGGTCCATAGCCGATTGGAGGAGTCCCAGAGGCTATGGGCACAGGAGATGTCGCCGGCAATGAGCGGTACCGAGGCCGACACTGTTAGGGTGGTGACCGCAGTGGAGAGCCTGGTGCACGACGTCGGCACCATTAGTGAAGGTGTCCACAGCGCCGCGCAGTCGGTGACAGCCATGGCTGAGGGTCTCGGCAAAATGTCCGACTTGTTGGGGGATGTGACCCAGTATCAGGCTGACCCTGATATGGTTCAGGTCCCGCTCTCAGATGGGAATGGTCGAGGTGCCTCAGAGCATGGCCAGTTGCTGGGGGACGTGTCCCAATAACTGAGGAGCATTACTGAGAGCGTCGACACCATGGTGCAGACCATAGGGAACCGCCAGACTAGCAGAACCAGATGATGCAGGGGCACCCGGGGCTCGAACCAGCTGCTCCTCCATCCCAAGGTGAACCCCAGGGCCCTATGGGTACCAGCAGGAGAAGGGTGCCAAACCGGACCCATCCCAAGGAGCCACCAGCTCCCCCGAGCGTCTGCTGAGGTGACGTATCGAAGTCAGCGCACAGGACAGGGCGGCACGGCTGTGCATGTGCCGCTGGCAAGTGCACCACGGACTTCCAGCCCCACAGCTCCCAGAGGATGCCGTCAGGAACATCGAAGGCCATGGGACGAGGTAAGCAGCTGGCTGCCTCCACCTCAGATGCTGCATCACAGCCTGGTATGGCAACTGCTCGGCCCAAGATCACAAGAAACTGCAGAGTGTGGTGAACTTAGCCCAACGCATCACACCAGCTTGCCACCCCCACATTGATTCTGTGTACACCTCCCGCTGCCTCAGGAAGGCAGACAGCATTATCAGAGACCCCTCCCACCCAGGCATTGCCTTCTTCCAGACCCTTCCATCAGGCAGTAGGTACAGAAGTCTGAAGACCCGCATATCCAGCCATAGGAACAGCTTCTTCCCCACAGCTACAAGACTCCTCAACGACTCCCCCTCGGACTGATCTGTTCACTGTAAGAACACTATTCACAATGCCCTATCCACGACAGCCCTTGATCTGCACTGTAACCAATCACTATTTGTTGGTGTACCACTTTCAATGTTCTTTGTTGATTATTCTTTTCTCTACTATGTATGTACTGTGTACGTTCTGTGTAGGTACTGTGTACGTTCTGTGTAGGTACTATGTACGTGTGTACGTACTGTGTACGTTCCCTCGGTCGCAGAAAAATATTTTTCACTGTACTTCGGTACATGTGACAATAAATATCAATCAATCAGCCCTCAGGAGATACCCTGGGCATAGCGGTAGAGCTACGAAGGTGGAGCACGTTGAGGATCATTGAGGGCACTGGGGGAGGGGAAGAGGGTGGGGGGTAGATCAGGGGTGGGGGGGGTGAGGGCGTGGGGGGGAGACTGGAGCTACACATCGGGAGTGGGTTATTGTATGACCCCTGTGACACATTAAAAACATTTAAGCACGATCAGTATGACGTTCTGTCACTTTCTTCCGCAGTGCTGGCCGACCTCCAAACTCTTGGCCCATCTCTCCAGGCATCACCCCCCACCCCGTGGCACTCACCCTCCCTCCGGCCGTGGACGTCTCCCCCGGAGCTGTGTCCCATCCCCTGGGTGTTTGGATGTTGGCTGCTGCGTGTGTGGTATTGCCTCCTGGAGTGTTCAGGCACAGTGTCCGGGCACAGTGTCCGGGCACAGTGTCCGGGCATCACGGTCTGATTGGGATGCTGGGCAATGACTCACATATGCTACATGGCCCACCCACCCATGGGAATACACTTAACCACAATTGCCAATTCCCTATTAGCGATAGTCTTCAGCCGCACGGCCAGAGGCCTTGGCAGTCGGTGGGGGTTAGAGATGGTCGGTGGGGCAGACGGGCAGGGAGAAGGGTTGCCCCCCAAACGGGCACACACCGTCCAGGGGTTGGCATGGTGGTGTCGCATGGGTTTCCCTAGCACCTCCCCCCTTCTCATGGGAGCCCACTCCTCCAGAGGGTGCCCCCCCCCCATCCTTATCCAGCTGAGGGACCCCCCCACTGAGCACAGGGCCAGCAAGCCCAGTTCCCCCAGGCTCTTTGTGAGCAAGGATGGCTACTCCCCTCCTCGGCTCCCCACAGAAGCCCTTCCGCCAAGGTCACGTTTTTCAAAAGGAGCACTAATCGGCGCCAGCGTCAGCACATGCTGGGGGGGGGGGGGGGGGGAGGAGGGGCGGCGGGGGGGGGGGGGGGGGGGGCGGCGGCGGGGGGGGGGGCTGAATGGCGGGAGGCTGTTGGATATGGGGTGGCTCTCGTTAATTATATGGAAATAGGGCTTAAGTGGTGTTAATTGGTTTCTAGCCACGCTACTCCAAGATCCCGGTGTTGCCGACGGGAGCAGGCCGGTTGCATCAAAAACTGTTTGCTGCCTGGCACGATTCTCGTTTCCGGCTTCTCCCGCTATTCACCGGCCTCGTTTCGCTCGAGCGAGAAAGCAGCGAGGCAGGATAATCATGCCCCAAGGAAGCTTCGGGCAGCCGGGAAGTTAGTCGAGTTGCCGGGCTGGATTTATCCAAGGCAATTGGCTGATGGTGCTGGTCAGACACTATCCACTGGAAATGTTAGCTGTGCAATCAGTACTCGCAGGGAAAAGCTATTGTTCATGGTGGCTCCATTTTCTGTTCTCTTGCTACTTTCCCTCCAGCCCCTCCGTGGGTCCGACTTTGCCGCCACGGAA
Organism: Scyliorhinus canicula; assembly: GCF_902713615.1. Taxonomy (NCBI): domain Eukaryota; kingdom Metazoa; phylum Chordata; class Chondrichthyes; order Carcharhiniformes; family Scyliorhinidae; genus Scyliorhinus; species Scyliorhinus canicula. The sequence goes on from NC_052161.1 coordinate 3,409,860, forward strand.
GACAGCGAAAGGAAGACAGAGAGACTTGCATTTCCATAGCACCTTTCACAGCCACAGAACATCCCCAAGTGCTCACAGCCAACAAAGTTGCTCTGATGTTTAACACTTTTGGAATGTCAGAAACGTGGCATCTGCTTTATACACAGCAAGATCCCAAAATCAACTGTGTGATAATGACCAGATAATCTGTTCCCATAATGGTGGCTGGGGTTAAATATTGTCCAGGATCCTGGCAATACCTGGGCTGCTGTTTTCAGATCGTGCTGTGGGCAGTATTACATTCACCCGGGAGAGTCTAATGTTTCACCCTCAGGCGGTGCGGCAATGGGAATGTCAGCCTGGAGTTCCAGCGTGAAAGTTAACCCCGCAACATTCAGAGTCAGAGACGACAGGGCTAATGTGGGGAAGCGGCAAGTCCGGTCCTTGGCCAGTGCCTTACAGACACAGGATAGTGACGAGGTGTAGGTGTAATCCTCCTCTGATTCAGTGATGGGGGGAGGAGGTGGGTAGGTGGGGTTGAGGGAACTGATGAGACAGACGACGGGCAGGTGGGATTAAGGAATATTTAGAAATGGCGGGAAAGTGAATTTGGGATTATGACGAGATGGTGGATAGCTCTATTTTGAGAGGATGGGGTGAAAGATATTTTGAGAAGGAAGGTTGCATTGGGAAGGATGTGTTAGAGGGCTGACAGCACTATCATTGTCAAAACACACAAGCTAAACTACCACATTTAGGAAAGGAAGGTATTGGAGAGTCAGCACAGATTGATTCTTAAATGTTGCTAATGTGCCTGCTTCCACCACATCCTCTGGCAGCGCATTCCAGGCACCCACCACTCTCTGCGTGAAAAACCTACCCTGCACATCTTCCGTATGATTATAAGGGAGGCAGCACTGTAGCACAGTGGTTAGCACAGTTGCTTCACTGCTCCAGGGTCCCAGATTCGATTTCCGGCTTGGGCCAATGTGTGGGATCTGCACGTTCTCCCCGTGTCTGCGTGGGTTTCCTCCGGGTACTCCAGTTTCCTCCCACAGGCCAAAGATGTGCAGATTAGGTGGATTGGCCATGCTGAATTGTCCTTAGTGTCCAAAGAAGTTAGGTGGGGTTACTGGGTTACATGGATGGGATGGAGGCGTGGGCTTAAGCGGGGTGCTCTTTCCGAGGGCCAGTGCAGACTCGATGGGCTGAATGGCCTCCTTCGGCACTGTAAAGTCTATGATTCTATGATTCACCACAAGTGTTCAGGCTGGTCTCTAATGGAATTCCTGGCTTCCAGAGTGTGGGATGGATCCACGAGAGAGATGCTGAACACTCTGATTCACCGTTGTGAAGCTGTCCAACATCAACATTTCAGCAGCAGAATGATGGTCACCTGTTGCAAGGCCCACTCCATAGCTGCCTGGACATTGGTCCACCCAGTGATATCAGCCTGAGGAGGGTGCTGCTAGGTCATCGGCAGCATGGCCACATGGTGCATTTTGATGACGCTGTGTCAGCCTCTGGAGACAGGAGTATTAAAGTGCACTGGAATAATTTCCATCATTGAAATGTCTCAGCGTGATGTTAGCGGAATGTGAGGCTTTAATGGAGAGGAAAGTGAGTGTGGTCATGGTCACTGGCCGTGGGACCTCTGCGGACAGGATTGGGCATGTGCTCAGGACAAGCACTGATTTCAGCAGAATAATCTAAAAAACAAAATGTATTGAGGCTCGGCGACCCACTTTGTCTCCATCTGCTCAACCCCAATGTTTCCCTCAATGTCAATGTGATGAATGGTATCAGTAGCTGCTGTAACGGTACCTTACCTTTAATGCATTGGCCCTTTAAGACCGGGCTTGGAACCCTGGGGGACTCCGCCTCTGGCTCCGCCCCCAGGACACGGTATATAAGGTGAGGCTCACTCGGCAGCATGTGATGAGCACACTTCTCAGCTGCTGTTCAGTTCTCTGATGATTAAAGCCTTTGAATCATCTATCTTCTCTCCTGTGTCGTAATTGAGGGTATCTTAGCCACCGAGCCCAAAAATGCATTGGACCCCTTGCTACTTGATGCAGGATTGTGACTGCCCCAGTCGTACTTTCCCCAAGGGCCCTTATAACAAGTGAATAATGAGGACTTTACTGCCAGCGCTCTGAGCTGGAATTGACAATCACTCCTTTAAGGTGTATTTTTTTCTTTGTCTTGATGGCTTTGTTGGGTTAATGACATCCAGCTCGGCAGGGTCTGTTCCAAAGGGTAAACTTTGTGAATGGTCTCATTAGCCTCATTAGTCTTCAGAGGATTACTGTGCTCTCTGCTGTAATCATCCCCCTCATTTTCCAGGCGATGCCGTGTAATTTCTAAACCACCCTTTCCCAGTGACTGAGTGCCGACCAAGCACGCGCTCCACTACAATCCTGGGCCATTGAGTGTGCGCACATTCACCTGTCAAAGGGTCTGGGCAGACTGATGGGCAGTGTGCACAATAAGAGTTTCTATCAGGAAGGTCAGAGTCTCACACCAGCTAATCCAAACTGTAAGCTTTATCGAGCTAATATACCTGCCGGATCACAGGGTGGGATGAGCATGTCAGTAATTAACAGCGTAACTCTTACAGAGTACAGCCGCTTCGAAATCCAACAATCCTGGAAAGAACACCTCAGATATTCTTTATTCTTTATTTGTGAAGCCCATGAACCCCTCAATTAGTTTCCTGTCTGTACCCCATTGTTGAAGATTCAAAGTTCTATCTGTCAATCATCTTTATCCTTCAATTAGATTCATAGGGCAAAATTCTCCAACCCCCCCCCCGCAGGGTCGGAGAATCGCCAGAGGGCACCGAAAACCCCGCCCCCGCTGTGGCAGAAATTCTCCGCCACCCGGGAATTGGCGGGGGCGGGAATCGAGCCACGTCAAGCGGCGAGCCCCCTGTGACGATTCTCCGGCCAGCAATGGGCCGAAGTCCCGCCGCTGGGAGGCCTCTCCCGCCGCCGAGATTTGAACAACCCCTGTGGCGGCGGGATCGGCGGCGCGAGCGGGCCCTCGGGGTCCTGGGGGGGGGGGGGGGGGCGCGGGGCGATTGGACCCGGGGGGGGTGCCCCGACAGTGGCCAGGCCCGCGATCAGGACCCACCGATCGGTGGGGGGGCCAGTGCCGTGGGGGCACACTTTCCCTTCCGCCGCAGCCACGTCTCCGCCATGGCGGGGGCAGAAGAGAATCCCCCGGCGGCAGCTGCCGCTGACGTCACCACCGGCGCATTCGCGAACCGGCAAAGGCCTTTCGGCCAGCCCCGGCGCCGGGCGGCGGGCCAGAAAGGCAGCTGGTGCCGGTTTTCGCGGCAGTCGGCATGGTGCCAACCGCTCCGGCGCGGGCCTAGCCCCCAAAGGTGCAGAGAATTCTGCACGTTTGGGGTGGCCCGACACCGGAGTGGTTGGCACCACCCCCCTACGCCGGGACCCCCGCCCCGCCGGGTAACGGAGAATTTCGCCCCAGTTTGTATATCATTCCTGGGTTTCTGTTAATCTACACAAATCCAACTCCACAAAATATCTTGATTAAATTGCAGCAACGCCATCGGCCCCACCTGCTCCTCTTGATTAGATTCCAGTCTGTAACTCACTCCCGGGTATCTGTTATTCTATATATAAACCTCTCCGAACCCCTCGATTAGATTCCAGTTTGTAACTCACTCCCGGGTATCTGTTATTCTATATATAAACCACCCTGAACCCCTCGATTAGATTCCAGTTTGTAACTCACTCCCGGGTATCTGTTATTCTATATATAAACCACCCCAAACCCCTCGATCCGATTCCAGTATGTAACTCACTCCCGGGTATCTGTTATTCTATATATAAACCACCCTGAACCCCTCGATTAGATTGCAGTCTGTAACTCACTCCCGGGTATCTGTTATTCTATATATAAACCACCCTGAACCCCTCGATTAGATTCCAGTCTGTAACTCACTCCCGGGTATCTGTTATTCTCTATATAAACCACCCCAAACTCCTCGATTAGATTCCAGTCTGTAACTCACTCTCGGGTATCTGTTATTCTCTATATAAACCATCCCAAACCCCTCGATTAGATTCCAGTCTGTCACTCACTCCCGGGTATCTGTTATTCTATATATAAACCACCCCGAACCCCTCGATTAGATTCCAGTCTGTAACTCACTCCCGGGTATCTGTTATTCTATATATAATCCACCCCGAGCCCCTTGATTAGATTCCAGTCTGTAACTCACTCCCGGGTATCTGTTATTCTATATATAAACCAACCCGAACCCCTCGATTAGATTCCAGTCTGTAACTCACTCCCGGTATCTGTTATTCTATATATAAACCACCCCAAACCCCTCGATTAGATTCCAGTCTGTAACTCATTCCCGGGTATCTGTTATTCTATATATAAACCACCCCAAACCCCTCGATTAGATTCCAGTCTGTAACTCACTCCCGGGTATCTGTTATTCTATATATAAACCACCCTGAACCCCTCGATTAGATTCCAGTCTGTAACTCACTCCCGGGTATCTGTTGTTCTATATATAAACCACTCCGAACCCCTCGATTAGATTCCAGTCTGTAACTCACTCCCGGGGATCTGTTATTCTATATATAAATCACCCAAACCCCTCGATTAGATTCCAGTCTGTAACTCACTCCCGGGTATTTGTTATTCTATATATAAACCACCCAAACCCCTCGATTAGATTCCAGTCTGTAACTCACTCCCGGGTATCTGTTATTCTATATATAAACCACCCCGAACCCCTCGATTAGATTCCAGTCTGTAACTCACTCCCGGGTATCTGTTATTCTATATATAAACCACCCCGAACCCCTCGATTAGATTCCAGTCTGTAGCTCACTCCCGGGTATCTGTTATTCTATATATAAACCACCCCGAACCACTCGATTAGATTCCAGTCTGTAACTCACTCCCGGGTATCTGTTATTCTATATATAAAGCCCACAAACCCCTCGATTAGATTCCAGTCTGTAACTCACTCCCGGGTATCTGTTATTCTATATATAAACCACCCCGAACCCCTCGATTAGATTCCAGTCTGTGACTCACTCCCGGGTACCTGTTATTCTATATATAAACCACCCCGAACCCCTCGATTAGATTCCAGTCTGTAACTCACTCCCGGGTATCTGTTATTCTACATATAAACCACCCTGAACCCCTCGATTAGATTCCAGTCTGTAACTCACTCCCGGGTATCTGTTATTCTATATATAAAGCCCACAAACCCCTCGATTAGGTTCCAGTCTGTAACTCACTCCCGGGTATCTGTTATTCTATATATAAACCACCCCGAACCCCTCGATTAGATTCCAGTCTGTAACTCACTCCCGGGTATCTGTTATTCTAGATATAAACCACCCTGAACCCCTCGATTAGATTCCAGTCTGTAACTCGCTCCCGGGTATCTGTTATTCTATATATAAAGCCCACAAACCCCTCGATTAGATTCCAGTCTGTAACTCACTCCCGGGAATCTGTTATTCTATATATAAATCACCCCGAACCTCTCGATTAGATTCCAGTCTGTAACTCACTCCCGGGTATCTGCTATTCTATATATAACCACCCAAACCCCTCGATTAGATTCCAGTCTGTAACTCACTCCCGGGTATCTGTTATTCTATATATAAACCATCCCGAACCCCTCGATTAGATTCCAGTCTGTAACTCACTCCCGGGTATCTGCTATTCTATATATAAACCATCCCGAACCCCTCGATTAGATTCCAGTCTGTAACTCACTCCTGGATGTCTGTTATGCAGTCCTGAGGGAGTACTGTATTGTTGCAACTGCCTCGATTTTAAGTATGTTTATTGAAACAATTTCATAACATTTTAGAAAACCCAGCACAGCCCAAAACAACAGAATGCAAAAAATCAGAAGCAAGTCTAAAAGTAAAGAAAAACACAACTCATAATTAACTTCAATACAAAAAACAACCCTAACCCCCCCACCCCTTTCCCGAACAACTGATGGTGACTAACTCCTTAAAAAAGGAATTAAATGGTGACCGTCCCAGAGGGAATGTCTCCATCGATCTCCTGATGAAGAAGTTGACCTACTCCAAATGCAGGAAGAGCCCATCACGTCTATGGGGGAAGCACAGGAAAGTTCTTGTTTGTTTTCTGGTCAATATTTATCCCTCATAAATCCCAATAATATTATTATTATCAACCACTCAGGTTGTTTGGTGTGTGCTGAAGTTGTGGCAGGTACCCAGTAAATGCCGGGCTCTTGTCCTGCATTGTGCTGGTGTCCGAGACTCATCTTTATTCTGGTGTTGCAGGTATTGACAATTGATTGGGTCAGAGAAATGAATACAAACTCTATCTTTTCTCAGCCCCACCAGCTATGTTGACTGTGGGGCATGCCTACGGGTATTAACGGGGCATGAGGAGTTGGTACACTGCATCCGTTATGGCAACAAGAAGGTTGTAAGTGGTACCGACGATGGGTAAGATGTACATCCTTCACCCATTGTTACTCACTGGGCATGTCTGTATGTCTGTCTGAACTGTGTCCTGGGCCATGTGGGTCATTGTATCGCCTTCCACACGCCCTCTCTACCACAGAGAAAAAACCCCACTGTTTTAACGCTCACCTGGGCAATACATCTGCTGGCTCAGACACAGGAAGCCGTACTTACCAATTCCTGAAAAGGCAAAAGCAGTCAGCTGGGTTTAAACCCCATCAGACCTTTGATCTGCAAGCTTTTCATTCAGTTCTTTTTGATATTGATTTTACAAAGCTCTGATTGACAGTTCTGGGACCATTTGAGAGTTAACTGTTTAGGGGGTATCTGGGGGGTCTCTGTGGGGCGTCTCTTTATATAGGGGTCTCTGTGGAAGGTCACTTCTTCAGGGGGTCTCTGGTGGGGGGGGGGGTTGGGTTCCTTGCCATTCTGAGGGGGAGGGGGGTTACCCAGAAAATCCAGTGTGGGGACTGAATTGCAATACACGGGGAGGGTAGCCCAGCCGCGGGAGGTTGCTATAGGGCCGCACGCATAAAATGGCAGCCTGGGGGGAGTACTGCAGTGTCAGAGGGTCAGTACTGAGGGAGTGCCGCACTGTCAGAGGGTCAGTACTGAGGGAGTGCCGCACTGTCAGAGGGTCAGTACTGAGGGAGTGCTGCACTGTCAGAGGGTCAGTACTGAGGGAGTGCCGCACTGTCAGAGGGTCAGTACTGAGGGAGTGCCGCACTGTCAGAGGGTCAGTACTGAGGGAGTGCTGCACTGTCAGAGGGTCAGTACTGAGGGAGTGCTGCACTGTCAGAGGGTCAGTACTGAGGGAGTGCTGCACTGTGAGAGGGTCAGTACTGAGGGAGTGCTGCACTGTCAGAGGGTCAGTACTGAGGGAGTGCTGCACTGTCAGAGGGTCAGTACTGAGGGAGCGCTGCACTGTCAGAGGGTCAGTACTGAGGGACTGCTGCACTGTCAGAGGGTCAGTACTGAGGGACTGCTGCACCGTCAGAGGGTCAGTACTGAGGGAGTGCCGCACTGTCAGAGGGTCAGTACTGAGGGAGTGCTGCACTGTCAGAGGGTCAGTACTGAGGGAGTGCTGCACTGCCAGAGGGTCAGTACTGAGGGAGTGCGGCACTGTCAGAGGGTCAGTACTGAGGGAGCGCTGCACTGTCAGAGGGTCAGTACTGAGGGAGTGCTGCACTGTCAGAGGGTCAGTCCTGAGGGAGTGCTGCACTGTCAGAGGGTCAGTACTGAGGGAGTGCCGCACTGTCAGAGGGTCAGTATTGAGGGAGCGCTGCACTGTCAGAGGGTCAGAACTGAGGGAGTGCTGCACTGTCAGAGGGTCAGCACTGAGGGAGTGCCGCACTGTCAGAGGGTCAGTACTGAGGGAGTGCTGCACTGTCAGAGGGTCAGTACTGAGGGAGCGCTGCACTGTCAGAGGGACAGTACTGAGGGAGTGCTGCACTGTCAGAGGGTCAGTACTGAGGGAGTGCTGCACCGTCAGAGGGTCAGTACTGAGGGAGTGCTGCACTGTCAGAGGGTCAGTACTGAGGGAGTGCTGCACTGCCAGAGGGTCAGTACTGAGGGAGTGCGGCACTGTCAGAGGGTCAGTACTGAGGGAGCGCTGCACTGTCAGGGGGTCAGTACTGAGGGAGTGCCGCACTGTCAGAGGGTCAGTACTGAGGGAGTGCCGCACTGTCAGAGGGTCAGTACTGAGGGAGTGCCGCACTGTCAGAGGGTCAGTACTGAGGGAGCGCTGCACTGGCAGAGGGTCAGTACTGAGGGAGTGCCGCACTGTCAGAGATGTGTTTGTTTGGGTCAAGTGTACACCGAGATTCCGTCTGCCCTCCCAGGTTGATATAAAAGATGTGATGGTGCAATTTGAAGAATTGCAATGTTCTCACTAGTATTTATCCCTCAGCCAATATCACCTGAACAGGTTTCTCATTTATTTACCTGCTCTTTGTTGCGGGAATTTGCCTGTCACACTGCCTACATTAAAACAGCAACAACACTTCAATAAATGCTCCTTTGGCTGTGAAGCACTTTGGGACATCATCAGGTTGTGAAAGTTGCTGTAAAAAGCCAAGTTGTTTCTTTATATGAAAATGTCGGACAGGAAATAAAACAGCTGCTCCATCTGGGCTGTCAGCTCCTGTTTCAGTCGGGTTTCTCTCACTCAGATTCATACAGGTGGTAAGGGAGGAGAAACGCAAAATAAAACCAACAATCTAATCAGGGGAAAGAAATCCGAACAATCAAATCTGACCCTTCCGTGCCTCACCCTTCTCACTAATCCAGCAGGTCACACGGACCGTGCTCTCTGTTATTTAGCATTTCAGCTTGGTTGATATGATCTCCAATCTGCACAAGATCAGAGGAACAGGAGGTCATTCAGTACCTCGAGCCTGCTCTACCAGTCAGTTAGATCAATGCTGATTCCATCTACCGTTCAGGTTCCATAATCCTTAAACCAGGAACTACTCCAGCTCTCGTAATAAAGAAGCAAATCAGCATTCAGAACAACAGCCAGAAACTTTTCTCTGGGGGAAGAAACTTTATGTGGTATATGAACATGTGTGTGAACATGTGTGTGAACATCTGTGCGGGCATCAGTGAGTATGTGTGAACATGTGTGTGAACATGTGTGAGAGCATGTGTGTGAGTATCTGTGAGCATCTGTGTGGGCATCAGTGAGTATGTGTGAACATGTGTGTGAATGATGTGGAGATGCCGGTGTTGGACTGGGGTGAGCACAGTAAGAAGTCTTACAACACCAGGTTAAAGTCCAACAGGTTTGTTTCAAACACGAGCTTTCGCAGCGCAGCTCCTTCCTCAGGTGAATGGAGAGGTATATTTCTACACCACCACCAAAATGGACCCCATCAGTCTCGCGGCAGACACGGAGGAAATGATCAGGCGAATGAGGCTCCGGGAATTCTTCCACAGACCCCAAGAGGCCGACAGCGAATCCAAGGAGACGACCAATGAACCGGAACAGGAGACCGCGAGATCTGCGGTGCAGCAAACGAAAAGGAAAGAGTCGAATTGGACCCCTCCGGAAGGCCGCTGCCCGAGACTCGACATGTATGCTGAAGCCATCAGGAGTCGTGTCAATGCCAGATTCATCAGTCGCATTCACAGGGCAGCCCCGAACGTCACCCAAGCACAACGCAACGCCATCCGCGCTCTCAAAACCAACCGCAACATCGTCATCAAACCAGCAGACAAAGGAGGTGCCACCGTCATACTGAACAGAACGGACTACTGCAAAGAAGTGTATCGACAACTCAACAACCAGGAACACTACAGACAGTTACCCGCAAATCCAACCAAGGAACACATCCGCCAACTCAACAGACTGATCAAGACCTTGGATCCAGATCTTCAGAGCACCCTACGTGCTCTCATCCCACGTAATCCCCGCATTGGGGATCTCTACTGCCTCCCGAAAATACACAAGACCAACACACCCGGCCATCCTATTGTTTCAGGAAATGGGACCCTGTGTGAGAACCTCTCTGGCCACATCGAGGGCATCTTGAAACCCATCGTACAAGGAACACCCAGCTTCTGTTGCGACACGACGGACTTCCTACAGAAACTCAGCACCCATGGACAGTTGAACCAGGAACATTCCTCGTCACAATGGATGTCTCGGCACTCTACCCCAGCATCCCCCATGACGACGGCATTGCTGCAACAGCCTCAGTCCTCAACACCGACAACTGCCAATCTCCAGACGCAATTCTGCAACTCATCCGCTTCATTCTAGATCACAACGTCTTCACCTTCGACAACAAATTCTTCATCCAGACGCACAGAACAGCCATGGGGACCAAATTCACACCTCAACATGCCAACATCTTCATGCACAAGTTTGAACAAGACTTCCTCACCGCACAGGACCTTCAACCGATGTTATACACCAGATACATCAATGACATTTTTTTCCATCCCACCATCAGACTCACCATGGACTATTCTCCAAATTCTGTTGCATTCTTGGACACACTCACCTCCATCAAGGACGGTCACCTCAGCACTTCGCTTTACCGCAAGCCCACAGACAACCTCACAAAGCTCCACTTCTCCAGCTTTCACCCGAAACACATTAAAGAAGCCATCCCCTATGGACAAGCCCTCCATATACACAGGATCTGCTCAGACGAGGAGGAGCGTAACAGACACCTATAGATGCTGAAAGATGCCCTCGTACGAACGGGATATGGCGCTCGACTCATCGATCGACAGTTCCAACGCGCCACAGCAAAAAACCGCACCGACCTACTCAGAAGACAAACACGAGACACAACTGACAGAGTACCCTTCGTCATCTAGTACTTTCCTGGGGCGGAGAAACTACGACATCTTCTTCGCAGCCTTTAACACATCATCAATGAAGATGAATATCTTGCCAAGATCATCCCCACACCCCCACTACTGGCCTTCCAACAACATACCACTCCATTCACCTTAGGAAGGAACAGTGCTCCGAAAGCTCGTGTTTGAAACAAACCTGTTGGACTTTAACCTGGTGTTGTAAGACTTCTTAATGTGTGTGAATGTGTGTGTGAATGTGTGTGTGAATATGTGTGTGAATGTGTGTGTGAATGTGTGTGTGAATATGTGTGTGAATATGTGTGTGAATGTGTGTGTGAATGTGTGTGTGAATGTGTGTGTGAATGTGTGTGTGAATATGTGTGTGAATGTGTGTGTGAATATGTGTGTGAATATGTGTGTGAATATGTGTGAATATGTGTGTGAATGTGTGTGTGAATATGTGTGTGAATATGTGTGAATATGTGTGTGAATGTGTGTGTGAATATGTGTGTGAATGTGTGTGTGAATATGTGTGAATGTGTGTGTGAATATTTGTGTGAATATGTGTGTGAATGTGTGTGTGAATATGTGTGTGAATGTATGTGTGAATATGTGTGTGAATATGTGTGTGAATATGTGTGTGAATGTGTGTGTGAATATGTGTGTGAATGTGTGTGTGAATATGTGTGTGAATATGTGTGTGAATGTGTCTGTGAATGTGTGTGAATATGTGTGTGAATGTGTGTGTGAATATGTGTGTGAATATGTGTGTGAATATGTGTGTGAATGTGTGTGTGAATATGTGTGTGAATGTGTGTGTGAATATGTGTGTGAATGTGTGTGTGAATATGTGTGTGAATATGTGTGTGAATATGTGTGTGAATGTGTGTGTGAATATGTGTGTGAATATGTGTGTGAATGTGTGTGTGAATGTGTGTGTGAGTATGTGTGTGAATGTGTGTGTGAATGTGTGTGTTAATATGTGTGTGAATATGTGTGTGAATGTGTGTGTGAATGTGTGTGTGAATATGTTGTGAATGTGTGTGTGAATGTGTGTGTGAATATGTTGTGAATGTGTGTGTGAATGTGTGTGTGAATGTGTGTGTGAATGTGTGTGTGAGTATGTGTGTGAATGTGTGTGTGAATGTGTGTGTGAATGTGTGTGTGAATATGTGTGAATGTGTGTGTGAATGTGTGTGTGAATATGTTGTGAATGTGTGTGTGAATGTGTGTGTGAATATGTTGTGAATGTGTGTGTGAATGTGTGTGAATGTGTGTGTGAATGTGTGTGTGAATATGTGTGTAAATATGTGTGTGAATGTGTGTGTGAATGTATGTGTGTGAATATGTGTGTGGATATGTGTGTGAATATGTGTGTGAATGTGTGTGTGAATGTGTGTGTGAATGTGTGTGTGAATATGTTGTGAATGTGTGTGTGAATGTGTGTGTGAATATGTTGTGAATGTGTGTGTGAATGTGTGTGTGAATGTGTGTGTGAATGTGTGTGTGAATGTGTGTGTGAATATGTGTGTGAATGTGTGTGTGAATGTATGTGTGAATGTGTGTGTGAATGTGTGTGTGAATATGTGTGTGAATATGTGTGTGAATATGTGTGTGAATGTGTGTGTGAATGTATGTGTGAATGTGTGTGTGAATGTGTGTGTGAATGTGTGTGTGAATGTGTGTGTGAATATGTGTGTGAATGTGTGTGTGAATGTGTGTGTGAATGTGTGTGTGAATATGTGTGTGAATGTGTGTGTGAATATGTGTGTGAATATGTGTGTGAATGTGTGTGTGAGTATGTGTGTGAGTATGTGTGTGTGTGTGAATGTGTGTGTGAATGTGTGTGTGTGTGAATGTGTGTGTGTGTGAATGTGTGTGTGAATGTGTGTGAATATGTGTGTGAATGTGTGTGTGAATATGTGTGTGAGCCATCCTGTGAGAGAGAATGGCCCCAATGCCGCACGGAGAGGTGTCACACATGATGATGAGAGGCTTGGTGGGATCACAGTGAGTCAGTAACCCGGAAGACGAAAGCTGTTTCTTCACCTGTCCGAAAGCCATTTCCTGTGGCCTGCTCCACGCCCAGTCTTAGTCCTTCTTCAAAAGCAGATGCGGGGGGGGGGGGGGGGGGGGGGGGGGGAGTATCGTTGCAAGATTTGGGATGAAATTTCCACAATAGTTCACTAACCCTGAAAACAATTGTAGGTCCGTGACACTCGTAGGGGAAGGGCCTGCTGAATGGTGCGCACCTTCTCTGCAACCGGGTGTAAGCGCTCGGCATCAACCCAATAGCCCAAATACACCAAACACACCTCCTCTTTGCCGTGACAAACACACCTGGCTCTCTGCAGGCGGACACCAGACTCCAAAAAACACCAGAGAAATTCCACCAGCGGGTCCAGATACTCCTACTCAGTTGCTCCGGTGACCATCACGTTGTCTAAATAAATTGCTACACACTGTAACCCACACTGGATGTTCACCATTACCCATTGGAATATAGCACAGGCCGTCGACACGCCGAAAGGCAATGTGATGTACTCTTACAGGCCGCGGTGTGTGTTGATCGTGACGTAACAGGCTGGAGGACAAATCCAATTCCAGTTACAAATGTGCATGATTCATGCCAAGTTTAGTAAATGAAAATCCATCTGCTAATTTAGTGTAAAGGTCCTCAATGTGGGGCATCGGGTAGCAGTTCAAACGCAAAGCCGTAGTCACCGTCAGTTTGTAATCCCCGTATAACCGGACCGTCTTGTCGCCTTCGATACCGGAACCACCAGCTCTGCCCAGTCTGCAAACCGCAGGGGCCGGGTGATCCCGAATTTTTCAAGCCAGCTGAGCTTAGTCTCTACGTTTGCCGGCAATGAAAAGGGACTGGATGAGCCCAGAAATTGCTCGGCTGCGCATGGGCGTTGACATGGATTTTGGACACAGCACCTTTAATCTTCCTCAATCAGGGCTGGAAGACATCAGGATATTTTCCCAGTACTTTGCTCAGGCCTCAGATTCTATTTGGAAGATGCGTTGTCAATTAAGGTGCACATGGCGCAACCAGTCATGGCCCAGAAAACTGGGGCCGTGTCCCTTCACTACATCTTCTGGCAAAGATGATTGATGAAGGAAGGGCGGTGGATGTTGTTTACATGGACTTCAGTAAAGCCTTTGACAAGGTGCCTCATGGCAGACTGGTACAAAAGGTGAAGTCACACAGGATCAGAGGTGAGCTGGCAAGATGGATACAGAACTGGCTCGGATGCGGAAGGCAGTAGAAGGGTGTGTTTCTGAATGGAAGGTTGTGACTAGTGGTGTTCCCCAGGGATCGGTGCTGGGGCTTCTGTTGTTTGTGGTGTACATAAACAATTTGGAGGAAAATGTAGCTGGTCTGATTAATAAGTTCGCGGATGACACCAAGGCTGGTGGAGTGGCAGATACTGTTGAGGATTGTCAGAGGATACAGCAGGACATAGATAGGTTGGAGACTTGGGCAGAGAAATGGCAAATGGAGGTTAATCCGGACAAATGTGAGGTAATGCATTTTGGTAGGTCTGTAGAAAGTCAAAGAGATCTGGGCATATGGTCCACAGATCTTTGAAAGTGGCATCACAAATGGACAAGTCAGTCAAGAAAGCATACGGAATGCATTGCCTTCATTGGACGGGGTATCGAGTATAAAAACTAGCAAGTCATGCTACAGTTGTACAGAACCTTGATAAGTTCATACTTGGAATATTGCGCACAATTCTGATCGCCACAATACCAGAAGAATGTGGAGGCTTTGGAGAGGGTGCAGAGAGAGGTTTACCAGGATGATGCCTGGTATGTGGAGAGGCTAAATAGACTGGGACTGTTTTCATTAGGAAGACGGAGATTGAGGGGTGACCTGATAGAGGTCTACAAGATTATGAGGTGCATGGATAGAGTGGATGGGCAGGCACTCTTTCCCAGGGTGGAGGGGTCAGTCACCAGGGGGCATAGGTTTAAGGTGCGTGGGGCAAAGTTTAGAGGAGATGTGCGAGGCAAGGTTTTTACACGGAGGGTGATGAGCACCTGGAACGCGTTGCCAGGGAAGGCTGTGGAAGCAGATACATTAACATAATCCTAGGGCGGGATTCTCCGTTGCCCGTCGTAACGCGGGTTTCTGGCGAGAAAAATCGGTGTTAATCACTCCGGCGTCGGGGCCTTCTTTTAAGCTGGCAATCTCCGGTCCCGGAGGGGCCAGCAGCTGACTGACGCGATACGCGTCAGTTTTACCAGCTGCGGAAGTGGTGAGACCCGGCGTTTTTTGGAGGAGGAGGAGGAGAGAGACAGACCCGGCATTTGGGGGGGGGGAGACCCGGCATTTGGGGGGGGGGGGGGTTGCGGCATCGGGGGGGGGGGGTTGCGGCATCGGGGGGGGGGAGTTGCGGCATCGGGGGGGGGTTGCAGCATGGGGGGGGGTTGCGGGCAGCGGCGTGCAGAGAGGGGGGGGGCGACGGATGCCCGGGGCCAACTGTACGCCGCTGCCCCCTACCCCAACCCCCCCCTCACCACCCCTACCTCCCTCCCCAGCACTCCTACCCCCCTCCCCACCACCCCTACCTCCCTCCCCACCACCCCTACCTCCCTCCCCACCACACCTACCCCCCTCCAACGCCGCCCCCCCATCTCTCGCAACGCCGCAACCCCCCCCCCCCTCAACGCCGGGTCCCCCCCCCCCCTCAACGCCGGTACCCACACCCCGTCCCCCTCCCTCTGAAGGCCGGTACCCACACCCCCCCCTCTCCTCCCCCCCTTCCTTCCTCCTCCCCCCTTCTTCCTCCTCCCCCCTTCTTCCTCCGTCCCCCCCCTTCCTTCCTCCCCCCCCTTCCTTCCTCCCCCCCTTCCTCCCCCCCCCCCCCTTCCTCCCCCCCTTCCTTCCTCGTTAGTGGGGGGGGGGTGCGGCGTTAGTGGGGGGTGGGGGGTGGGGGGGGTGGCGTTGGAGGGGGGTAGGGGTGGTGAAGGGGGGGTTGGAGTAGGGGCAGCGGCGTGCAGAGGAGGGGGGCGACTGATGCCCGGGGCCAACGCACCGTCGCCCCCCCTCTGCACGCAGCTGCCCCTACCCCAACCCCCTCACCTCACCACCCCTACCCCCTTCACCACCCCTACCCCCCTCCAACGCCGCACCCCCCCACCCCCCACCCCCCACTAACGCCGCACCCCCCCCCCACTAACGGAGGAAGGAGGGGGGGAGGAGGAAGGAAGGGGGGGGAGGAGGAGAGGGGGGGGTGTGTGGGTACCGGCCTTCAGAGGGAGGGGGACGGGGTGTGGGTACCGGCGTTGAGGGGGGGGGGACCCGGCGTTGAGGGTGGGGGGTTGCGGCGTTGCGAGAGATGGGGGGCGGCGTTGGAGGGGGGTAGGGGTGGTGGGGAGGGGGGTAGGGGTGGTGGGGAGGGGGGGTAGGGGTGGTGGGGAGGGGGGTAGGGGCGTTGGAGGGAGGTAGGGGTGGTGAGGGGGGGGTGGTTGGGGTAGGGGGCAGCGGCGTACAGAGGGGTGGGGGGCAACGGTGCGTTGGCCCCGGGCATCCGTAGCCCCCCCTCTCTGCACGCCGCTGCCCCCAAACCCCCCCCCATGCCCCCCCCGGATGCCGCAACCCACCCCCGATCCCGCAACCCCCCCCCCTGATGCCCCCCCCGATGCCGCAACCCCCCCCGATGCCCCCCCCGATGCCGCAACCCCCCCCGATGCCCCAACCCACCCCCCGATGCCGCAACCCCCCCCGATGCCGCAACCCCCCCCTGATGCCGCAACCCACCCCCCGATGCCGCAACCCCCCCCCCCGATGCCGCAACCCACCCCCCGACACTGAACGGCGTCAACCATCATCAATGGTTGACGCCGTTTTAAAGCAACTGTGATTTTCGACGACGTGACCCATGGCCACGTCGGCGGGACTTCGGCCCATCCGGGCCGGAGATTTGTGGACACTAAAAAAAAATGAAATCCCGCCGGCGCCAGCTGTTTTCAGAGGCTGCCGGCGGGATTTGCACAACGCCGGTTTTTGGCCGGTGGGAGATTTAAAACCCTGCGGGAGCGGAAATAACGCCGCTGCTCGCCGATTCTCCGACCCTGCGTGGGGTCAGAGAATCCCGCCCCTAATCTCTACCAGGGCAGCGGACCTCTGGCCAACCTGCAGCTCGTGCTCACGTCAGGGCCCAAAGCCACATGTCCCATAATGACTTGGTTCTCCCTCTGCTGATTATGGGGAGGTATCCCGTCAGGACAACTCAGTCTTTGGCCAATGGACCAGGCCTACACAGTGCTTCGCCCAGACAGAGTACCGCACTGGGGGGGGCGGGGGGGTTGATCGGCGGAAGGGGGCATTCCTCGACACATTAACTTCCATTTCCTGGATTCCCTGCACCCCACATTCGGCGCTTTCGAGTGATAGGGAAATTTTCGCAGCTTGCTGCAGATTTAAAGACAATTTGGCCAACAATTTATTTTGAGTGGCCACATTATTGACCAAGTGGTCGCGCAGCATTTCTGACAGGGACATACCATAGTCACAGAATTCAGCTTTTTTTTTCCTAATCTTGACAAAATACGGTGACGGACTCACCCGGGATCCTTTCTGTTTATTAAAGCAACATATCTGCACAATTCCGTCGGTTTCGGTTTGAAATGTTGCCCCATTAGTGTTACTAACTGCTCAAAAGTATAAGTGTCAGGCACCACAGTGTAGGTGAGGCTCTTTCTCACACTGTGCACCACAGGTAGTTAACAAAATAACTTCCTGCCAATCATTCTCCATGATACTATTGGCCCAGAGAAAGTTAAACATTCTTTCCCCCATACTGAATCCAATCCTCCACATTAGAGTCAAACACATCTAATCTTCCAGACTGAGACATGGTCAATGAGAAGATTCTGACCTGTAGCCAGCAGTGGACTGGTCCATATTTAACAACTCAGTGACTAACTTAAATGAGTTTGCCACCACCGTCAGTCTTCATCAGCAAATGTGTGGACGACTGCGTGCCAAAGAAAGCAGTACGTACGTTCCCCAACCGGAAACCATGGCTCAATCGCGAGATTGACTCCCTACTGAAGGACAAATCTGAGGCGTTCAAGGCAGACGACCCTGACCGATACAAGAAATCCAGGTAAGACCTCCGCAAAGCCATCCGAGATGCCAAGAGAGAATATCAAACCAAGCTAGAGTCACAAACAGACTCTTGGCGGTTGTGGCAAGGACTAAGCAACATAATGGGCGACAAAGCGAAGCCGAGCAGTATCTGCAGCAGCGCACCCCTCCCCGATGAACTTAATGCATTCTATGCTCGGTTCGAGCAGGTAACCAACAATCCGCTATCGAGTGCCCCAGCAGCCCATAATTCACCCATACCAACCATCACAGCTTCCAAAGTCAGATCGGCCTTCCTGAAAGTGAACCCTCAGAAGGTGACGGGCCCGGACGGGATCCCTGGTCGTGCACTGAGAGCCTGCGCATACCAGCTGGCAGAGATGTTCACGAACATCTTTAACCTGTCCCTACTCCACTCCGAGGTCCCCACCTGCTTCAAGAAGACCACCATCACACCAGTGCCATACAAGTTTGCTCACAATAAGGCCATGGTGGACCGGATCTCGAATAACGACGAGTCAGAGTACAGGAGGGAGATAGAGAACCTAGTGGAGTGGTGTAATGACAACAATCTCTCCCACAATGCCATCAAAACTAAAGAGCTGGTCATTGACTTCAGGAAGCAAAGTACTGTACACACCCCTGTCAGCATCAACGGAGCCGAGGTGGAGATGGTGAGCAGTTTCAAATTCCTAGGGGAGCACATCTCCAAAAATCTATCCTGGTCCACCCACGTCAATGCTACCATGAAGAAAGCACAACAGCGCCTCTACTTCCTCAGGAAACTAAGGAAATTCAGCATGTCCACATTAACTCTTACCAACTTTTACAGATGCACCATAGAAAGCATCCTATTGGGCTGCATCACAGCCTGGTATGGCAACTGCTCGGCCCAGGACCGCAAGGAACTTCAGAGAGTCGTGAATACCGCCCAGTCCATCACACGTACCCGCCTCCCATCCATTGATTCCATCTACACCTCCTGCTGCCTGGGGAAAGCGGGCAGCATAATCAAGGATCCCTCCCACCCGGCTTACTCACTCTTCCAACTTCTTCCATTGGGCAGGAGATACAGAAGTCTGAGAACACGCACGAACAGACTCAAAACAGCTTCTTCCCCACTGTCCCCAGACTCCTAAACGACCCTCTTATGGACTGACTTCATTAACACTACACCCTGTATGCTTCACCCGATGCCGGTGCTTATGTAGTTCCATTGTGTACCTTGTATTGCCCTATTATGTATTTTCTTTTCTTTTCAAATACTTAATGATCTGTTTCTGTTGCTTGCAGAAAAATACTTTATACTGTACCTCGGTTTATGTGACAAGAAACAAAATCCAATCCAGAGTTAGTGAGGTGGTTTAACCAACAGTGTTGCAGCGCAGACAGAAAACCAGTTAAACCCTCATCGCCAGTTGAGTAGACCAGAAAGGATTCCACACCGAGTTGTAGAAAGAAATAAAGTTTTATTATGACAACAATTATTTACAGAGCACGAAAGACCCCAGTTTAGCCGTACATAGTTTAGAATTCCCTGCCCCTGTAACGGGGAGGTTGTATTCAGTGAGGCTCACGGGGAGTTCAATCATTGCCACTTCATAATTCCTGTGCGGGTTATGATAGTGTGTGTGAGTGTGTGAGTGAATGTCAGTGACTGTGGGTCAGTGTGTGAGAGTGAGTCAGTCACTGTGTCAGTGAGTGTGAGTGTCTGTGAGTGTAAGTGAGTGTGACTGAGTGTGAGTGAGTGAGTGTCAGTGAGTGTAAGTGAATGAGTGAGTGAATATCTGTGAGTGTGAGTGAGTGTCAATGAATGTGAGTGAGTGTCAGAAAGTGTGGGTGGGTATGAGTGAGTGTGAATGTATGAGTGAGTGAGTGCGAGTGAATGTCAGTGAGGGTGAGTATCAGTGAGTGAGTGTGAGTGGGTCTGAGTGTGAGTGAGTCTGTGAGTGTCAGTGAATGTGTGAGTCAGTGTCAGTGAGTGTGAGTGTGTGTCGGTGAGTGTCAGTGAGTGAGTGCGTGTGTGAGTGAGTGAGTAAGTGTGACTGAGTGTGAGTAAGTGTGAGCCAGTGAGTGTGAGTGCGTCAGTGTGTATATCAGTGAGTGTGCATCAGTGAGTGTTTGAGTGTGTGTGTCAGTGAGTGAGTGTGAGTGAGTGAATGAGTGTGAGTCGGTGAGTGTAAGTGTGTGTGTGTCAGTGAGTGTGAGTGAGTGTGAGTCGGTGAGTGTGAGTCAGTGAGTGTGAGTGCGTGTCAGTGAGTGAGTCAGTGAGTGTGAGTCGGTGAGTGTGAGTGCGTGTCAGTGCGTGTGTGTCAGTGACTGTGAGTCGGTGAATGTGAGTGCGTGTCAGTGAGTGTGAGTCGGTGAGTGTGAGTCGGTGAGTGTGAGTGTGTGTCAGTGCGTGTGTCAGTGTGAGTCAGTAAGTGTGAGTCGGTGAGTGTGAGTGCGTGTCAGTGCGTGTGTGTCAGTGAGTGTGAGTCGGTGAATGTGAGTGTGTGTCAGTGAGTGTGAGTCAGTGAGTGTGAGTCGGTGAGTGTGAGTCGGGGAGTGAGTGTCAGTGCGTGTGTTTCAGTGAGTGTGAGTCGGTGAGTGTGAGTGTGTGTCAGTGTGAGTCAGTGAGTGTGAGTCGGTGAATGTGAGTGCGTGTCAGTGAGTGAGTCAGTGAGTGTGAGTCGGTGAGTGTGAGTGCGTGTCAGTGAGTGTGAGTCAGTGAGTGTGAGTCGGTGAGTGTGAGTGCGTGTCAGTGCGTGTGTGTCAGTGAGTGTGAGTCGGTGAATGTGAGTGTGTGTCAGTGAGTGTGAGTCAGTGAGTGTGAGTCGGTGAGTGTGAGTGTGTGTCAGTGTGAGTCAGTGAGTGTGAGTCGGTGAATGTGAGTTCGTGTCAGTGAGTGAGTCAGTGAATGTGAGTCGGTGAGTGTGAGTGCGTGTCAGTGAGTGTGAGTCGGTGAGTGTGTGTCAGTTCGTGTGTGTCAGTGAGTGTGAGTCGGTGAGTGTGAGTGTGTGTCAGTGAGTGAGTCAGTGAGTGTGAGTCGGTGAATGTGAGTGCGTGTCAGTGAGTGAGTCAGTGAGTGTGAGTCAGTGAGTGTGAGTCGGTGAGTGTGAGTGTGTGTCAGTGAGTGTGAGTCAGTGAGTGTGAGTCGGTGAGTGTGAGTGCGTGTCAGTGAGTGTGAGTCGGTGAGTGTGAGTGCGTGTCAGTGAGTGTGAGTCAGTGAGTGTGAGTCGGTGAGTGTGTGTCAGTGCGTGTGTGTCAGTGAGTGTGTATATGAGTGAGTGCTTACACACCTGCCAACATGCACACAGGGTGGGATTTACCGACCAACCCGCTGTGTTTTTTCGGTGGGGGAGGCGGCACGCCAGCTTCTGGTCCTGCCGTTGTCACTGGGCTTTCCCGATGACTGTGCCCCTCGTCGCCGGGAATCCCGTGAGTGGTCATTGGGACCGGAATAGCTCCCCAGCCTGAGTCTCCGGTAAATCCCACCCACAGCCTGAGCTCTGGAACTTGCTGCCCGAATGGGAGGTGGACACAGATTGAAGAGCGACTTCCAATTAACCACGGGACAATCCAAAGCTCTTTAAACCCAATGAGATACTCCTGCAGTGCCATTGTATCATTGGCAAAGACCAGGGAGGAGCTAGCACAGCCAGGATGGGCTGAATGTCTCACCGGCTGTAAGATTCTGTGGAAGGAACAGTTCTCACATTGTCGGGGAGTGTAACATGGGATCAGACCCGCACCTTAACAGAGAGAGAAACTGGGGGGGAGTAAAGCAATGCTGGAGAATCCTATTCATCAGAAGGGTAACAGCCATGAGCCAGTTCGAGGAGCTGATTAGTTTAACAACAGGAGCTAACTGATTATGACATCATTAACTTAGCAACAGGTCTCGCACTGGTCCGTTACAAGCTCAGCTTGTGACCATCCTAATTTTCCACAGTAATGAACAGGCGCCAACATCTCTTACAAAGCATTTATCTTCCCTGTGAAGATTTGCAAAGGTTAGCAGCAATAAAGAGGTCATATATTCAACATTCGGTGCCAGTACAAGGGAGCAGCACTTCCCACATTCCCATTTTATCAACGTGTGCTGAAATACATCCTTTACCGGTATTCAAGGAATGTTGTTTTGGGGCGGTGTGGTCCTGAATTACAGAGATCGGGATTAACCTGCTCAGGAATGGGAAACATTGGGATTTCCCTGCTCGAGAACACTCTCCACTCTCTCTCAGGCTGCATGGTATTTATTTACCATAAAGAACAATCTTTTGCTTTAGGATTGAAGATTATGGCTGAGTATAATCGACTGAAACTCCATTGCTGAATGGAATTGGGCATGTTAGTCACTCGAGCTAACGTGTTAGAATGACACTGACCTTTTCCTCAGAGACCTGCATTGAAAGATAGGAGAGGTGGAAGACAGGACGGTGCTGTGTCTCAGTGGCTGTGTCCTCTGTCAGAATGATGTGGGTTTGAGTCCAACTCCAGGGACTTGAGCATAGACTCCCAGAGCTACACCTTCAGAGGTTCTGGTAAATCGTTAGAACGACACCCTCTGAGGTGGATATATTCTATCGCCGCTGTTTGAAGAGAAGCCTGGCGATTTTATCCAATATCTTGGCCAATATTAATCACTCAACCCCAACATCAGGAAAATAGATTGGCTGATGATAATATTGCTGCAATGTAGACTTTTGCTGTGCTCAATTTGACTGCTGTGTTCTTCATTAGCTGTGAAGAGCGCTTTTCCAGAGGTCATAAATAAATTTAAACATATTCTATGTTTCTATGTAACAAAAACATCTCAAGAGAGTTTGCACTTTGATGAGCCGTTGAATTGTGATCACAGTTGTATTGGAAGCAGCCATCTTGTGCACAGAAAGGTGCCTCAGAAAGCAACTCAGAACAAAATGACCCAGCTGAAAGGTGGAGAAATGGGACCTGTTGTGTTATGTACTCTGGGATAACACAGGCTGCAACTCGATGCAGCTTTGACCAAAAGATACTCCAGACTTTGAAGTAAATTCAATGTGATTTATTGAACCATTAGCACAGTACTCTATGAGTTCGACTCTCCTGCTAATCTTGCTATAGTAACTCAGTCTAACTAACCAGTCTGCTCTAAGCCACGTGGTTGGTGTGATGCTTCTGATCTGCCCCTGCCCTACTCTCTAAGTGACGCCTGTGGAAAAGGACAGAGCATGTGTGCCCTGTCCTTATATATGGGTTGTGTAATGCCCCCTTGTGGTAGTGTCACCTCTGGGTGTCTTGACTGCCCATTGGTCGTGTCCTATTCTAGTTGTTCATTAGCTGTATGTCTGCATGTCATGACGTCTCTGGCGCTCCCTCTAGTGTTTACTTAGTCATAGTGTATTTACAGTGATGCATATCACCACATCCCCCCCTTTTCTCGTGTTACATATTTTGTGTACAGTGTTTAAGAAAAATTGAACAAAAACAGGTAAATAAGTGATGACATGTACAAGTTATGATGACTGATGACTATACAAGATCAAAGAATAGTTATGATGATATTGAGGATTATGCAATACCAAATAATAGTTATGAGTTCAAAGTTCATGGATTTACACGGTAGAGTGGCTTTCTTGTGCTGTTATGGGAGTGGTGATGTTGATGTTGACATTCCCTTGTCAATGCCGTCGGTGTCCTGGTGTTTACGTAACCAAGATGTCATCAGGAGATGATCAAATGGTCAAATCACTTCATTGTCTGAGGTGGACTCTTTTTTTTATGCTTGTGGTAGCAATTCTTGATTACATCTTTCCTGAAAGCTGGTTTGCTTGTCTGTAGTGTAGCAAACGTGAATTGGTAAGATGCGTTGACATGTATGTCATTGTTCTGAGCTGAGCAGTAACATTGTCCTTCATGGGCAAAGTTGTACCATGTCGTACCAGTTGTTGTTCTATTGTTGTTGTCATTGTTGTTATTGATGTGCTTGTTGTTGTGTCTGTTGCCTCTGGTACACTTCTTGTTGTTGTCTTTGTTTTTGTTTTTGTAGGTTTTGTTGTTGTGTTTGTTGCGCTCAATGCCCACACCGAGTGGAGAATTCGAGTCCTTCACAAAGTTACTTGTGTCAGTGTCCTTTGTAGCATCTGCTGTTGCATTGAGCGCTTCGTCTCTGATTCCTCGGTGCTCCCCGTCTGGAATCATGTCCGGTTCACTTCAATCATCTTTGGCTTGTCGATGCTCCCTGTCTGCAGCCCTTTCTAGTTCACCTGAATCACCTTTGGTTTCTTGATGCTCCCCGTCCGGAGTCATTTCAGGTTCTTGTGGAGAGGCTCGAGTAGATGAGGTTTGAATTAACGTGGTGTCACTGGACTCACTAGTAGCCTCACTTTGATTGTCGAGTGCCTCTGTACATACTAGCTGAGATCTGTCAGTCTCGCTGAGATGTCGCACATCTTGTATGGGAATTGTGAAGCCTTTGTCATTTGTCGCACATACAGTGGGTAGATCTTCAGCATCTTCTTGTCGGTTAGATGAGCTGGGTAGACTGTCAGAGTCTTCTTCTGGTGGCTCAAATAATCTGGGTAGACTGTTATAGTCTTTTTGTTCACGTGAACGTGGTACACTGTCATAGTCGTCTTGCTGTGCA
Organism: Scyliorhinus canicula; assembly: GCF_902713615.1. Classification (NCBI taxonomy): domain Eukaryota; kingdom Metazoa; phylum Chordata; class Chondrichthyes; order Carcharhiniformes; family Scyliorhinidae; genus Scyliorhinus; species Scyliorhinus canicula. The sequence continues at coordinate 3,434,383 of NC_052161.1, forward strand.
CTTGAGCGTGGCAGACTTGCATCGTCTGCTGCTGGTTGCTCAGATAAGGTTGCTAGACCTTCATGTTCGTGTTCATGCAAGGACTGCTCTCTGGAATCTTGCGTTGCTTCCATCGTGGAGTCTGTCAATGAGCTCGCTGTGGAGGCTTGTACCGCTCTCTCTGTGGAATCTGGTATTGTTCCCTGTGTCAGACCGCTCTCTGTGAGCTTGTACCGCTCTCTGTCTCTGTGGGTTTGTACCTCTCTCTGTCTCTGTGGGTTTGTACCACTCTCTGTCTCTGTGGGTTTGTACCTCTCTCTGTCTCTGTGGGCTTGTACCGCTCTCTGTCTCTGTGGGTTTGTACCTCTCTCTGTCTCTGTGGGCTTGTACCGCTCTCTGTCTCTGTGGGTTTGTACCTCTCTCTGTCTCTGTGGGCTTGTACCGCTCTCTGTCTCTGTGGGTTTGTACCTCTCTCTGTCTCTGTGGGCTTGTACCGCTCTCTGTCTCTGTGGGTTTGTACCTCTCTCTGTCTCTGTGGGTTTGTACCTCTCTCTGTCTCTGTGGGTTTGTACCTCTCTCTGTCTCTGTGGGTTTGTACCTCTCTCTGTCTCTGTGGGTTTGTACCTCTCTCTGTCTCTGTGGGTTTGTACCTCTCTCTGTCTCTGTGAGCTTGTACCTCTCTCTGTCTCTGTGGGTTTGTACCTCTCTCTGTCTCTGTGGGTTTGTACCTCTCTCTGTCTCTGGGCGTCAGGCCTCTCTCTGTCTCTGTGAGCTTGTACCTCTCTCTGTCTCTGTGGGTTTGTACCTCTCTCTGTCTCTGTGGGTTTGTACCTCTCTCTGTCTCCGTGGGCGTCAGGCCGCTCTCTGTCTCTGTGGGTTTGTACCTCTCCCTGTCTCTGTGGGTTTGTACCGCTCTCTGTCTCTGTGGGTTTGTACCTCTCTCTGTCTCTGTGGGTTTGTACCTCTCTCTGTCTCTGTGGGTTTGTCCCTCTCTCTGTCTCTGTGGGTTTGTACCTCTCTCTGTCTCTGTGGGTTTGTACCTCTCTCTGTCTCTGTGGGCTTGTACCTCTCTCTGTCTCTGTGGGTTTGTACCTCTCTCTGTCTCTGTGGGTTTGTACCTCTCTCTGTCTCTGGGCGTCAGGCCTCTCTCTGTCTCTGTGAGCTTGTACCTCTCTCTGTCTCTGTGGGTTTGTACCTCTCTCTGTCTCTGTGGGTTTGTACCTCTCTCTGTCTCCGTGGGCGTCAGGCCGCTCTCTGTCTCTGTGGGTTTGTACCTCTCCCTGTCTCTGTGGGTTTGTACCTCTCTCTGTCTCTGTGGGTTTGTACCTCTCTCTGTCTCTGTGGGTTTGTACCTCTCTCTGTCTCTGTGGGTTTGTACCTCTCTCTGTCTCTGTGGGTTTGTACCTCTCTCTGTCTCTGTGAGCTTGTACCTCTCTCTGTCTCTGTGGGTTTGTACCTCTCTCTGTCTCTGTGGGTTTGTACCTCTCTCTGTCTCTGGGCGTCAGGCCTCTCTCTGTCTCTGTGAGCTTGTACCTCTCTCTGTCTCTGTGGGTTTGTACCTCTCTCTGTCTCTGTGGGTTTGTACCTCTCTCTGTCTCCGTGGGCGTCAGGCCGCTCTCTGTCTCTGTGGGTTTGTACCTCTCCCTGTCTCTGTGGGTTTGTACCGCTCTCTGTCTCTGTGGGTTTGTACCTCTCTCTGTCTCTGTGGGTTTGTACCTCTCTCTGTCTCTGTGGGTTTGTACCTCTCTCTGTCTCTGTGGGTTTGTCCCTCTCTCTGTCTCTGTGGGTTTGTACCTCTCTCTGTCTCTGTGGGTTTGTACCTCTCTCTGTCTCTGTGAGCTTGTACCTCTCTCTGTCTCTGTGGGTTTGTACCTCTCTCTGTCTCTGTGGGTTTGTACCTCTCTCTGTCTCTGGGCGTCAGGCCTCTCTCTGTCTCTGTGAGCTTGTACCTCTCTCTGTCTCTGTGGGTTTGTACCTCTCTCTGTCTCTGTGGGTTTGTACCTCTCTCTGTCTCCGTGGGCGTCAGGCCGCTCTCTGTCTCTGTGGGTTTGTACCTCTCCCTGTCTCTGTGGGTTTGTACCTCTCTCTGTCTCTGTGGGTTTGTACCTCTCTCTGTCTCTGTGGGTTTGTACCTCTCTCTGTCTCTGTGGGTTTGTACCTCTCTCTGTCTCTGTGGGTCAGGCCGCTCTCTGTCTCTGTGAGCTTGTAACTCTCTCTGTCTCTGTGGGTTTGTACCTCTCTCTGTCTCTGTGAGCTTGTACCGCTCTCTGTCTCTGTGGGTTTGTACCTCTCTCTGTCTCTGTGAGCTTGTACCTCTCCCTGTCTCTGTGGGTTTGTACCTCTCTCTGTCTCTGTGAGCTTGTACCGCTCTCTGTCTCTGTGGGTTTGTACCTCTCTCTGTCTCTGTGGGTTTGTACCTCTCTCTGTCTCTGTGGGTTTGTACCTCTCTCTGTCTCTGTGAGCTTGTACCTCTCTCTGTCTCTGTGGGTTTGTACCTCTCTCTGTCTCTGTGGGTTTGTACCTCTCTCTGTCTCTGGGCGTCAGGCCTCTCTCTGTCTCTGTGAGCTTGTACCTCTCTCTGTCTCTGTGGGTTTGTACCTCTCTCTGTCTCTGTGGGTTTGTACCTCTCTCTGTCTCCGTGGGCGTCAGGCCGCTCTCTGTCTCTGTGGGTTTGTACCTCTCCCTGTCTCTGTGGGTTTGTACCTCTCTCTGTCTCTGTGGGTTTGTACCTCTCTCTGTCTCTGTGGGTTTGTACCTCTCTCTGTCTCTGTGGGTTTGTACCTCTCTCTGTCTCTGTGGGTTTGTACCTCTCTCTGTCTCTGTGGGTCAGGCCGCTCTCTGTCTCTGTGAGCTTGTAACTCTCTCTGTCTCTGTGGGTTTGTACCTCTCTCTGTCTCTGTGGGTTTGTACCTCTCTCTGTCTCTGTGGGTTTGTACCTCTCTCTGTCTCTGTGGGTTTGTACCTCTCTCTGTCTCTGTGGGCTTGTACCTCTCTCTGTCTCTGTGGGTTTGTACCGCTCTCTGTCTCTGTGGGTTTGTACCGCTCTCTGTCTCTGTGGGTTTGTACCTCTCTCTGTCTCTGTGGGTTTGTACCTCTCTCTGTCTCTGTGGGTTTGTACCTCTCTCTGTCTCTGTGGGTTTGTACCGCTCTCTGTCTCTGTGGGTTTGTACCGCTCTCTGTCTCTGTGGGTATGTACCGCTCTCTGTCTCTGTGGGTCTGTACCTCTCTCTGTCTCTGTGGGTTTGTACCGCTCTCTGTCTCTGTGGGTCTGTACCTCTCTCTGTCTCTGTGGGTTTGTACCTCTCTCTGTCTCTGGGCGTCAGGCCGCTCTCTGTCTCTGTGGGTTTGTACCGCTCTCTGTCTCTGTGGGTTTGTACCTCTCTCTGTCTCTGTGGGTTTGTACCTCTCCCTGTCTCTGTGGGTTTGTACCTCTCTCTGTCTCTGTGGGTTTGTACCTCTCTCTGTCTCTGTGGGTTTGTACCTCTCCCTGTCTCTGTGGGTTTGTACCTCTCTCTGTCTCTGTGGGTTTGTACCTCTCTCTGTCTCTGTGGGTTTGTACCTCTCTCTGTCTCTGTGGGCTTGTACCGCTCTCTGTCTCTGGGCGTCAGGCCTCTCTCTGTCTCTGTGGGTTTGTACCTCTCCCTGTCTCTGTGGGCCTGTACCTCTCTCTGTCTCTGTGGGTTTGTACCTCTCTCTGTCTCTGTGGGTTTGTACCTCTCTCTGTCTCTGTGGGTTTGTACCTCTCCCTGTCTCTGGGCGTCAGGCCACTCTCTGTCTCTGTGGGTTTGTACCTCTCTCTGTCTCTGTGGGTTTGTACCTCTCTCTGTCTCTGTGGGTTTGTACCGCTCTCTGTCTCTGGGCGTCAGGCCACTCTCTGTCTCTGTGGGTTTGTACCTCTCTCTGTCTCTGTGGGTTTGTACCTCTCTCTGTCTCTGTGGGTTTGTACCGCTCTCTGTCTCTGGGCGTCAGGCCACTCTCTGTCTCTGTGGGTTTGTACCTCTCTCTGTCTCTGTGGGTTTGTACCTCTCTCTGTCTCTGTGGGTTTGTACCTCTCTCTGTCTCTGTGGGTTTGTACCTCTCTCTGTCTCTGTGGGTTTGTACCTCTCTCTGTCTCTGTGAGCTTGTACCTCTCTCTGTCTCTGTGGGTTTGTACCTCTCTCTGTCTCTGTGGGTTTGTACCTCTCTCTGTCTCTGTGGGTTTGTACCTCTCTCTGTCTCTGTGGGTTTGTACCTCTCCCTGTCTCTGTGGGTTTGTACCTCTCTCTGTCTCTGTGGGTTTGTACCTCTCTCTGTCTCTGTGGGTTTGTACGTCTCTCTGTCTCTGTGGGTTGTACCTCTCTCTGTCTCTGTGGGTTTGTACCTCTCTCTGTCTCTGTGGGTTTGTACCGCTCTCTGTCTCTGTGGGTTTGTACCGCTCTCTGTCTCTGTGGGTTTGTACCTCTCTCTGTCTCTGTGGGTTTGTACCTCTCTCTGTCTCTGTGGGTTTGTACCTCTCTCTGTCTCTGTGGTTTGTACCGCTCTCTGTCTCTGTGGGTTTGTACCGCTCTCTGTCTCTGTGAGCCTGTACCTCTCCCTGTCTCTGTGGGTTTGTACCTCTCTCTGTCTCTGTGGGTTTGTACCTCTCTCTGTCTCTGTGGGTTTGTACCGCTCTCTGTCTCTGGGCATCAGGCCGCTCACTGTCTCTGTGGGTTTGTACCGCTCTCTGTCTCTGTGGGCTTGTACCGCTCTCTGTCTCTGTGAGCTTGTACCTCTCTCTGTCTCTGTGGGTTTGTACCTCTCTCTGTCTCTGGGCATCAGGCCGCTCTCTGTGGGCTTGTACCTCTCCCTGTCTCTGTGGGCCTGTACCTCTCTCTGTCTCTGTGGGTTTGTACCTCTCTCTGTCTCTGTGAGCTTGTACCTCTCTCTGTCTCTGTGGGTTTGTACCTCTCTCTGTCTCTGTGAGCTTGTACCTCTCTCTGTCTCTGTGGGTTTGTACCTCTCTCTGTCTCTGTGGGTTTGTACCGCTCTCTGTCTCTGTGGGTTTGTACCTCTCTCTGTCTCTGTGGGTTTGTACCGCTCTCTGTCTCTGTGGGTTTGTACCGCTCTCTGTCTCTGTGGGTTTGTACCTCTCTCTGTCTCTGTGGGTTTGTACCTCTCTCTGTCTCTGTGGGTTTGTACCGCTCTCTGTCTCTGTGGGTTTGTACCGCTCTCTGTCTCTGTGGGTTTGTACCTCTCTGTCTCTGTGGGTTTGTACCTCTCTCTGTCTCTGTGGGTTTGTACCTCTCTCTGTCTCTGTGAGCTTGTACCTCTCCCTGTCTCTGTGGGTTTGTACCGCTCTCTGTCTCTGTGGGTTTGTACCGCTCTCTGTCTCTGTGGGTTTGTACCTCTCTCTGTCTCTGTGGGTTTGTACCTCTCGCTGTCTCTGTGGGTTTGTACCTCTCTCTGTCTCTGTGGGTTTGTACCGCTCTCTGTCTCTGTGGGTTTGTACCGCTCTCTGTCTCTGTGGGTTTGTACCTCTCTCTGTCTCTGTGAGCTTGTACCTCTCCCTGTCTCTGTGGGTTTGTACCTCTCTCTGTCTCTGTGAGCTTGTACCGCTCTCTGTCTCTGTGGGTTTGTACCTCTCTCTGTCTCTGTGGGTTTGTACCTCTCTCTGTCTCTGTGGGTTTGTACCTCTCTCTGTCTCTGTGAGCTTGTACCTCTCTCTGTCTCTGTGGGTTTGTACCTCTCTCTGTCTCTGTGGGTTTGTACCTCTCTCTGTCTCTGGGCGTCAGGCCTCTCTCTGTCTCTGTGAGCTTGTACCTCTCTCTGTCTCTGTGGGTTTGTACCTCTCTCTGTCTCTGTGGGTTTGTACCTCTCTCTGTCTCCGTGGGCGTCAGGCCGCTCTCTGTCTCTGTGGGTTTGTACCTCTCCTGTCTCTGTGGGTTTGTACCTCTCTCTGTCTCTGTGGGTTTGTACCTCTCTCTGTCTCTGTGGGTTTGTACCTCTCTCTGTCTCTGTGGGTTTGTACCTCTCTCTGTCTCTGTGGGTCAGGCCGCTCTCTGTCTCTGTGAGCTTGTAACTCTCTCTGTCTCTGTGGGTTTGTACCTCTCTCTGTCTCTGTGGGTTTGTACCTCTCTCTGTCTCTGTGGGTTTGTACCTCTCTCTGTCTCTGTGGGTTTGTACCTCTCTCTGTCTCTGTGGGCTTGTACCTCTCTCTGTCTCTGTGGGTTTGTACCGCTCTCTGTCTCTGTGGGTTTGTACCGCTCTCTGTCTCTGTGGGTTTGTACCTCTCTCTGTCTCTGTGGGTTTGTACCTCTCTCTGTCTCTGTGGGTTTGTACCTCTCTCTGTCTCTGTGGGTTTGTACCGCTCTCTGTCTCTGTGGGTTTGTACCGCTCTCTGTCTCTGTGGGTATGTACCGCTCTCTGTCTCTGTGGGTCTGTACCTCTCTCTGTCTCTGTGGGTTTGTACCGCTCTCTGTCTCTGTGGGTCTGTACCTCTCTCTGTCTCTGTGGGTTTGTACCTCTCTCTGTCTCTGGGCGTCAGGCCGCTCTCTGTCTCTGTGGGTTTGTACCGCTCTCTGTCTCTGTGGGTTTGTACCTCTCTCTGTCTCTGTGGGTTTGTACCTCTCTCTGTCTCTGTGGGTTTGTACCTCTCTCTGTCTCTGTGGGTTTGTACCTCTCTCTGTCTCTGTGGGTTTGTACCTCTCCCTGTCTCTGTGGGTTTGTACCTCTCTCTGTCTCTGTGGGTTTGTACCTCTCTCTGTCTCTGTGGGTTTGTACCTCTCTCTGTCTCTGTGGGCTTGTACCGCTCTCTGTCTCTGGGCGTCAGGCCTCTCTCTGTCTCTGTGGGTTTGTACCTCTCCCTGTCTCTGTGGGCCTGTACCTCTCTCTGTCTCTGTGGGTTTGTACCTCTCTCTGTCTCTGTGGGTTTGTACCTCTCTCTGTCTCTGTGGGTTTGTACCTCTCCCTGTCTCTGGGCGTCAGGCCACTCTCTGTCTCTGTGGGTTTGTACCTCTCTCTGTCTCTGTGGGTTTGTACCTCTCTCTGTCTCTGTGGGTTTGTACCGCTCTCTGTCTCTGGGCGTCAGGCCACTCTCTGTCTCTGTGGGTTTGTACCTCTCTCTGTCTCTGTGGGTTTGTACCTCTCTCTGTCTCTGTGGGTTTGTACCTCTCTCTGTCTCTGGGCGTCAGGCCACTCTCTGTCTCTGTGGGTTTGTACCTCTCTCTGTCTCTGTGGGTTTGTACCTCTCTCTGTCTCTGTGGGTTTGTACCTCTCTCTGTCTCTGTGGGTTTGTACCTCTCTCTGTCTCTGTGGGTTTGTACCTCTCTCTGTCTCTGTGGGTTTGTACCTCTCTCTGTCTCTGTGAGCTTGTACCTCTCTCTGTCTCTGTGGGTTTGTACCTCTCTCTGTCTCTGTGGGTTTGTACCTCTCTCTGTCTCTGTGGGTTTGTACCTCTCTCTGTCTCTGTGGGTTTGTACCTCTCCCTGTCTCTGTGGGTTTGTACCTCTCTCTGTCTCTGTGGGTTTGTACCTCTCTCTGTCTCTGTGGGTTTGTACGTCTCTCTGTCTCTGTGGGTTTGTACCTCTCTCTGTCTCTGTGGGTTTGTACCTCTCTCTGTCTCTGTGGGTTTGTACCGCTCTCTGTCTCTGTGGGTTTGTACCGCTCTCTGTCTCTGTGGGTTTGTACCTCTCTCTGTCTCTGTGGGTTTGTACCTCTCTCTGTCTCTGTGGGTTTGTACCTCTCTCTGTCTCTGTGGGTTTGTACCGCTCTCTGTCTCTGTGGGTTTGTACCGCTCTCTGTCTCTGTGAGCCTGTACCTCTCCCTGTCTCTGTGGGTTTGTACCTCTCTCTGTCTCTGTGGGTTTGTACCTCTCTCTGTCTCTGTGGGTTTGTACCGCTCTCTGTCTCTGGGCATCAGGCCGCTCACTGTCTCTGTGGGTTTGTACCGCTCTCTGTCTCTGTGGGCTTGTACCGCTCTCTGTCTCTGTGAGCTTGTACCTCTCTCTGTCTCTGTGGGTTTGTACCTCTCTCTGTCTCTGGGCATCAGGCCGCTCTCTGTGGGCTTGTACCTCTCCCTGTCTCTGTGGGCCTGTACCTCTCTCTGTCTCTGTGGGTTTGTACCTCTCTCTGTCTCTGTGAGCTTGTACCTCTCTCTGTCTCTGTGGGTTTGTACCTCTCTCTGTCTCTGTGAGCTTGTACCTCTCTCTGTCTCTGTGGGTTTGTACCTCTCTCTGTCTCTGTGGGTTTGTACCGCTCTCTGTCTCTGTGGGTTTGTACCTCTCCCTGTCTCTGTGGGTTTGTACCTCTCTCTGTCTCTGTGGGTTTGTACCGCTCTCTGTCTCTGTGGGTTTGTACCGCTCTCTGTCTCTGTGGGTTTGTACCTCTCTGTCTCTGTGGGTTTGTACCTCTCTCTGTCTCTGTGGGTTTGTACCTCTCTCTGTCTCTGTGAGCTTGTACCTCTCCCTGTCTCTGTGGGTTTGTACCGCTCTCTGTCTCTGTGGGTTTGTACCGCTCTCTGTCTCTGTGGGTTTGTACCTCTCTCTGTCTCTGTGGGTTTGTACCTCTCCCTGTCTCTGTGGGTTTGTACCTCTCTCTGTCTCTGTGGGTTTGTACCGCTCTCTGTCTCTGTGGGTTTGTACCGCTCTCTGTCTCTGTGGGTTTGTACCTCTCTCTGTCTCTGTGAGCTTGTACCTCTCCCTGTCTCTGTGGGTTTGTACCTCTCTCTGTCTCTGTGAGCTTGTACCGCTCTCTGTCTCTGTGGGTTTGTACCTCTCTCTGTCTCTGTGGGTTTGTACCTCTCTCTGTCTCTGTGGGTTTGTACCTCTCTCTGTCTCTGTGAGCTTGTACCTCTCTCTGTCTCTGTGGGTTTGTACCGCTCTCTGTCTCTGTGGGCTTGTACCTCTCTCTGTCTCTGTGGGTTTGTACCGCTCTCTGTCTCTGTGGGCCTGTACCGCTCTCTGTGGGCCTGTACCTCTCTCTGTCTCTGGGCGTCAGGCCGCTCTCTGTGGGTTTGTACCACTCTCTGTCTCTGTGGGTTTGTACCTCTCTCTGTCTCTGTGGGTTTGTACCGCTCTCTGTCTCTGTGGGTTTGTACCTCTCTCTGTCTCTGTGGGTTTGTACCGCTCTCTGTCTCTGTGGGTTTGTACCTCTCTCTGTCTCTGTGGGTTTGTACCTCTCTCTGGCTCTTGGCATCAGGCCGCAGCAGAATCCTGTACTCATGGGTCGGGATGTCGTCTCTGCTGGGCTGAGGATCCTCAAATCCGAAGAACTCGTCCATGACTGTGTCGGATGCTTCAATGTACAACACATCTCGTTGCAGTTCGGATTTGGTACTGAGGTCGCCACGTCCAATGATGAAATCATTGTCTGAGTCGTAGTCTTCAAGGACCAAATCATCTCTTTGGGCTGTGCTAACTGCTTGTTGCAGGGTTCTGTGGAGGTTACTTTCAGCTACTGATCAAAGTTCAGGCATCGTGCTGTCGTTCCAGGTGAAAGAATTATGTTTTACATAGAATTTACAGTGCAGAAGGAGGCCATTCGGCCCATCGAGTCTGCACCAGCTCCCGGAAAGAGCGCCCTACCCAAGGTTAACACCTCCACCCTATCCCCATAACCCAGCAACCCCACCCAACACTAAGGGCAATTTTGGACACTAAGGGGAATTTATCACGGCCAATCCACCCAACCTGCACATCTTTGGACTGTGGGAGGAAACCGGAGCACCCGGAGGAAACCCACGCACACACGGGGAGGATGTGCAGACTCCGCACAGACAGTGACCCAGCCGGGAATCGAACCTGGGACCCTGGAGCAGTGAAGCAACTGTGCTATCCACAATGCTACTGTGCTCTGGCTTTAAACATTTTTTTCACTATTTTCAGACATTTCTGCTTTAGGTGGACATGGTCCGGGGCCTCTGATTTAATGACGCTTGTGACGTAGAGCGTAGGAATGGATTGCACATGCGCAGATTGCTTTTCTTTCACCGTGTGCTCTTTTCGCAACTGCTCATGCGCGGCTTCTCGCGCATGCGCAAAACACTGTTTCGCTGGTTCGCGTCTTCTCGGGAACCGCGCATGTGCAGCTCCTTGCGCAAGATGGCTGCCAATCAAAATTGCCGTTTGCTTCTGTTGCAAGCCTACCTTTGCCTCCTGGTGAGTATAGGCGTCAGTTTTGTTGTGTCCACCTCGCAGTAGTTTTCAAACTTGTCCAGCTCTGTCTGGAAGTCTCTCTTGTCCGGCCCTTTGGAGTACTTGAAGGGGTTGAAGATTTCTGTTACACTTTCACCCGCAATGGTGAGTAGAAGATCTATCTTCTCAGCATCGGCCACGCCATCCAGGTCGGATGCTGCCATGTAAATCTCAAATCTCTGCTTGAATGCACGCCAGTTGGCACTGAGATTGCCGTGGTACCTGAGCTGCTGAGGAACCGGAATCTCGATCAGCTTGCCTGGGTGCTGTTCCCATGGTGACACAATCTTAATTTGGCACTTCCTGAATGGCCCAATGGCACAGAATGGGTCTGAATGTTTGGCCTCCCGAGCCTTCACCTACAGCTTCAGATAGACAGCAATTCGGCAACACCTGACACAAGCTCAGATAAAGCTGCCCAGTCATCCTTCCAATCTGAACAGGGCGCTGTGCCATCACACACAGCCAAACTTAGTGAAACATTAGCTTCCCAGAGATCCTGTGAAGCAGCAAGAGTAACATCAACACGGATGCAGTCAGTAACACAGGGCTATAATAAAAGCAAATTATTGCGGATGCAGGAATCTGAAACAAAAATAGAAAATATTCTTTGTCAAAGCTTTGACAACGTTTCATCCATTCTTGAAACATTAGCTCCCTTTTCTCTCCACAGATGCTGTCAGACCTGCTCAGATTGTCCAGTATTTTCTGTTTAGTAACACAGGGTGCTGGGGAGAGGGGTTACTGAGTGACAGTGTGAGGGAGCTGGGGGAGAGGGGTTACTGAATGACAGTGTTAGGGAGCGGGGGGAGAGGGGTTACTGAATGACAGTGTTAGGGAGCGGGGGGAGGGGGGTTACTGAATGACAGTGTTAGGGAGCGGGGGGGAGAGGGGTTACTGAATGACAGTGTGAGGGAGCTGGATTAACATCAGTAGAGATACAGTCAGTAACACAGGGTGCTGGGGGAGAGGGGTTACTGAGTGACAGTGTGAGGGAGCTGGGGGGAGAGGGGTTGCTGAGTGACAGTGTGAGGGAGCTGGATTAACATCAGTAGAGATACAGTCAGTAACACAGGGTGCTGGGGGAGAGGGGTTACTGAGTGACAGTGTGAGGGAGCTGGGGGAGAGGGGTAACTGAGTGACAGTGTGAGGGAGCTGGATTAACATCAGTAGAGATACAGTCAGTAACACAGGGTGCTGGGGGAGAGGGGTTACTGAGTGACAGTGTGAGGGAGCTGGGGGGAGAGGGGTTGCTGAGTGACAGTGTGAGGGAGCTGGATTAACATCAGTAGAGATACAGTCAGTAACACAGGGTGCTGGGGGAGAGGGGTTACTGAGTGACAGTGTGAAGGAGCTGGGGGAGAGGGGTTACTGAGTGACAGTGTGAGGGAGCTGGGGGAGAGGGGTTACTGAGTGACAGTGTGAGGGAGCTGGATTAACATCAGTAGAGATACAGTCAGTAACACAGGGTGCTGGGGGAGAGGGGTTACTGAGTGACAGTGTGAGGGAGCTGGATTAACATCAGTAGAGATACAGTCAGTAACACAGGGTGCTGGGGGAGAGGGGTTACTGAGTGACAGTGTGAGGGAGCTGGGGGAAAGGGGTTACTGAGTGACAGTGTGAGGGAGCTGGATTAACATCAGTAGAGATACAGTCAGTAACACAGGGTGCTGGGGGAGAGGGGTTACTGAGTGACAGTGTGAGGGAGCTGGATTAACATCAGTAGAGATACAGTCAGTAACACAGGGTGCTGGGGGAGAGGGGTTACTGAGTGACAGTGTGAGGGAGCTGGATTAACATCAGTAGAGATACAGTCAGTAACACAGGGTGCTGGGGAGAGGGGTTACTGAGTGACAGTGTGAGAGAGCTGGGGGAGAGGGGTTACTGAGTGACAGTGTGAGGGAGCTGGGGGAGAGGGGTTACTGAGTGACAGTGTGAGAGAGCTGGGGGAGAGGGGTTACTGAGTGACAGTGTGAGGGAGCTGGGGGAGAGGGGTTACTGAGTGACAGTGTGAGGGAGCTGGATTAACATCAGTAGAGATACAGTCAGTAACACAGGGTGCTGGGGGAGAGGGGTTACTGAGTGACAGTGTGAGGGATCTGGGGGGAGAGGGGTTACTGAGTGACAGTGTGAGGGAGCTGGATTAACATCAGTAGAGATACAGTCAGTAACACAGGGAGCTGGGGGAGAGGGGTTACTGAGTGACAGTGTGAGGGAGCTGGGGGAGAGGGGTTACTGAGTGACAGTGTGAGGGAGCTGGATTAACATCAGTAGAGATACAGTCAGTAACACAGGGTGCTGGGGGAGAGGGGTTACTGAGTGACAGTGTGAGGGAGCTGGATTAACATCAGTAGAGATACAGTCAGTAACACCAGGCGACTGTTAGTGTGATAAAGCTGCATTCATATTAATAGATACAATCGTTAGTTAAAGAGCATTTTATCTGCTGCATATTCTGTGGTGCATGGAAATCTGAAAACTAGTTTAAACTCGATTGTCACCTTCTTCCGGAAATATAATTCTTCATTGTGTTCCACTGAAGGGAACGAACCTTGTTGAGAGGACAGTGGATCGAGTTTCTCAGGAACAGCTGTCTAGATTCACAGTTTATCATTGCAGAAAATCTAACAGCCCCGAGCAACAAAGGAGCTCGAATCAGAATCACACCACACGACAGGAGGCACGTCTCCCATCATGCATGTGTCAGCTTTTAGAGAGAGCTCTGCTATTGACCCACACTGCTGCCTTTTCCCCCAAAGCTTTGTGTGTGTTTCCGCCCAGATGTTCTATTAGCTTTACATCCAGAATAGAAAGGTTTTAGTAGATGCTCAGTTACCAGTTACCTCCAATGGATGATCAGCAAAATCCATTGGAGCAGGTGATGTGGAACCCAGCGACCCAGTCAATGCAGGGGGAAGGACGATGATGCAGGAAGAAAGGAGTGGGGGGAGGTGAGGAGGTATGCAGTCAGAGTGAGGTAGAATAGAACATTCTGAGACCCAGGAAGCGGTGACATGGGCATTAATGTACCTTGGCTGACAAATGGAAAAGTTTTCAATGTGACCTGGATCCAAATGATGCTGGTGTTTGTTTTAGTTTAAATTTCCCTCACTATCAGCTAAACCATTTAGCTTTCTTGAAGCTTTCTACTCAGTTACAGTCTCAAACTTTAGCCTGTTTTTCAGAATGAATATGCCTCAAGACCGTTGCCCTTGTCCATTCTCCTGTCACACAGCTGTCACTGAGAGTAACTGTCTCTCCCATTGTCTGGTATCAATGTGGTGAAGATCAGAATGCATCCCGTGTTGTTTCTTCCAGGCAAAAGCGACAAGAGTTTGGTTGACACGTGGGCCGACAGGGGAAGGAGGGCCCACTGAGGCAGGGGACTCGCTGCCTGAATCAGAAAGGCCTCTGGTTAGGGTTTAGAATGTACTATCTGATAAGGTGATGGATACAAGTTCAATAGTAACCTTCAAAAGGAAATTGGATAAATACATGAAGGTAAAAGAGCAGGAGTTCATCTAACTGGATTAAAGAGCAAAGAACAAAGAACTAAGAAAAGTACAGCACAGGAACAGGCCCTTCGGCCCTCCAAGCCCGTGCCGACCATTTCAGAGCCCAAATTTGAAGGCCTGTCACAGAGTTCACCCCACCCCCCTCCCCAGCACAGACACACTCCTCGGTGGGACGTGGTTCTTGAGCAGCCTCGGGGTCACAATCTGGTGAGAAAATCCTACAGTCAGATCCACAGCAGTTAGGGGCAGGGATGTCCCAGGGTGCCGCCACTCGGAGGATTGCTGGAGGCCCACAATCTGTTCAGTCCCAGTCAGATGTCAAACCTCTGGACTTGGTTGCTGGACAGGGTGGATGGTCAGATGCTCTTTCCTGGGGTAGGAGAGTCAATACTAGGGGACATAGGTTTAAAGTGCGTGGGGAGAAGTTTAGAACTGATGTGCGAGGCAGGTTTTTTACACAGAGGGTGGTAAATATATGGAACGCGTTTCTGGGGAGGTGGTAGAAGCAGGTACGATACCGGCATTTAAGAGGCATCTAGCCAAATATATGAATAGAACAAAAGAACAAAGACAAGTACAGCACAGGAACAGGCCCTTCGGCCCTCCAAGCCCGTGCCGACCATGCTGCCCGACTAAACTACAATCTTCTGCACTTCCGGGGTCCGTATCCCTCTATTCCCATCCTATTCATGTATTTGTCATGATGCCCCTTAAACGTCACTATCGTCCCTGCTTCCACCACCTCCTCCGGCAGCGAGTTCCAGGCACCCACTACCCTCTGTGTAAAAAACTTGCCTCGTACATCTACTCTAAACCTTGCCCCTCGCACCTTAAACCTATGCCCCCTAGTAATTGACCCCTCTACCCTGGGAAAAAGCCTCTGACTATCCACTCTGTCTATGCCCCTCATAATTTTGTAGACCTCTATCAGGTCGCCCCTCAACCTCCGTCGTTCCAGTGAGAACAAACCGAGTTTATTCAACCGCTCCCCATAGTTAATGCCCTCCATACCAGGCAACATCCTTGTAAATCTCTTCTGCACCCTCTCTAAAGCCTCCACATCCTTCTGGTAGTGTGGCGACCAGAATTGAACACTATACTCCAAGTGTGGCCTAACTAAGGTTCTGTGCAGCTGCAAAATGACTTGCCAATTCTTATACTCAATGCCCCGGCCAATGAAGGCAAGCATGCCGTATGCCTTCTTAACTACCTTCTCCACCTATGTTGCCCCTTTCAGTGACCTGTGGACCTGTACACCTAGATCGCTCTGATTGTCAATACTCTTGAGGGTTCTACCATTCACTGCAAATTCCCCACCTGCATTAGACCTTCCAAAATGCATTACCTCACATTTGGCCGGATTAAACTCCATCTGCCATCTCTCCGCCCAAGTCTCCAAACGATCTAAATCCTGCTGTATCCTCTGACAGTTCTCATCGCTATCCGCAATTCCACCGACCTTTGTGTCGTCTGCAAACTTACTAATCAGACCAGCTACATTTTCCTCCAAATCATTTATACAGATTGTGTTCAAAAGAGCTGGCAGGGGCTATGTGGGCCCAAGTGGCTTCCCTCTGCCCTGCACATCTATGAAACTATGTGCAATAAACTCACCTGAAAGCTACTTGTGTCTCTCGTTCTTCCTGGGCTGTGTCTGCAGATTTGAAGGACATCTGTACACAAGCTCAATTCATTTGCTGAAGTTTATAATTCACATGGATAAAAGCAAATTACTGCAAATGCTGGAATCTGAAACTAAAACAGAAAACTCTGGCAAATCTCAGCAGGTCTGACAGCATCTGTGGAGAGAGAATGGAGCTAACGTTTTGAGTTTGGATAACTCTTTGTCAATGCTGGAGTGAATTGGAAATAGGGTCGTGGGGGTGGAGCAGTGGGGCTGGATAGATGGCCAGCGATAGGTGGAGGCGAGGGAGAGGGGCTGGTTTAGCACAGGGCTAAATCGCTGGCTTTTAAAGCAGGCCAGCAGCACGGGTCGATTCCCGTACCGGCCTCCCCGGACAGGCGCCGGAATGTGGCGACTAGGGGCTTTTCACAGTAACTTCATTGAAGCCTACTTGTGACAATAAGCGATTTTCATTTCATTGACAAAGATGTCATGGACAAAAAGTCAAAGGGAATATAAATGCTGGTGATAATGACTAAGATGGGTGCTGATAGTGGCATATAACAATGTCAGAGCAAAGGTGAACATTATGTCAAAGGGCAACTTTGAACAGGAAACAGCTGGCCCAAGTGGAGTGGGGTGGGGGAGGGGGGACAATGGTGATGGAAAAACAGATCAATGGAAGAAATAAAATAGAATGATAGAAATAAAAATGGGGTGAAGGTGGAGGCGAGAGTTCACAGTCTGAAGTTGTTGAACTCAATGTTCAGTCCGGAAGGCTGTAATGTGCCTAATCGGAAGGGGAGGTGCTGTTTCTCCAGTTTGTGCTGGCCTTCACTGGAACATTGCAGCAGGCCAAGGGCGGACATGTGGATGTGAGAGCAGGTCGGTGAGTTAAAATGGCAGCAACAGGAAGGTCTGGGTCCTGCGTGTGGACGGACCGGAGGTGTTCTGCAAAGTGGTCACCCAGTCTGCGTTTAGTCTCTCCAATGTAGAGTAGATGCATTGGGAGCAGAAAGTGCAATAACCCAGATTGAAGGAGGTGCACATGAAGCACTGTCTCACTTGAAAAGAGTATTTAGGTCCTGGGAAGGTGAGCAGGGAGGAGGTAAAGGGTCATGTGTTACACCTTCTGCGATTGCGGAAGGTGCCGTGGGAAGAGGGTGAGGTGTTGGGGATGATGGAGGAGTGGACCAGGGTATCCCGGAGGGAACGGTCCCTGCGGAACCCTGACAGGGGGAATGAGAGGGAGATGTGTTTGGTGGTGGAATGATCCTGGAGTTGGCAGAGCTGATGGTGGATGATCTTTTGAATGTGGGGACTGGTGGGGTGAAATGTGAGGACAAGAGAGACCCTATCCTGGTTCTGGGAGGGAGATGGGTCGGACACGGTTGAGAACCCTGCCGACCACCGTGGGTGGGAAACCACGATGGAGAAAGAATGAAGACAAGTCAGCAACACCATTTTGGAATATGACATCATCGGAACAGATGCAACAGAGGCGAAGGAACTGGGAGAATGGAATGGAATCCGTACAGGATGTGGGATGCTAAGAGCTGTAGCCGAGGTAGCTGTGGGAGTCGGTGGGTTTGTAATGGATACTAGTGGACAGTCTATCCCCAGAAAGGGAGATGGAGAGGTCAAGGAAGAGAAGGGACGTGTTAAAGATGAAACAAGTGAAGGTGAGAGCGGGGGGGGGGGAAATCAGCAGTGAAATTTAAAAGAATTTTCCAAGTCCAGACGGGAACATGAAACCTGTTCAGACAAGAGGTTCCCCTTTTTGATCTCTGGTCAGTGGGTTTGGGCTGGGATTTCTAGTCAGTCTGACTGTGTGAGGACAAATAGGGTCACGCGTGAAGATCACAACTCGGGCCATGGGTCAGTATTTGCAAAGGAATGGAGACAATATGAGCAGGAGCAGAGGAAACCTTCACTGTTTGTTCAGCTGTTGACGGACACACTTAGTCTAAAGGTGAAAGGCTGATCATCCCCAGCTCTGCTGAACAGAAAATGCTCTCACCTATTCTTTTCCATTTCTTTGAACTTTGGGCTTTGTTTCTGGTGTAAATACCACATTTATAATTCATGTTGACATTTTCAACACAGCGACAGCTTTGAAGAAAGAAATGAGTTACCTGAATAATGATGAATTTCAATCATGTTGCTGTAGCTGTAGTTTTCAATGGCAGTGTAAGCACTGTGATTCAGTCTGTGGCTATTTGTTCCTTCTGACTCTGAGCATCCCAAACTGGGAAATTTGCTACGTTGTATCTTGGCCTGGACTTGGGAGAGGGTTTGATGGATCTAGGACCAAACACCAAACCAAATTTGTATCAAATTATTCTTGATGTCATTGGGTGAAACTCTTTTGTCTGTGCGGGTGCTGGGAAATTCTGATCAGCAACACTGTTATTTGGGGTGTCCAAAATGATAGCTGCGGAACATGGGGAGGAGGTGGTGCAGTGGTAATTGTCACTGGGCGGCACGGTGGCAGAGTGGTTAGCACTGCTGCCTCACAGCACCAGGGACCCAGGTTCGATTCCAAACTTGGGTCATTGTCTGTGTGGAGTCTGCACATCCTCCCCGTGTGTGCGTGGGTTTCCTCCGGGTGCTCCGGTTTCCTCCCACAGTCCAAAGGTGTGCAGGTTAGGTGGTTTGGCCAGGCTAAATTGCCCTTAGTGTCCAAAATTGCCCTTAGTGTTGGGTGGGGTTACTGGGTTATGGGGATAGGGTGGAGGTGTTGACCTTGGGTAGAATGCTCTTTCCAAGAGCCAGAGCAGACTCGATGGGCCGAATGGCCTCCTTCTGCACTGTAAATTCCATGTAAATTCTATGTGCAATTTCGGTGGAGGATAAATTGCCCCTTAGCCTCCAGGGATGTGCAGGTTAGGTGGGATTGCAGGGATAGGGTTGGGGGAGGGGCCGAATGGCCTCCTTCTGCACTGTAGGGATGCTATGATCCAGAGACCCAGGGCATTGCTCTGGGGAGCCAGGTTCAAAGTTCACCACGGAAGATGGTGAAATTTGAATTGAGTATAAAATGTGGAATTATGGCCGGGATTCTCTGAAAACGCAGCTGAGAGTTGACGTCGGCATAAACACCGGACTGTTTCACGCCAGCATCAACGGGCCTCTTGGCCCAGCGATTCTGTTTGCCCACAGGGGGCCAGCATGGCGCTGGAGTGCTCTGCACTGCCATACACGGCCCTACACTGCTGGCCGCGGGTCCGCGCATGCGCAACATGGCGGAGCCACACAGCGGGCAGGCCCGGAAGAAGGTTGCCCCACCCCCCAGGATCGTGCGCGCCCGCTGGGTGGCCCCCGATCGCGGGCCTGGCAATTGTGAAGGACCCCCCTGGCGTCTGATCCTCCCGCCCCCTCTACCAGGATGGCCACCCCAGCCGCGGGTCTGAGCTCCCATCGGTTGGAACCATGTCAGAACTATGCAGCCGGGAACTCGGCCGGTCGACCGCGGAGAATCGCCGCGGGGGCCTCTTTTTTTAAAAAGTACACAATTCATTTTTTCCAATTAAGGGGCAATTTAGCGTGGATAATCAATCTACCCTGCACATCTTTGGGTTGTGGGGGTGAAACCCACGCAGACACGGGGAGAATGTTCAAACTCCACACGGGCAGTGACCCAGAGCCGGGATCGAACCTGGGACCTCGGCGCTATGAGACTGCAGTGCTACCACTGCGCCACCTTGCTGCTCTGGGGCCTCTTTCATTGGCCCCCAACTGGCGCTGCGTCGACCGCGTGCGCGCAGCTGGCGGCGATTCTCCGGTCACCGGAGAATCGCGTCCCGGCATCAGTCCGGCATCGCGGGCTGTCTCGGCGTCATTTCCGATTCTCCGAGCGGGTGCGGAATCAGAGAATCCCGGCCTATAAGTTTAATGATGACCAGGAAACCAGTGTCGATTGTCGCAAAAACCCATCTGGTTCACTAATATCCTTTAGGGAAGGAAATCTGCCGTCCTTACCCGGTCTGGCCTACATGTGACTCCAGACCCACAGCAATGTCGTTGACTCTTAACTGTCCCCTCAAAGGTAATTAGGGATGGGCAATAAATCCTGGCACAGCCTGCGACACCCATGTCCCATGATATAAATTTTTACCCGAAGATCAGAGGCTGACTGCCCTTGACTGTAAAAGGCTTCATTCTCCAAGGCGGCCTTCAGGACGTGCAACAACGCAGAATCGCCGAGCAGAAACCTATAGCCAAGTTCCACACACATGAGTGCGGCCTCAACCGGGACCTGGGATTCATGTCACATTACATTCACCCCCCACCATCTGGCCTGGGCTTACGAAATCCTACCAACTGACCTGGCTTGAGACAATTCACACCTCTTTAACCTGGGGTTAGCCCTCTCTCCAGTCACACTGTAGGGACCTGTAAAGACTTAATTACCTGCACAGACTCGCATTTAAAGTATAAAAGCAAATTATTGCGGATGCTGGAATCTGAAACGAAAGGAAAAATGCTGGAAAATCTCAGCAGGTCTGGCAGCATCTGTAGGGCGAACGTTTTGAGTCGAGTGACTCTTTGTCAAAGCTTTGACAGAGTCATCGGACTCGAAACGTTCGCTCTTTTCTCTCCCTGCAGATGCTGCCAGACCTGCTGAGATTTTCCAGAATTTTCTCTTTCGCATTTAAAGTATCACCTTGCATCATTGGATTTGTCTATACATGCTGTATTTGTGTAACCAACTCTTCACTCACCTGAGGAAGGAGCTGCACTCCGAAAGCTCGTGATTCCAAATAAACCTGTTGGACTTTAACCTGGTGTTGTCAGACTTCTTACTGTGCCCACCCCAGTCCAACACCAGCATCTCCATGTCATGGTTTGTTTATTGACCCAGAGTCTGCAATGTTACTGCCAGGTTAGTGCTGGACATGATGCTGCATAAATGCAAGTTTTTTGGAAGAGTGTCATCATTAACCAGCACAAAACTGCTGGGTAAATAAACACCAACTACATCCACTCCCTCCACGAATGACTATCAGCCAGTTTTTGAGACTCTGCTTGAACAGAGATTGTGCAACTCAGATGTCCCAGCAGGTACCCTGCTCAGCATCACTGAAAGCCAACACTGACTCCATTAGGAATGGTCAAAATCGAGAAATAATCACCTGAAGGAAATGGAGAATCTGTCCAAAACCAAGCCCGAGACGATGTCTGATATTGCTTTGCTCACTTGACCCTTACTGTGGGTGGGGGAGCGGGGGAGAGGGGAGGGGGGGGATCAGGGGGGCAGTTAATTAAGACTCCTCTATCAATAAGTGAGGCAATAGTGAATCTAGCTCCTCTACCCCGCCTATTGGTTGCAGACCTGCTGGTAACCTGGGTGACAAGATTATTCTCAGCAAGGGCAATGGCAATCTCTTCACACGATCACTTGCCTTTTTTAAAAATAACTATGCTGTTCTTTTCATGGCTCCTATCCGGAGCCACGAGCAGAGCTTTCGTCTGAATGTTGTGGTCAGTGTGATGGATGTTAACACAAAACCTTTTGCCAAACATTCCCCTTCCAGCCAAAATTGGCAAATAACAGGTTAGCTGCTCGTTTACCACAATACTGTGTGTGGGATCGCACTGTGCACAAGATGGTTGCCGCTTCTGCACGCACGGCTAATAAATTGCTAATTCAAGAAGGGGCTATACCATTGCACGTCTTTCCAGACAGAGAAAAGAAGCAGAGGAGGTTAGGAACATTGGGTTAATCAGATTGAATAAATTCTGCTGTGATGACATTAGCAGAGAGCTCGACAGACAGTGTGCTCCACCAGCACACAACATGACCTTACTTAACTTGTGTTACAGATGAAAATCCAGATCTAGTAACAGAATCTGTGTGTAGTAATCAATCTGTAATCAATCTTTACAGTAATATAAATCAGCTTTAAACACTGCCGCTGTTAATTACTTTCTAACTTAATGCGCAGAATATTGTTAGGTTGTGGGTGTTGTTCAGTATTAAAACAAATTGATCCAAGAGTAATAATCTAAAAGAAATTTAATTTGTTTTACTTCTGAGTCTAATTAAGTTTTACACAAACTACAAGTTATATAATGTGATTTATAACAAAAAGCATCGGAGGTAAAAAAGAGAAATTGTTGGCCACAGGCAATCGCCAATATTAAATAAATTGATCTACTATAATAATCCCAAATAATTTAATTAGTTTCACTCCTAATTAATTTCTACACAAATAAATTGTCTTAGAGGATACTTAACTCAGATAATAAAACATTGATATGTGCTGTGGCTGGGTTGTTTGGCAAGAACGAAAGAGCATGGCAGTGTGTTTGCGAAGAGCTTGTTATTAGTTGTGTGTCTTGATGCTTGAAGAAAAGGAAAGTAGTGGAAGGAGCCAGGGGATGATTAGTCCTGACTTGGTGACGATTTGTGGGTTTTTTATCTTCACCACTGTTCCTTTGGAACAGAGTAACAGCTCTGCTCTGAAATTCCCTCCCTCAACCTCTCCACTTGTGATTATCTCTGCTTTAAGATGCTCCTTATCATCTACCTCTTTGACCAGGATTTTAGATACCTCTCCTGATATATTTTTGTGTTGGTATCAAATTCTGTCTCATGCCCTTCCTGTGAGGTTCTCTGGTACAACTTTCAATGTGGAAAGGGTACACTTTGCTGCTTATTGACATCAAATGGCCTGAAGATCCAGTCCAAAATGAAGAAGATACAATGGAGTTTCTGCATTGTGTCCACGATTTCTTTCTAACTCATGAACGTATTGAAGACGGAACAGGCTGAAGGGGGCAAAGAACCTTCTCCAGCTCCTAATTTGTCTCTTCACATGTGACATGAAGGCCCTTAACATCAATTCTCACACCAGCAAAACCACCAGCTGATGACAGAGGAAAGTGCGACATCAGCAGGTGCCACCATGATGGCCAATGATAGGCCACCAACAGAAAAACCAACAGTTCACACTGATATCTGATAATCACTTCATACACTACGCCATAGATTGGTCAAACTCATGGATTGATGTCTTAAGCCATCAGTAAAAGTGACTCATCAACAGCGCTATCAAGTGGCACTTACTCAGCAATACCCTGCTCACGGACTCTCAGTTCAGGTTATACCAGGGTCTCTCAGCTGCTGAACTCACTACAGCCTTGGTTGCAACCTGGGCAAAAATGTGAGGTGAGAGACACTGCCCTGAATATCAGGGCAACATTTGACTGTTTGTGGCATCAAGGTGCCCGAGTAAAACTGAAGAAATGGGAATCTGGCGGGAAATTGTCTGCTGGTTGGAGTCACGCCTCACACAAAAGTAGGTGGTTGTGGTTGTTGGAGATCAATCACCTCAGTCCCAGGGAATCGCTGCAGGAGTTCCTTCGAGTAGTGCCCTGGGCCCAAACACCTTCAACAGCTTCACTACTGTGGCCAATAGAGGCGAGGAATCCTGTGATAAGTAAGTCACCTCCTGACTCCCAAAGCCTGCCCACCATTGACAAGACACAAGATGGAATACTCCCCACTTACCTGGATGAGTGCAGCTCCCACAACACTCAAAAGCTCAACACCATCCAGAACAAAGCAGCCTGTTTGATTGACACCCATTCACCACCTTAAACATTCATTCCCTCTACCACCACTGCACAGTAGCTACAGTGTGTATGTCTGCACTGCAGAAACTCACCAATGCTCCTTCAACAGCACTTTCCAATCCCACGACCTCTACCTTCTACCTCGAGGGACAAGGAAATGATATCCATGGGAACACCTTCACCTGCAAGTTCCCCTCCAATCCTCTCACCATTCTGACTTGTAAATATCGGCTGCTCCTTCTCTGTCCCTGGCTTAAAATCCTGGAACTCTCTAACAGCACTACGGGCGTACCTACATCATGCAGGCAGCAGCAGTAGAAGAAGGTGGGTCATCATCACCCTCTCAAGGGCAATCAGATTGGGCAAAAATATTGGCCTCATCAATCATGTCCACATCCCACCAACAATACTTTAAAAAACTGAAGCCATCCCATTCCCAATGTATCTGATTTATTGGACGTTCATCAGCTTCCCCTGGCAGAAGGATGCCGACAAAGTCAATACTGAGGAGGACAGCAATAAATACAGGATGGCATTAATAAAATCACAGAATGAGCATTTAATTGGCAAATGATATTCATCACAGATAAATGTGAGGTGATACATTGTGGTCGGAAAGATAAGGAGGCCACTTATTACTTGGATGGTGGAAGGCAGGGTGAGGTAAAGGAACAAAGCGATCGCCGAAAACAAATACAACACTCATTAAGAGTTGTGGCACAGCTTAGCAAGGCCATAAACAAAGCAAGACAAGCAATAGGTTTGATTTCTAGAGGGGTTGAATTGAAAGGCAAATATTTTTAAATCTACTTTGAATCTAAATTGGATTCCACTCAGAGTGGTACTGAATGCAGGCATTGGAGAGATGATTTACAAGGATGATTGCAGAAATGCATGGGTATACATATCGGGAAAGGATTAACAGGAGGATCTCTTTTCTCTTGAAAAGAGAAGGCTGGTGGAAGGTCTAACTGAGGTATTTAAGATTCTGAAAGGTTTGATAGAGTGGATACCCATTTTCTCTTGTAGGGAAGAGCAGTGCAGAACTTGAGAATTGCTAAAAAATCAGACATGCTGTCAAACCTTTTCACCTTGCACTCATTAGGACAAATGCAAGAATACTAAGTTTCAAAGGGTACAATTTATTCTGCATGGGAAAATGGGTTCTGATTGATTGGCAAGTTGATTCTGATTGTTTGCGACATAACCAAGATGAATATACCAGGAAGGTAATGTTCCACATGTTTTGTTTATTCAAAAAAGTTGCAATGTCTGGACATATTCCTTTTGTCTGCAGAGGGTAGGTCACTGCATGTGAATATTTGTTGCTTCTAGTGTGAGTAAATGGGAGACTAAATTGGTTGTTGGTGTAATTCTCAGCAGATTGTTCAGCAAGTGCTCTCCAGTTGCAGAATCACATCTAACATTAGACATTATGTCCATGTGCTCGTTCTAAATTGTTCACTTATACACGTGGGAGGAGCTGAAAGGGAGCGGTAAGATTCCCTACTTTAAAAAAAATTTAACTTGCAGTTTGCAGTGAGTGGGAGGAGCCGAATTGCGCTCTGGGAAGGTGAGTGAATTGATATATTTGGGCAGCGGCTAAACCCGAGACACTACACATGTAGTGTCTCCCACCCGCCCTCCTCCTCTAACCAAAAAAAAAGACTGTGTTGAAAAGGAGCAGCGGGCATCAGATTCTCGGCGGGAGCAGTGGCGAGGGGTCTTTGCGAAGGTAAGTTTACCTCTTTAAAACTTTAAAAACTTACCTGGAAGAGCGACATCACAGCAAAGCAGAGATCTGATTGGCTGGTAAGGAAAGTGATCCAATTAGCAGCAGCTGGGAGAAATTTAACTCTTCGTGTGTTGGTAAGTATTGTGATTGGTAAGTAAAATCTTTGTTCCTTTCACTTATTAATTATTTGATAGTATAGTTTGTAGTCAGTTAAGGTAAAGGGTAAAAATGGCAGGAGATCCCAGACCCATGTTATGCTCCTTGTGCTCAATGTGGAAGTTTAGGGACGCGGCCAATGTCCCTGACTCCTTCATATGCGGGAAGTGTGTCCAGCTGCAGCTCCTGTTAAACCGCATGACGGCTCTGGAGCTGCGGGTGGACTCACTTTGGAGCATCCGCGATGCTGAGGAGGTCGTGGATAGCACGTTCAGTGAGTTGGTCACACCGCAGATTAGAATTGATGAGGGAGACAGGGAATGGGTGACCAAAAGGCAGAGAAAGAGCAGGAAGGCAGTGCAGGTGTCCCCTGCAGTCATCTCCCTCCAAAACAGGTATACCGTTTTGGATACTGTTGGGGAGATGACTCACCAGGGGAAGGTAGTAGTAGCCAGGCTCATGGCACCATGGCTGGCTCTGCTGCACAGAAGGGCGGGAAAAAGACTGGCAGGGCTATAGTCATAGGGGATTCAATTATAAGGGGAATAGACAGGCGTTTCTGTGGTCACAAATGAGACTCCCGAATGGTATGTTGCCTCCCGGGTGCTCGGGTCAGGGATGTCTCCGATCGGCTGCAGGACATACTGAAGAAGGAGGGTGAACAGCCAGTTGTCGTGGTGCATGTAGGCACCAATGATATAGGTAAAAAAAAGGATGAGGTCCTACAATCAGAATTTAGGGAGTTAGGAGATAAGTTAAAAAGTAGGACCTCAAAGGTAGTAATCTCAGAATTGCTACCAGTGCCACAAAACAGTCAGAGTAGAAATTCAAGAATAGTCAGAATGAATACGTGGCTTGAGAGATGGTGCAGGAGGGAGGGGTTCAGATTTTTGGGACATTGGAACCGGTTCTGGGGGTGGTGGGACCATTACAAACCGGATGGTCTACACCTGGGCAGGACTGGAACCAATGTCCTAGGGGGTGCTTTTGCTAACACTGTTGGGGAGGTTTTAAACTAATGTGGCAGGGGGATGGGAACCAGATTAGGAAGTTAGAGGTCAGTAAAGAAGCAGCAACTAAAGCCAGTAAGGTACGAGACAATAAACTCAATGTGACTAAGGGGCAGAGTCGACAGGGAAGAGTTGATGAACGCAAAGGGACAGGTGGTATGTTGTGCATTTGTTTTAATGCGAGAAGTGTAGCAGGTAAGGCAGATGAACTTAGGGCTTGGATCAGCACCTAGGAATATGATGCTATTGGTATTACTGAGACTTGGTTGAGGGAAGGGCAGGACTGGCAACTGAATATCCCAGGGTATAGATGCTTCAGGATGGATAGAGAGGGAGGTAGAAGGGGTGGAGGAATTGCATTACTCGTCAGAGATGATATCACAGCTGTGATTAAGGAGGGCACGATAGAGGATTCAAGCACTGAGGCAATATGGGTGGAGCTGAGAAATAGGAAGGGTGCAGTAACATTGTTGGGACTTTACTACAGGCCTCCCAAAAGTGAGCATGAAGTAGAGGTACAAATATGCAGACAGATTATAGAAAAATCTAGGAGCAATAGGGTGGTTGTGTTGGGAGATTTTAACTTCCCCAACATTGAATGGGAGTCGTGTAGTGTTGGAGGCGTAGATGGAGCAGCGTTTGTAAGGAGCATCCAGGAGAGTTTTTTAGAGCAGTATGTAAATAGTCCAACTCGGGAAGGGGCCATACTGGACCTGGTATTGGGGAATGATCCCGGCCAGGTGGTTGATGTTTCAGTCGGTGATTACTTTGGGAATAGCGATCACAATTCCGTAAGTTTTAGAATACTCATGGACAAGGACAGGAGGGGTCCGAAAGGAAGAGTGCTAATTTGGGGAAACGCAGAGTATAACAAAATTCGGCAGGAGCTGGGGAATGTGGATTGGGAGAAGCTGTTTAAGGGTAAATCCACATTTGAAATGTGGGATAGAAATGGCAAGATTAGGGAACCATGGATGACGGGTGAAATTGTGAGACTAGCTAAGATGAAAAAAGAACAAAGAACAAAGAAAAATACAGCACAGGAACAGACCCTTCGGCCCTCCCAGCCTGCGCCGATCCAGATCTTTTATCTAAACCTGTCTCCTAATTTCCAAGGTCTACTTCTCTCTGTTCCCCACCCGTTCATATATCTGTCCAGGTGCATCTTATATGATGCTATCGTACCCGCCTCTACCACCTCCGCTGGCAAAGCGTTCCAGGCACCCACCACCCTCTGCGTAAGGGTGGAAGCCAGAACTGATTGTTGGTCTCTCACCCTCTCCATTTCCTTACAGATATCACATAATGGATGGTATTGTGGACCCTGTGGAAACTTCTCTCGTAGTGCTGCTGGCAGGCCAGGCAGTCAGACGCCGGAGTATGCAGCGTAGTGCTGCTGGCAGGCCAGGCAGTCAGACACCGGAGTAGGCAGCGTAGTGCTGCTGGCAGGCCAGGCAGTCAGACACTGGAGTAGGCAGCGTAGTGCTGCTGGCAGGCCAGGCAGTCAGACGCCGGAGTAGGCAGCGTAGTGCTGCTGGCAGGCCAGGCAGTCAGACACTGGAGTAGGCAGCGTAGTGCTGCTGGCAGGCCAGGCAGTCAGACGCCGGAGTCGGCAGCGGCAGCAGCTCCGACTGAGGCTCATGGAGGCAGCACATGGACAGGGGCTGCCCCACGCCTTGAGGACCCGGCCATCCATCAGGCCGAGGCAGGATGCTGCGGACGCCCTGATTCCCATTGGCTCCAGTTTAGCTCGGGCTCCTTGATGCCACACTCGGTCAAATGCTGCCTTGATGTCAAAGGGCAGTCACCCTCACCTCTGGAACTCGTTCTTTTGTCCATGTTTGAACCAAGGCTGTAATGAGGTCAGGAGCTGAGTGACCCTGGGCGGAACCCAAACTGAGCATCCGTGAGCAGGTTATTGATGAGTAAGTGCCGCTTGATAGCACTGTTGATGACCATCACTTTAAGGATAGACTGATGGGGCGGAATTTGGTCAAGTTGGATCTGTCCTGTTTCTTGTGTACAATTTTCCACATTGCCGAGTAGATGCCAGTGTTGTAGCTGTACTGGTCTAGCTTAGCTAGGGGTACGGCAAGTTCTGGAGCACAAGTCTTCAGTACTATTGCCTGAATATTATCAGGATTACCAGGACCCCGTAGCCTTTGCATTATCCAGTGCCTTCAGTCGTTTCTTGATATCACGTGGAGTGAATCATATTGGCTGAAGACTGACATCTGTGATGTTGGGGACCTCCGGAGGAGACTGAGATGGATCATTCACTCGGCACTGCTGGCTGAAGATTGTTGCGAATGCCTCAGCCTTGTCTTTTGCACTGATGTGCTGGGCCCCTCCATCATTGAGGATGGGGATATTTGTGGAGCCTCCTCCTCCAGTGAGTTGTTTAATTGTCCACCGCCAATCACGGCTGGATGTGGCAGGGCTGCAGAGCTTAGATCTGATGCGTTTGTTGTGGAATCGCTTAGCTCTGTCTATTACTTGCTGCTAATGCTGTTTGGCACAGGTAGTCCTGTGTTGTAGCTTCACCAGGTTGACACCTCGTTTCTCGGCGTGCCTGGTGTTACTCCTGACATGCTGTCCTGCACTCTTCATTGAACCATAGTTAATCCCCTGACTTGGTGGTAATGGTAGAGTGGGGGATATGTCGGCCATGAGGTTGCAGATTGTGGATGAATACAATTCTGCTGCTGCTGATGGCCCACAGCCTCATGGATGCCCAGCCTTGAGTTGCTAGATCTGTTTGAAGTCTCTCACATTTAGCACGGGAGTAGTACCACACAACACGATGGAAGGTATCCTCAATGTGAAGACAGGACTTTGTCTCCACAAGGACTGTGCGGTGGTCACTTCTACCGACACTGTCATGGACAGATCCATCTGCAGCAGGCGGGTTGGTGAGGATGAGGTCAGGTATGTTTTTCCCTCTTTTGGTTCCCTCACCATCTGCCACGGTCCCAGTCTAGCAGCTATTGTCCTTTAGGACCCAGCCAGCTCGGTCTGTGGTAGACATTGAAGTCTCCATCCCAGAGTATATTCTGTGTCCTTGCTACCCTCAATGCATCCTCCAAATGGTACATGATTCATCAGCTGATGGTGGCCGGTACGTGGTAATCAGCAGGAGGTTTCCTTGCCCATGTTTAACCTGAAGCTATGAGACTTTATGGGATGAAGAGTTGATGTTGAGGACTCTCAGGGTAACTCCTTCCCGACTGTATCTCACTGTGCCGCCACCTCTGCTGGGTCTGTCCTGCCGGTGAGACAGGACATACCCAGGAATGATGATAGTGCTGTGGGACATAACTTGTAAATTACGATTATCAGACTGTTTGACCAGTCTGGGAGACGGCTGTGTCAATTTTGGCACAAGCCCCCAGATGTTAGTAGGGGGCTTTGCAGGGTCACAGGGCTGGGTTTGCCGTTGTCATTTCCAGTGACTTGATTAATGCCTTTTGGGATTGTTAATGATTTAGTCCAGCTAGTTGCTTGCTCGGCCATTTTAAATCATTTTAAGCGGGAATTTTAAGAGACAAACACGGCCGGGATTCTCTGATCCCGCGGAGGGTTGGAGAATCACTGGGGCGGGGGGGGCGTAAAAATCCCGCCACCGCTCCGACGCCGGGCCGCCGATTCTCCAGCGACTGGAGAACCGGCGCCAATCACGCTGCTGCAGTTGCTGCGCCGCTAGATGGGGGCCGTTTAAAGCCCCCCCCCCCCCCCCGGCGATTCTATGTGCTCGACGGGCCGACTGCCCACCGGCTTTCGCCGAGTCCCGTTGCCGTAGTTTGCGTATGGTCCTACCCGGCGGGACCTCTGCTTTCTGGCTGCGGGGGTCGTCCTGGTGGGGAGACGGGGGGGGGGGGGGGGGGGGGGGGGGGGGGGGGGGAGCCGACTCCGGGGGGGGGGGGTCCTACCCGGCGGGACCTCTGCTTTCTGGCTGCGGGGGCCGTCCTGGTGGGGAGACGGGGGGGGAGGGGGGGGGGCGGGGGTGGGGGATGCCGACTCCAGGGGGGGGGCCCTACATGGTGGCCAGGCCCGTGATCGGGGACTACCGATTGGCGGGCGCACTCATTCCGAGGAGCCTATCTTCCTCCGTGCCAGGCCCCTGTACGGCTCCGCCATATTGGCCAGGGGCCGGCGCGGAGACAGCAACCCACCCGCGTGCGCGGACCCCCGCCAGCTGTGGTTGTCACATTGAGAGTAGCAAGGGCACAGCACTCCGGCGCCGTTCCAGCCCCTGGGGAAGTGGTGAATCTCTGGACCTAGAGGCCCATTGATGACGGCTTCGCTCATGCCGATTTTGATGCCGGCGTCAACAGTTGGCCAGGATTTTGGAGAGTCCCGGCCCCTGGATCTGGAGTCACATGTCGGCCAAGTAAGGGAGGCAGATTTCCTTTAGTGAACCAGATGGGTTTTTACGACAATCGACAATGGCTTCATTGTGATCATTAGACTTTTCATTCCAGATTTTGATTGGATTTAAATTTGATTTGAACCTGGGTCCCCGGAACATTACCCTGGGACTCTGGGTTACTAGCCTAGTGACAATACTCCTGTACCATCGCCTCCCCAGAGCCACTCGATGAATTGCTCCTTTGGAGAGCAGGAACAGACACAATCGGCTGAATGGCCTCTTTCTGTGCTGAAACAATTCTGTGATAACACTCACAGCCAAACCCTGAGCACCACCCTGTCAGCTCCCTCGCCATAATTCCAGCAAGTACAACCAAAAAGTTAATTTGTCCGATTTATTTTATTAATGGTATTATGGATCAGAGAGTGTGCTATTTAAGCTTTATTTGAAAGCTCATTTACAATGGTTTCCTCTCACCCAGGGGCAGTTTAATGGACAAAGCACAGGCCCCAGATAGAGCTGGCTGGACAGGGCAGATGAATAAGGTTTGAAATCTCATTTAATGTGGCCTCCTGGCCCGACGGCTGTGAACAGATAGATCGGAGGGCCAGGCCATCCCAGAATCACAGCTCATCCACAACACAGATGGATCTGCTGATTCCCAGCAAGCATGTACGCTTCAGCACAGGCTGACTCACACACTTTGTTAAAAGGCCAGCAAGCATCAAACAGATGGTTTGTGCAGTTGGCCGTGGATGTATCTGAGTGACCACAATAACACTGGGCTCATGCAAAGCTAATTGTTAAGAAGCAGCTTCCGCAGAGCAGGAACTCGCTGCAATGATCTCTTCCCTTTACAAAAACACACAGGGATGGATTTCTTGTGGCTGGTAGGCTTTTGATTATTTGCTGCAGTTTATCCTGGTTGGTTTTAACCTGGTTCGTTTGAGAAGATCACACATCTCACTTATGGCACAGGTGAGGGGAGCTGAAGGAGTTTTCAAACTTATCCAATATCCGGGGCTCCATCCAACCCTATATTCAGTGGGCACACGCGGCCAACGGGCAACAGAAAGTTTATCACTCATGAAACAGGAGGGAGAGATTTCTACTCTGTGCAACTAATTCAGCACCCAGCGTAGCTCAGAAAAAGTCACATGCAGTGTAACTGGTGGATTCGGGGAACACAGACTGTGTCATCCTCGAGGACAGCTTGTGTGTGAGACCTTGGGTCAATTTGTGGCCTGTTCTGCACTGATTGGCCCAACAATTGGACAGAGTTAGTGGGTGAATCAATTCTCCTGAACTATAGACTTGGATAAGTTTAATGCTGAAAATCCCTTGGGAAATATTTACACAGGAGAAGGAGTGAAAGAGGATTCAATTTTAGCAATATATTGTTATGGGCGAGGGTTTAAAAACTCCAATGTATATGATGACCTATAACTTCTTGTTGAATTTGGCTGGGCTGAGCACGAGCCTTCACTTAAGGTGTGATTCAACAGTCTTCCTCGACACATTATTCAAAATAAGCTTTTCTAATAACCTAGTTAAAAATTTATGTACAACCAAACAGCAAGAATTTTTATCAATTACAAATATAAAGACCCCACACAGCTGCAGTAATCTACATGTAACCCTTAATGAATTCCAACTTAACTGTTCCCATTCAAAAACAAAATCCCATTAACCAAAAACCCCTTTTCAGGTGTGTCGCTCAGCACTCTGCATTCTCACTTGAATAAGACTGGCTTTCCCTGAGATTCTGACCCCGTTTCACCAGCAGGGTTAAACCCTTCCGGAAAGAAAACTATCTTTTAAGTTACCAAAACAGCAGGTCGCTATAATCAATGGGTTTTTACTTAGGACAACTCTTTAAAATGATAATAGAGAGAGACAGGCCAAAACATTTCTGGGGCTGGATTCTCCGCCCCTCCGCACCACGTGTCTATTTTACCCCGTCAGCGGGTGCTCTGTTATGCCGGCTGGTCAGTGGAGTTTCCCATTGTGGGGCAACCCTACGCCGTTGGGAAACCCCGGGCTGCCGGCAAAACGGAGCATCCCGGCGGCGGAGAATCCAACCCCAGTTCTCTGCCTGAGTCCACAGCAGCCAAATGTGAAAGCAAAACCAAAAACAGCTCACCGGGCCACAGCCCAGCTCCACCCACACAATGACATCACCAAAGCCATGTGATAAGACAAACACCTTTCTTAAAGGGACACTCACATGACAATATACTCACAGACCTACTGCGGCATTGCTCAGGATGTGTTAGTTACCGACACTGCAATTCATTGTTCATTTACACAGTGGTCACGGGACACCTGTCACTCAGAGTTCAGAGTTAGTTAAATTAGGGAATCTTTATCGCAAGCAAATCAGCATTCAGCCAACCAAAGCATCTCAAAGATCAGTTACAATAACATACATTTATATGCAATAGAGTTGCAGCTGGCCAGGCTATTTTGTTTGAAGATTAGTGAGACAATACGTGACATAAGGAAAATTGAAATACAAATACAATTGGAAACAGCTCAGACACTTGGCCCTAGTTATTCCATACCTTGAAAAATACATCTAGGAAAAAAATAGCATATGCAAAGGTCAAGGGTTATGGTGGACAGATACAGCAAGAGAAACAGTTTTCATGAGTATAACCCATGTTAATTGTATTAACCTTTTATTCCCCACATCAATCGCTCCTGTTGGCCACTGGAAAGATTACATCTGACCCAGGTGGACACGACAGGGTTGTCCAGTGATCTGTGGGCATTAACTCTTGGTTTATTTAGTCAATGTGCAGTTCACTTACAGCTTTGTCTGGTCACCCTAGTGATATTGACCGAAGCGTGGAACATGAATAGCCAGATGACACATCTGTGGTTATAATTTTCCATTTGTTTTGGCCAGGGGTCAACTTGTGCGGATAAAGTGTGGTGTAGGACATCCCGACAATGGTCAGGGCCACCACTCAGCCACTCAGCCCAGTCATTGTGAATGTCTGATCTCAGCACAGGGAACCCAGCGGATAGGCCCTATGAAAAGTGTGCTTCGACCTCCAGTAACACTAAACCTCAGGAGCCCCCGAAGGAGGAGCCTAGATCAGGAGAGAGGAGACTGTCCGTATGACATCACCCTGATATCATCCTGGTCACTGAGAGTTCATGAACTGCCTTCACCCAGACAGGATCATACTTTGGCAGGAAATCTTTGAGGATCAATGCTCTGTCCTCACTACAAGTCATCATCATCTCCTGAGTTGTTGGGACTAGGGGCAAACGTGCCATCAGATGACCTGCGCCATGTCAGGTTACAGTGAGCGTTGCCATCAGACAGTCAGCCAGAGTCATCTCCCATGATAGGCTCCATTGTTCACCCTATTCCAGGCCATCAGTCAAGCAGGAGGCAATGAGAGTGTCCTGAGATCTCCCTCATTCTGGCCCTCACCACCAAACAATGACCTTCCTTTGCCTCCTCCAGGGGTCACCTCAATGTCACCTTCACTAGAGGATGCTGCTCATCCATCTCCTCTTCCACCATTGCCTCTTCCTGTTGAAGTACCAAGTTATTAGACTGTGTCGGTCGATTACTGAGAGGCTAAATATTCACAGCCTCCTCCATCTCCACTCTTTAAGGCAGAGCGCACAACAACAATGCTCGACATTCTCTGGGGCTAATATTGGAGGGCTCCACCTGACCATTCCAGGCATCAGAACCGCACCTTCAGCATTCCCATTGTCCGCTCCACTAAAGCGCAACTTGCAGCATGAGCCAGGTTACATCCCGTCTCTGCTCCACTCAGTGACCTCCACACAGGCATCGTCGGACACACCTTCACAGGTAAAACCTGTCCTCGAGGAGCCAACCCTGCAGTCACTGTGCTCCCTCAGATACCTCAGGAATCTGGAAGTGGCCAAGGATGAAGCTGGTGGGAATGTTTCCCAGGAGCCGGCACACACCCGGAGGATGCGCTTTGCGTGGTCACAGACAATCTGAACGTTTGGGGACTGGGGTCCTTGTGGTTAATGAAGTGGACTCCCTGTTGTTGTGGGGATCAGAGAGCAATGTGGATGCAGTCAGTGGCTCCCTACACTTGTGGGAAGCTGCCTATCTGGGCAAATCCCATTGGATCTGGCATCCTGACTAACCTGGTCCTGGTTGGGAGTTACGAAATTATGAGCATTCACGAACAGTGTATCCATCACCTCCCTGATGTACGGATGCCTAAGAGATGCCTAAGAAAGGTCACGTGGAGTCAGTTCAGGAAAGCTGTAACTTTCAGGGCGAAAGGCAGTGGCCTCCGGATCTATGTGCTGCCAACTCCTGGAGCAGGTGCAACAGGTGAGCAACCTTGTCCCTCAACATGTGGAGTCTCCTCCGACACTGGTTCTCACTCATCTCCAAGAGGGTTTAGTGCCATCTGTAAACCGTGTGCCAATGATGGCACCTCCGAGCAGCCGCTCTCTGGGCTCCCCCTCTGGCACCAGAGCCGGCCCTGCCACCCCTTCCTCCTCAAAGTTCTGCTGCTGCCTCCAGAGAGCTAACCATCGATACTGGCTCCATCTCGCTCTTGCTGTACTGGCTGAATGGGAAGGAAGAGAAAGAGTGAACGTTGTGGAGTTGACTCCATGTGCTGATCCATTACCCATCCACCCCTGGGGACATCCTTCTGATGGTCCCTAGCTGCTGTGCTGACCATCAGACTGAGGCTCAATTCAGTAAAATCTCCCAGAATGGACAAGGCCCTGCATCACCCTTGGCTCACTTAGCCTGACCAATTAGCTTCAACTTCAGATACCATCCTGTGCCCTAAGCTCTGACAAAAGGCGCTGGCAGCTGACCGATGGATAACGGTGAGGCCATGTGGGCAACCCTATCAAGGGGTGAAGGGGCATTGCCCAGTGAGGATGTCACTGCAACAAGACCTGTTGGAGCAGGGCTCCTGCTGAGGTCTGTAGGCCTTGTCCCTGACTGGGATCTTGTCCATCTGCTCGGCCTCATTGGCTAGTTTGTCAAAACAAAGGATTGTTAATTGTTTGCTGGGTCAGTCATCTGCCAGGCAAGCAATTGGTATCTTGGCTCCATATTACTCACTGGGAGCCCCACCCCCTTCCTCCCCGGCCTCCTCCAAAGTTGTGGATCTACAGGCCTTGCCTACAGGGCACCCATTCACCCAGCCCCGTAGACCAGGCTTCCAGGCACAGGCCCTTCGAGAAGACTGAGGCCCTTCAGCTCAGAATTTCAGATACAGGGTGGGAGAGCCTCAAGAATGGTCTCCCTCCCCTCTTGTCGCTGACTCCCTCCTTTAGGGGCTAGACCCTTCGGCCTTTTCCGAGACAGGCCACTGCCTGACATCCTCGTACTTCCCACCTGCACCCCCGCTGCTAAGATCCCTCCCCCGGGTGCTGTATATCACAGGTCCACCCTTTAGGCATCTATCAATTGCATCATGGCCTCTCAGTTTGGACATTCCCGTTAGTAACCCCTTTCCTTGCAGCTTCACAGCTGCTAACACCTTTTCCATTCTTTGGGCAGCAAATCTCAGGTGTAATCAGAATTACTCAAGAAACACCATGAAGTCAAGATTGAATTAACGCCTTGAATCGCTCTCCCACATCCACAAACATGCTTTGTTTCCTTCTACCCTGAATGCTGCTTACTCCAGGAGCTAAACTTCATTGCCGTGTTCATGTCAGCTTACTTGTGACAATAATAAAGATTATTCTGAACAAATGTTATCGTCACTGATTGGCTGCTGCCACTTGTGCTTTGTCCAAACAACTGATGCTGGACAATCCCCACAATTATGCTTAAAGATTGGGATTGTTCTACTCAAATGACGTTACTCCTAATGTGACCATGCTAACATCATGCAACGTTTTCTGGTTCCCTGCCCCCGGGAGGTGGCACAGTGGTGGGGCAATGTATCAACTTCCAATAAACATAAATTGTTACATCCCTCATGATTAATAATGTTGACTCACAGTTCTTGACAACAATCAAGCCTTGGGTAAGAAACACCAACCCTTTGGGATTGTCCCGGTTTCTATTGAGTTGCAGCCAGGGTTCCTCAAGGGCAATGTCATGTCTGTTTGATTCAGGGTGGTTCTGCAATGTCTCTCTTCTTGCCCAAGTCAGTTGTGGGGGTGAGACCCACGTAGACACGGGGAGAATGTGCAAACTCCGCACAGACAGTGACCCGGCAGAATCCAGTTGCAGGTGAATTCACTGCCTGCACATATCATCCCATTCAGTGATGTTTATTATTATTATTTTGCAGGATCACAGTTAATTTCTGGGCTATTATTTTTTATAAGTATGTGTAATTAAAACAACAGTTTATATATGGACTTAAAATATTCTCCAACTCCCCCTTCATCCATCTACTTGTATCCATCTTGTGGCCAATCCTTACGGAGTATTATTTCTCCTTTTCCTTCAATTATTCAAAGCCAACATTCCTTGTTATTTTTCTTTAATTTTACTCCCTCTGACTGTTACTAATAATACTAATAAAACTAATAATAATAATAATCGCTTATTACCACAAGTAGGCTTCAATGAAGTTACTGTGAAACGCCCCTAGTCACCACATTCCGGCGCCTGTTCGGGGAGGCTGGTACGGGAATTGAACCCACGCTGCTGGCATTGTTCTGCATTACAAGCCAGCTGTTTAGCCCACTGTGCTAAACCAGCTCCGATTGTTCTGAAGTCAGTCGGTGTATGGAGTATGTGTCAGGGCCCTGAGCATTTTAAAATATTTTATGACTGTTCAGACCATGGTCTCCATTTCACGTCACACAGTTTGATGGGTAGCTGAGGGAGTCTATGACCCGTTCCTCAATGCACTGTGCACTCTCGCATGTTGGTAATCTCATAATTCCATATGTTAGATTGTTGCCTAAAACCTCGATTGATAAGCTCCCTTTCACCCATCACTCTTGCTGATAATCTCTCTGCCCTCTCCTACAAATCCTTGTTTTGCATTTGTGGAAGGTGTATCAGGTCTATCGAGATCACGTTGTGTACTTTGAAAATCAACATAAGCTTTCAAATTTCACTGGCTTCAAAGGATGCACCTTTTGATCATTTTCCTTACTTTCAGGTAATCTTCTCAAAGGATCAAAGGAGGTCTCTGACTTTTGCCTGTCTCCCCCTATATGGTCCCAAGAAGGTGGTCAGGTTATAAAATTCAATTCTATTAAAAGGTTCGTCGGCATATACACAAATATCTCCAAGAGAACGCTGTCACCTTGTTTGTCTCACCGTCACTTTCCTCTCACTGCAATGCATATCAAATTGATAAATTCCATTGAACTACATTCAATGTGAGTTATTCCAATTCCCGTTTGGTGTTGTGACCTCTTTCCCCAATCCTATCTCTTATTCTCACTCATTTCCTCATGACTGTTTCACACAAACAATAGTTACCACCTTACCTTGGCCACGAGCCCTGGGGAAACATTACAGGCCCAATCACATGTTCTCAAAGTATCTGAAACAGAAATCAAACCTTTCTGTTTGATTCCAGGAATTAAAAGATTTTGTATGTTGTTCTTTCCCTTAAACAACATTTTATTTTCTCAAAAGAAGCCCAACTGAACTTTTCCATTTTAAAATTACCCCAAATTCAAACAGCAGTACTGTTGGGTAGACCGGTTTTGTTCGGGTTCAATTTATATCTTCCAAGATAAAACTTTTTTTGGTACCGAGAAGTTTTTCCATTACCCTTTTGTTTGAACTTTCAAATTTGTTTGTCCCCGAAAACGTCAGGTAAATTTCTGGTTGAGTGTTTGAAATAGCAACTCTTGGCAAGTTACACTGGCAGAGTCGGTGATTTTCAATCGGAGACAGGAGTGTTAGCAACCAGTGTGTCCCCTATCGCCCACACCCAGTTTGTCTCGGATGGTAACGAATGGCCTGAATTGTTAGGGACATGTATCGGAAAGGCAAAAGCTTTATTTAAACTGTGCTTTAATTCTCCAAACTCTTAAGTTTAATTCGAATTGGAAACCATAAAAAAAACACAAACAATCCATTGTAGCTCTGACCAAGATGCAAATGGCTTAATTGTCCAATTATGTCTGTAAATTTAGAAACTTAAAATCTAATAATGCCCAATATACTTTTAATAATCTGAAGGTTGTGTGCTAAATTAGAAAGGAAGCAGCTATTAGATTAAAAAGATTAACTCCACTGTCTGTTGGGGGTGGGGTAAACCTGGCATGGAATTGAGTCATTTTGCGTAATTTCTGAAGTCTTCCCCAATCAAAAACCAAACTCCATTTTAGACTTGCTTCAGTAAAGTCTTTTATTAGCTTTTCTTCAGCTTTGCCCAGATTTTAGACTAAATTGCACTGCTTCGAAGCCTGTTGCCACTTTGTAATCCAGTTCTCACATAGCATTGATTGAGTTTATCCTTTCCCTCCATCAAAACAATTTTCAAGTTTTGATTTTTGCTGCTTAACCAAATTTGAAAGAAATAGCAAAACGTGTCGCTAATTTGAATTTTAAACAGTCTTTTTTTTAACACATTTGTTTTGAAAAGTTCAAATGGATTGCTGCCAAACTTCAAGACACCGGCCTTATCGTTACACTTTAGAACAAACTGGGCTTCTCCCAATTTGTGAAATGCAGTTTGAACTCTTTTTCAGCACAAGACCAGCAGCATTTCAAATTAATGTCAATTGTTTCCAAACCTTTAAAAAAAAAACTTCTTTTGACAACTTTGTCAAGAATCAAACCGTAAATCTTTAAACCTTAAGAAATTTCTAACCCAACATCAATCAAACTTGAGATTTACACTAAGAAACACTAAATCTACCCGTTCTCACATGTGTGAATGTGTATCCGTCCTATGTGTTTATCTCCATACTTTCAAGTTGCGATCTTTTGGCCAGAAATCTCAACTCAAAACTTATAATTTAAAACATTACTTTGCTTAATTGCGCTTTTCTTTAATCCAACTCATTAAGCTTTTCCGTTCTCAATGCTGAGTCTCCACAAAAGTACATTTGAGGGAAGAAAACACTTTCGAGCCTCTCTCACACACAAATGAACACTATCCAGATTCTTTATTACACGCTTCGCATTCTCCATTCATATAACTCCTGTTTTAACAACCCAAAACTTGAGAATGGCGATCTTGAATTTTCTTTCCTTGAAATAAGACTGTAATTACAGCTAAAAGGAAAAGTGAATCATAATAATTCATAAGGAAGCTGTCAATAACGAAGATGGATTTATTTACGATAGGCTGCACGGTGCACCATCTCTCTCCCAGTACAATCCTAGCCTGCAGGACCTGTCTGCCCAGGTTGTGTTGGGCCTTGCTCATAACGGGTCCCAGGTGGTTGGCCGTCGCTCTCTACCTGGGGAGCTGGCCCACCAGTCCCACAGGGAGATCAATGATTGTTCCCCCGTGATCCTCATGGGGGTTATGACATAAATGTTCACAATAAAAAGTTCATAATTCCCAAAGCGTATCCCAGACAAAACATTCAGCTGCAGTGGGGAGAAAAGAAGGACCTTTTCAGGTTTCTCCTCCACGATTGAAAGCACAGCCACGTAACTGACCATACCCAAGGCCAGGAGCATGATTTAACCACCACATTGCCCCCCCGCATGGACCTGGGTACGCCGGTTCAATAGCGGGATAGGCTGAAATCGAGATTCAGGCCAGGCGCGATTCGGTTTGCCATCTAACCGGAGCACTCGCGATGGCGAGTTCTGCATCTCGGCCAAATATGGCGGGCATACCATTAACCCCAATTTGCATTTCATTTCCATCTCATCGGTGAGATTGACATCGAACGGCCTCCTGGGAAATAACCGGCTCCCCAGCGGGAAATCACACGGTGTTGTTTAGTATCCTTTTTAACAAACGTGAAGCTGGTGCAATGGCTGCTGAGGGACACTGAGGAGGTGAGGAGCCATTCCCATTTCCCGGCATGCAGCTCAAGGGCACCGGAGCTGCTGTTCCAGTGCTCGGGCGGAGGGGGGGGAGGGTTGGGGGAGTGGGGGGGGGGGGGGTTGGGGGGGTGGCGGGGAGGTCCTCTCAGTGGGGTCGGGGTTGGCCGAGGTCCTCAAGTGTTCCAGGTCGGGGTCGCCTCGGGCGTGGTGGGGAGGGGGGGGGGGGGTTGCGGGGGAGTAAGCGGCTATTCATCTGTGAGGCCTTCGAGCCATCTGTAAATATTGTGGATACCCATAACGAGGACAACTACAGCTGCTGCCTGTCTGTCCTACCCAACACTCCCAGGACAGAACCCTGCTCTTGGTTCTATGCTGATGGTCACTTTAAGTCCCTTTGACTGGGAGCAGCCTCTAGCTGCACAGCTGCAGGCTATTGTTAATAAGGAATTGGCCTTGTTAGTTTTGAGAACACATCAGAGCTCTCATGTGATGCTGCAGGTTGTGTTTGCTGATTGCTCCTGCTGTTTGCTGCAACGCCTGAAGGCCGAGAGTCTGTGTGCTGCTGCCCCTTCTGCTTCTGTGGCCTGGAGTAAGGCAAATGGAGGAAGTAAGCTGGCCGACTACCAGTGCTGGAGAGGGGGATGGGGTCCTCTTTCATTCTTCTGCTCTATGTCAGTGTGACTTTCTGATATGATTGTTCCTGCCTTTGAGAGTCTGCTGCTGGGTGCTGCAGGAGGGGGAGATCGAGGGGGAATGACCTGAATGTGGCTGCAGCTGCCTGGAGGCTGTGTGCCTTTTGCTGATTCCTGGAGGAAGGGAAGTGAGGAAGACAGATGACCTGATGCCGGTGCCGAAGGAGGGAAAGGGTGCTGGCCCAATTACACTGAGAAATTTGCTGGAGGTCTTGGAGAAAGTCTTTGCAAATTGCTGGTTTTTTTATTGTACTGTTGGCTGTTCAATGTTTAATGTCCTGAAGACGTTTGTTTGCTATTGCACTATTGATTGTTTAATGTTCAATACCTGGAGGCCATGCCCTGGAGCAAGTAACCTGCTAGCAGTACTGGAGAGGGGAAGGGGTATTCTCTTACTCTTCCGCCATGCTGCATGTTGGTGTGGCTTCCCAGTGTTTTGTTACCTTAACCCTGATATGAGTTTAATGCTGGGAGCTGTGGGAAGGGGAGAGCACGGTGGGTCGATTGAGTGACTTCATTGCATGGTAGCACAGTGCATAGTGGTTGGCATTGTTGCTTCACTGAGCCAGGGTCCCAGGTTCGATTCCTGGCTTGGGCCACTGTCTGTGCGGAGTCTGCACGTTCTCCCCGTGTCTGCGTGGGTTTCCTCCGGGTGCTCCGGTTTCCTCCCACAAGTACTGAAAGACATGCTTATTAGGTGAATTGGAGATTCTGAATTCTCCCTCTGTGTACCCGAACAGGCGCCGGAATGTGGCGACTAGGGGCTTTTCACGGTAACTTCATTGCAGTGTTAATGTAAGCCTACTTGGAGGGCGGCATGTGGTGCAGTGGTTAGCACTGGGACTGCGGCGCTGAGGACCTGGGTTCGAATCCCGGCCCTGGGTTACTGTCCATGTGGGGTTTGCACATTCTCCCCGTGTCTGCGTGGGCTTTACCCCCACAACCCAAAGATGTGCAGGTTAGGTGGATTGGCCACGCTAAATTGCCCCTTAATTGGAAAAAGAAAATAATTGGGTAATCTAAATTTATAAAAAATAAATGTGAGCCTATTTGTGACAATAAAAATTATTATTATATGTATTTGGTTTTCTTTGTACAAATGCACTGTTGTACCTTTGTGTTTGTACAGAAAGTGTCTGTGTATCGCACGGTGCCTTTTATTTGCCAGTTAATGGTTCATGTGATAAATGGACTGTTAAGTGGTTTGTTTTTTATCTTTTTATGTAAAGATATTGTTGACTGTTTAATAAACAAAATGTTCTCAAGTGGATTCTCCTGAGAATACGTGCCATGTCTCAGATGATGATTATTGCTTCGCTTTGAAACCTGAACAGTTTGTCTGAACTCTCGAAGCGTCAGCACCACAGAGGCAGCTGCCAACAATCAAACACTCGAGAGCTGGGCTTCAGCACTGGGGATATCCCCGTGACCAAAGGGTTAGTGTGTGGATTAGGGGAGGGCACCGGGGCACGGTCCCGGGAGGTGTGTCACTGCGGTG
Organism: Scyliorhinus canicula; assembly: GCF_902713615.1. NCBI lineage: Eukaryota > Metazoa > Chordata > Chondrichthyes > Carcharhiniformes > Scyliorhinidae > Scyliorhinus > Scyliorhinus canicula. The sequence goes on from NC_052161.1 coordinate 3,476,602, forward strand.
ATGGAAGGTGGGGGTGACAGCTGTGACACCTCGATGGTGGGCTCCTTAGAACTCTCCTCCGAGCTGGTTTTGTGGGTGGCCAGAGTTAAACCACTCCGAATGGCCCAGCCCCATCAAGTGGAGATCCTGCTCGAGAATGGACATGTGGTCAATGAGAGGCAAGGATCAGTTTGTCTCACACGAACAACTGACTTGAGGCAGATCACAGACCAGCCTTGCTGTCGGTGACTGCTCTCTCTCTCCTTGGACAACCCTGCGATTTCCAGGGCTCGTTCCTACAGGGGGTGAGGACACGGATATCTGGTACACTGCCCCCCGTCTTGGCCCTTTCCCGCTTAATATGGGCTTTCTTGTCCTGCAGGGATAGAGAGGGGGCTCTGTGAGCCACAAGCCTGATGGGTCATGGGGGTGTATATCAAGTGGCAAGTATGGGCACCCGGACTTGGACATGAAGGGATTGTGCTGGTGGGTGGCGGGGCTGCTGAGGAACAAGTACGACGATCAGATGTGGGGAGGGTGTGAGGTGTCAGCCAGTGTGTGTATGTGTGTGGGGGGTGGGGTTTGGGAATTTGAGGGGTGGCAGGCGGACCTGCTGCCAGGAGAGAGTTGGTAACTTACTTTGCAGCCGGTGGAGGTTGTTGATCTTCCTCTTACATTGGCGCTGGTCCTCCTGATCATGCTGCCCTCACTGCCAGCCGCTGCCACTGCCTCCCAGGCGGCATTGATGACCCTGCTGCTGGCCCTCCAACTCCCCCGGGCGAACAGGTTGCCCCATCTCTCATCGACGGCGTTGAGAAGCCTGGCCAGGCCGGCATCACCAAAGCGAGGAATAGGTCTACGCGCTGCCACTGTTTGTGTGTGGGAGTGAGTGCTGAGGAAGTGTTTAAAAGCAGCTCCCCCTTGTTAGCAGCACAACTGGATTTTGCCTGTCTAGCGCCTGCAGCTTCTCTTCTCCGCGGTCCCCAATGCTATGCACAGACTATTCACCTTTGGAAATAACTGTTAACCTCAACTCTGTTAGTGCGACTATCAGTCACGATGCTCTTCACCTCGGGAGAGGCACCCACTAAGGCCCCTCTCCCAGGCTGTACAGCGGCTTTCTGTGATCCTATGCATAAGGCTCTTCACCTTTGGGAACACCCAATAAGTAATTCACACCAGCCATCCCTGGATCAGAGTGTCTAACACAGACACAAGTGTTCCAACACCCTGGGCTAGAGCGCGGTCAATTCCAGCCCCACAGGCCCCGGAGTCCCAACACAAGTGAATTCACCAATAATTCTTATGAAAATACCCAATGTCTTTGGCCCTTTGCTGCCCAATAATTACAGTCACCAGGTTTGTAAATGTAAACACAATTACTGTTTATTTCTAACAAGAATTATGATGAAATATGCAGCAAATGCAACGGGTTCAATATTATCTAATTCCTAACTCCCCACTTGCCCCCCACCCTCTACACACACAGGACAGAGAAACACAGAGGGGTGGAAAGAGGTAAAAATAATAAGCAAAAGGAAAAAGTATTTGTTTGAGATGATGGTTGTCAGCACACTTTCCTTCACACCGAGCTTGCAGTCTCTGTTTGCAGCCTCTGATTTTCTCTGGAAGTTCAGGAACACAGCACTCACAGCAGGCTTTCTGAAGAACGATTTGGAAGAGACAGAGTAGCAGGACCTTTCTTCATGTTGCCAGGATCAAAACGGAATCTCCGTGGGACTCTGGAAATCATTCCACTGCGATAAGGTCCAATCACCACTTGTTCATTGGCCCCCAGCCGATCAATCAAACAGAGTCCAGATCTCTGTCTCCCACTGGTGCTGACAAGTCCGTGGTCTCCTGTTCAAACCAATACAGACTAGCAAAGTGATCTCTTCTGGAACTTCTGGATTGTTCCACTGGAATTAAAGATACAGGCAGCTTGCCTTAAAGACACATGTCCATTAATCATCCATGGATCAAAATAAGAACAACAAATAAAAGAAAGAGGAAATAAAGGAAATGAACAGGAAAGGCCCTTAGACAAGGCTCTTCACTTGAGAGGAGCACCCATTAAACCCCCTCCCCCAGCTGTCTGCCAGCTGCCAGTGATACTCTGCACAATGTTGTCTCACTCTATTATCTTTTATATTGTCTCATTTTATCATCCTTTACCTCTTTTTTCCAACTGTCAACCACTCACTGCATTCAAATGTTTGTGATCCCTGAGGTTCTGAGGAGGTCCCAGCAGTCAGTCAGTAACTAAACACGGTGGTATTACATAAACCATACTCATCCTGGTGTCTTTCCCTGCACAGGGACCTCTCTTTAATCAAAGCTGTAAGTGGATCCTGTTACTACATAGAACATAGAACATACAGTGCAGAAGGAGGCCATTCAGCCCATTGAGTCTGCACCAACCCACTTAAGCCCTCACTTCAACGCTATCCCCTTATCCCAATAACCCCTCCTAACCTTTTCGGACACTAAGGGCAATTTAGCATGGCCATTTAGAATGTGCAGACTCCACACAGACAGTGACATAGCAAGGAATCGAACCTGGACCCTGGTGCTGTGAAGCCACAGTGCTAACCACAATGCTACCGTGCTGCCCACTATTGATGCCAAGTTGTGGACAAACGGCAATCAGAGTTCGGAGTTAGTTAAAGTTATTGCAAGCATAGAGGGGAATGCTTCAGTGAACCGAAGTATCTCAAAGAACAGTTACAATAACAAACATTTTTACACAATGGAATTGCAGTTGGCCAAGCCATTTTGTCTGTGGGAACGTACAGGATGTAAGGAAAACCAAATACAACTTGAAAACAGCTCAGGTTTATTCGCTACAGTGGCTCCATCTCAAGCAAACGCATCTAAGAAAACAATAGCAGATGTATTGGCGAAGGTTTGTGCTGGAAACGTAGAGCTAGAAAAACAGATTTCATGAATATAACCCATATTAATGGTATAACCCTTTATTCCCACATCACACAGGTAGAGCAAAAGTATTTCAAATGTTTTCAAGATAGACTGGTGTAATTTTAACCCATATGATCAAAGTGGGGTAAAGTATTGTTTCCTCAGTCAGTAAGATTCTAGTGCAACCAGGAAAATTAAATTGGTTCATTTCGTTTTGGGGAAGTAAGTAACTGAATTGAAAATAGGAATCAATTGGGAAACAGCGATCAGAGCAAGTGTAAGAATAGTGAAAACAGGAGGAGTTAAAGATCAGGGGCTGGATTCTCCTCTCCCCGATGCCGAAATCGCGTTTGATGATGGGGCGGAGAATCCGTTTGGCGCCGAAATTGGGAGCGGCGCCGGTTTTTCAATTCTCCTCCTCCCGGAAATTGCCGTACTCCGCACCGAGTATCCAGCACCTCAAGCCATTGCCTGAGGCCCGCTCCGCAATGCTCCATTGCCGATCGGCCAAATTCCCGACGGCGTGGCTTACATGTACTCACACCGTCCTGGATACTCGCGTGGTGGCTGCGGACTCAGTCCGGGTCCACTACAGTCAGGGGAGGGCTGATTGGCGGGTGGGGGGGGGGGGGGGGGCTTTATTCAGGGCTGGGGGCAATGTGGGCAGGCAGTCCGGGGCACTTGAGCGGCTGATGCGGGGCACTACTTTGGTGGTCCAGGTCCGCGGGCTGAGTCCGCCATGGAGCACGGCACCGTGCGCATACGTGGCCTCTGAACAGGACGTGCTGGGGCCGTATCGGCAGCTGGAGATGCGAGCTCTATGCTGCCTCCCGGATTCAGGGAATCAGGGGCCTTTTGACGCCAGTTTTCACGGCGGTTTCAGCACTCAGTCTCAGAATCAGAGAATACAGCCCAAGGATTCAGAAATGGAGAAAGGCAAAACTCAGTGAGGGAAGGAACAATCCCTCCCAAATGAAATAGCAGAAAAATGAATATAGAGGTGAACTGAACAAGCTGTTTGAAATGGAAGTGGAGGATTGCAAAATAAATAATCCTTCAAAAACTAAACACATCTTAAAGAAGAGTTTTATAAATAATTAGATTGAACAAACTGATACTTAAAAGGAGGAATCACAGATTCATAGAATTTACAGTGCAGAAGGAGGCCATTTGGCCCATCGGGTCCGCACCGGCTCTTGGAAAGAGCACCCTACCCAAGGTCAACACCTCCACCCTATCCCCATAACCCAGTAACCCCACCCAACACTAAGGGCAATTTATCATGGCCAATCCACCTAACCGGCACATCTTTGGACTGTGGGAGGAAACCGAAGCACCCGGAGGAAACCCACGCACACACGGGGAGGATGTGCAGACTCCGCATTAAAAGTTATTTTTTATTTCTTTATGGGATGTGGCCATTACTGGCCAGGCAAGCATTTGTTGTCCATTCCTAATTGCCATTGAACTGAGTGACTTGCTGGGACAACGCAGAGGGCAATTCAGATTCAACTACATTGCTGTGGGTCTGGAGTCACATGTAGGCCAGACCGGGTAAGGACGGCAGATTTCCTTCGCTAGATGCGCATTAGTGAGCCAGATAGGTTTCCCAGTAGTTTCGAAGAATGAAACGGTGGCCTTGTTGAAACTTATTAAATTCTTAAGGGGCTTGATGTGGTAAATGTTGGCCTGCTCTGCACTGGCTGGGGAGACTGAGACTAGGGCGTCGCAGTCTGAGAATAACAGGGAGTGAGATAAGGAGAAATTCATTTCCTCAAAGGGTTGTGAAACTTTAGAATTCTCTACCCCAGAGAACAGTGGCTGTTCTATTCAAGATAGCACTGAGAGAATTTTGGGATACAGAGGGTACCAAAGGATAGCGTGGGAAGATGGAATTAAGGTTGACGATCAGCAATGCTCTTATTGACTGATGAAAGCAGGCTCCAGGTGATGGGATCTCCACCTGCTCCTATTTTCTGTTTATTAACCCATGCGCGCAGTTAATAGAGCAACACCTGAACATTGGCAGGTAACTGTTACAGAGTGGGACAATCAGTGAAACATTGCCATTCCTATTGGACTGACAGTAATGCTGATACAGAGAATCAGTACAGGTCATGTGCGGGTTAGGTGGGGTGACAGCGATAGAGTGGGTGGGTGGGGTGCCCTTTCGGAGGGTCGCTGCAGACTTGATGGACAGAATGGCCTCTCTGCACTGTGGGGCTTCTATTGTTACAGGTGCATTTGAGATTGGAAATCCCTTTAGAAACGTTTGCATTAAATCTCACATTGCCAAACTGTGTTTTTAATTCTTTCACAGGGTTTGAAGTTTCTGTCCCGACCAGCAGTGATTCACAGTAACTTCATTGCATTCAGAAGGCAACTTGTGACACCAATAAAGGTTATTATGCTTATTATTATGGTGGTCCCTCACTGTTAACTGTGAAAACTAGCAGCACAATTGTTTCAGCAATGGGGGATAAAGTGTTAACGCTCTTCCTTTAAATCGACCCATCAGTCAGCCACTTTGCAGCAATGCCAAGATCTCTGCGACATCAGAGCGGTGATGTGACTGAATGTGCGGGGACTGACTCCCCGTGACTTCTGGAAGAAACGGTGCCAAGCCCGGCAGATTCTTTCAACCCCCACCAAGTGAGTTTGGAGTCTGTGAACTTTTACACAGCGTGGGGAATGCTGCAGGTAGTTACTGCCAAACTTCTGCTAACTTCCTGATTCCCCCCGAGCCCTGCTGATGCTCCCCATGCGCCGATGGTTCAATGTTCCTGACCCAACTCCGGCAGCCCAAACTTGCCCACTGCTGGAGTTGGTGCCGCCTTCATACTGGGAGCCTATTGGCTGACAGTGTGTGACTGACAGCCCGCTCTCACCTCCCATTGGGCGGCAGGACCGTCAATCATCTTGCTGCCCGGTTTGAAGTGTGGCTGAGGTGGGAGTTTGGGGATTGAGTGATTCCGTCCCTTGGCTGTGGCATTGTCGAATCTGAGTGTCTCTGGCTGGGACCATGGTGGAGGAAACCTATCTCTCTGACTCTGCCAATGGGAAAATCAGCGGGGTAAGACATCCTCTTAAAAAGTCAATCACTTTTGTTGGTTCAGTTCTGCTTTAAATGGAAACAAATATATTTAACAATATAGTCCCAGTATTGGGCAACTTGTGGCTGTTCTGTGTTACAACTCAAAACCAGGAGATGGCTCCATATTCAGAGTCTGAAACTGGCTGCCTTTATTTGAGGGCTTGAGCACCTCATGTAGGTTGACACTTGAGTACTGAGGGAGTGAGTGTTGCAGACAGGGTGAGGATATACCTGTCTGTCCAGGAGGAGGTGACCAATCCTATGATACTATTCAAAGAATTTCTTTTGGTGTCTTAGCCAACGTTCGCCCCTCAATGTACCCCACCAAAAAAAGCCTGAGTGTCAATCTGACTGCTACACAGTCCTGCTGCATTTATCCAAATGATAATTGGTGCACATTAAACCAGCTCATAACGTTTGAAGAGTTTCAGAATGTTATTTGGGAGGATGGGATCGGTTGTTGTGTCAGTCAGTCTGGTCCCTATGTTCAACATTTTTTTGTTGTTGATATTTTTGAATTTTAATTTGACTCACTAAAGGACAAAAACAGCTGATATGTTTGGGCCATTCATTAAATGTACCTGCTACATTCTCAGAATTTTCCCCATCTCATCAAAAAGGGTTTTATTGGCACTAAATTTGTGAGACACAGTAAGATGCAGCGGGATGGATGAATGTTGCAGGGGTGCTATGTTTAGGCTTAACTTTTATTGACTGAATGTAATTTCTGTTCAATTCTATTTTTGTGAAGTTAAAAGCAGCATTTTTGAGTCAAAGTCAACCAGCAGTTAAGAATCAGGAGTGCATTGTGTGTGAGAAGAGTGACCCATGCCACAGTGTTGAAATGTACTATCTGTGAATACAGAATAGACAGGATGCAGCAGGGGTCGCAATGAATTCATGGTGCAACTTTCCATCTGCATAAAACGATGGTTTAGCTCGTGATGGTCAACTCGGTGTTAAGCATCATCTGGCTAGCTCCAGAACACCACTCCGGCACATCAGTCCCTGCTGCAGTGGGAGACAGTGGGTGCATAATTCTCTGGGCTAGTTTTCTCTGGGCTCTCTTCTCAGACAGCTGAGCTTTTGTTTTCTGCTCCCCTTTTCCAAACAGTCAACAGCTAGCTCGCAGTGGCAGTGTCAATGTCCACCGTCGTCATATCTCACATCCAGGTGTCCTTGTGGTGGAGACATGAACGGTCCACACGTCACAATCCAGTGGCCAGTTCATCATACAGAAGGTCTTTGGGGGATCTGATATTATCCAACCAGGAATCTGGCTCACCTTCAGCATCTGTGTGTACCTCTCTGTCTCTACTGGAGGGAGGGGCATTGCTGCAGGGTGTGCATGGTGTAAAGGTCAAAGGATAGTCTCTGCTGGAGGGAGGGGCATTGCTGCAGGGTGTGCATGGTGTAAAGGTCAAAGGATAGTCTCTGCTGGAGGGAGGGGCATTGCTGCAGGGTATGCATGATGTAAAGATCAAAGGCAACTGCAGCGATTGCATCAACTATCAAGGCATCGCCCTGCGAAGAATTGTGGGAACAGTATTTGCCCATGTTGTCCTTGTTGGGCTGCAGATCCTGGTTGAACATATCTACCCTGAAACCCAGTGAGTTTTCAGAACTGGAAGATCTGTAGGTAACATGATCTGTTCAGTTTGGCGGCTGTTAGAGAAATATGGTGAAGGAAGGAGGCCACTATTGCCTACATCAATCCGACCACGGGATTTGACCATGTGACCAGAGACAATGGGCGCGATTCTCCACTCCCCACGCCGCGTGGGAGAATCGCGGGAGGGCCCCCCGACTAATTTCACGACCCCCTGGTGCCCCCCGCGATTCTCCCACCCCCCCGCTCGGAAGAATCGCCGCTCGCCGTTTCTCATGGCGACCGGCGATTCTCCGACCCGGATGGGCCGAGCGGCCTGCCGTTCGTCACCGTTTCATGACGGCGGCAACCACACCAGGTCACTGCCGTCGTGAAATCGGCATGAGATGCCCGTTTTGGGGCTTGTAGGGGGCCTGGTGGGGAATGAGCACCACGACTGTGCTCGGGAGGGGACAGGCCCGCGATCGGTGCCCACCGATCGTCGGGCCGGCGTCTCAATCGGACGCAGTATTTCCCCTCCGCCGCCCCGCAAGGTCAAGCCGCCATGTCTTGTGGGGCGGCTGAGGGGAAGACGGCCATTGCGCATGCGCGGGTTCGAGCTGTCAGCCATCGTGATGTCAGCCGCGCATGCGCGGGTTGGAGCCGGCCACCGTTGCGGTACTCTCGGCACGGCGCCCGGTGGCCGAGAGTTACGGAGCGCCGCTCCTAGCCCCGCCGGGAGGGGAGAATAGGGGGCGAGGAGCGGACTCCGAGGCCGTCATGAAACTCGGCCGAGTTCACGACGGCCCTCCCGATTTTTCCCGGGAGCGGAGAATCGCGCCCAATCTATTTAAGCTGCTGGAGAAAATTGGCTGCCCACCAAAGCTGCTCAATGTGACCTCTTTCCACGACAGCACGATGGGTAACATCAGCTGGATTCGGGTCCTTTGAGATCTGCAATGGGGTCAAACGGGGTTGTGTGCTGGCACCGACACTCTTTGGCATACACCCCTCTTTGCTGCTGGCATCTGGCTTCAGGACATCCACAGGGGTGGGGGGGGGGGGGGGGGAGGTCTACTTACCAAAATTCATGGAAAGCTGTTCGGATTTGATCACCTGAGACCCAAGACAAAGGTGTACCAAATTCTCATCAGAGAGTTGTTCTCGGCTGATGATAGTCCCAACTAAAACAGACGTTAAACATCTTTGGGCAAAGAGAAGGAATCCTAGTCAGGATTGTCACAACACTCTGGGCTAGTGCACGGTCAATTCCAGCCCCACAGACCCAGGTCAATTCCAGCCCCACAGACCCCGGTCAATTCCAGCCCCACAGACCCCGGTCAATTCCAGCCCCACAGACCCTGGTCAATTCCAGCCCCACAGACCCCGGTCAATTCCAGCCCCACAGACCCCGGTCAATTCCAGCCCCACAGTCCCCAGTCAATTCCAGCCCCACAGACCCCGGTCAATTCCAGCCCCACAGTCCCCAGTCAATTCCAGCCCTACAGACCCCGGTCAATTCCAGCCCCACAGTCCCCAGTCAATTCCAGCCCTACAGACCCCGGTCAATTCCAGCCCCACAGACCCTGGAGTCCCAACACAAGTCAATTAACCAATAATTTGTATAAAGTTCCTGAGATCTTTGGCCCTTAACTGCTCCGATATCTTACAGGCACCATATTTGTCAGTGAAACACAACAACTGTTTATTTATAACAACAATAGAGATAAGGCAGGCAATAATTATAATAGAACAACAGCCGGATAATATACTACTCCCCCTCCTCTTTCTTTATGTCCCACCCTCTACCCAAACACACATAAGACATACATATGCAGAGGGATGGGGAGGAGAAAAATAAACGAGGATTAAAGTGAGATGGAAGAGAATGCCCTTGCTTCGGATGTTTGAGACTGCCTTTGAGACTGTGCCCGTGTCCTAGATTCACCAGCCAGTGTGTTAATCACAAAATGTGATCTGCCTTCAAGGAGCAAGAATGTTCATAAAGAATTTGCAATTTTTAAAGACACTGGGCTGGATTCTCCGGTAAGCCAGCTTCGTTTCTCAGCCACGAGCCATTCGCTGGTGGTGGGACTCAGTTCCCATTGTAACCGCCACAAGGAAACCCTGCCAGCGGGAAACGTGACTATGAACAACGGGTCACTGTGCCTGAAAGGGTTAATGCCAGGACGCTGGTGTTTGCTGTTCCTGGAAAGGGAGCTTGTCACAATGCCAGGTCATGTAGCAGTTTTCAACAAGCTGGAAACCTCTTGACTCCGATGGACTGTTTACAAAAGTGCCACATTATGGTGGTTTGGGAAACATGCTTTGAAAGGAATGTGTTTCAGAAGCTGGTTTAGCTCTCGAGTGAAAACCGAAAGGACCAACAATTTGGGTAAAGAAGAAAACAATTCTTGAAGTTTCAGGACCAGTTGAAGCTCAAAGTGAATGAAAGTTACTCCGAAGATTCTCCACATTCTCAAATCGACTGACTGCTGCTTTTCCACCAAGTCCACCTGAAAAGTATCAACCGTATAACCCGGACCCCATCAACCATCAACCGAATAACCCAAACCCCATCATTCATCAACCGTATAACCCGGACCCCATCAACCATCAACCGAATAACCCAAACCCCATCATCCATCAACCGTATAACCCGGACCCCATCATCCATCAACCGTATAACCCAAACCCCATCATCCATCAACCGTACAACCCAAACCCCATCAACCATCAACCGAATAACCCAAACCCCATCATCCATCAACCGTATAACCCAAACCCCATCATCCATCAACCGTACAACCCAAACCCCATCATCCATCAACCGTATAACCCGAATCCCATCATCCATCAACCGTATAACCCGGACCCCATCATCCATCAACCGTATAACCCAAACCCCATCATCCATCAACCGTATAACCCAAACCCCATCATCCATCAACCGTATAACCCAAACCCCATCATCCATCAACCGTACAACCCAAACCCCATCAACCATCAACCGAATAACCCAAACCCCATCATCCATCAACCGTATAACCCAAACCCCATCATCCATCAACCGTACAACCCAAACCCCATCATCCATCAACCGTATAACCCGAATCCCATCATCCATCAACCGTATAACCCGAATCCCATCATCCATCAACCGTATAACCCGGACCCCATCATCCATCAACCGTATAACCCATACCCCATCATCCATCAACCGTATAACCCAAACCCCATCATCCATCAACCGTACAACCCAAACCCCATCATCCATCAACCGTATAACCCAAACCCCATCATCCATCAACCGTACAACCCAAACCCCATCATCCATCAACCGTATAACCCGAATCCCATCATCCATCAACCGTATAACCCGGACCCCATCATCCATCAACCGTATAACCCGGACCCCATCATCCATCAACCGTATAACCCATACCCCATCATCCATCAACCGTATAACCCAAACCCCATCATGTTGCCTGTTCCCATCAACCATTGACTTTTAACTTTAGGCAGAATTCCTTTATTTGATTTTAGTGTGTGTGTGTGTGACCGAGTTAGGGTATTTGAGTAATTATTGCCAGTTAATAAGCTTTCACTTCTAATTGACAAGTCCAGTTTTATAAGCAACAAAATATTTTGTTGATTGAAGAAACATTGGGCGTGAAGTGGTTATTCTGAGACTCAGAGGAAAGCGCAGATTCAGCGGTATAGCGAGCTGGAGAAACCAAGAATAATTGTTGTGACCTTTGGAGAAGTGGAACGAGAGACAAACGGAGCATCCCTCCCATCTCTGTCATAGTAAGAAGTCTTACAACACTAGGTTAAAGTCCAACAGGTTTGTTTCAAACACGAGCTTTCGGAGCGCAGCTCCTTCCTCAGGTGAATGGCGAGGATACCTCGCCATTCACCTGAGGAAGGAGCTGCGCTCCGAAAGCTCGTGTTTGAAACAAACCTGTTGGACTTTAACCTGGTGTTGTAAGACTTCTTACTGTGCTCACCCCAGTCCAACGCCGGCATCTCCACATCATCTCTGTCATAACATATTAAATTTGAAGCCATGTCCCCAGAGCAATAGACAGGGTTACCATCCAATGACATTGCCAATATGCCACCATCTCGCGACTCTTTGCAACCTCTTTGTGTCCCCCCCAGAGTTTGCATTCCCACCTAGCTTTGTATCATCAGCAATTTTAAATACATTACTCTCTGCCTCTACTGAAATATAGATTATAAATATCTGGGGCCCAAACACTGAGCCTTGTGGCATTCCACCAGGCACAGCCTGTCAGCCTGAAAATGCCCCATTTATTCTTCCTTTATTTGTCCATTAACCTATCCTCTTAGCTTCAGAGGCAAGTGGAGAGTATTAGATCACACTCCTGATTTACAACTTGTAGATGGGCTTTGGGGAGTCAGGAGGTGAGTTACTTGCCAGAGAATTCCAAGCCTCTGACTTGCTGTTGTAGCCACAGTCTTTATATGGCTAGTCCAGTTAAGTTCCTGGTCAATGGTAACCCCCGGGATTTTGAGGGTGGAGTATTCAGCGATGGTCATGCCATTGTACAATGGTTAGATTCTGTCTTGTTAGAGATGGTCGTTGCCGGCACTTGTGTGGCCAATTCTGCCTCTTATCAGCACAAGCCTGGATGTTATCCTGGCCTTGAATTGTATAGGCACAGACTGCCTCAGTACCTGAGGAATCACAAATGGTGCTGAACATTGTGCAATCATCAGTGAATAGCCCCACTTCTGGCCAAGGTGCCCGGGTGGCACTGCCAGGCTGGCCCTGCCAAGGGTCGGGGCCTGAGGGGGCTCATGCCCATGAAAGGAGGGGTAAGATGGATGAGGGTGGTGAAGGGCAGGCATGAAGGGCCCACTGGAAGTTTGGGAGGTGTGATGGGCGGGGGTCCTGAAAGGAGGGGCATGTAACTGGGTGTGGGAAGGGTTGGAAAGGGGTTCCTCAGTGGCCCCATAGCAAGGTGTCCTGATTTGGGGGGTGCGGGAGGGATGTGGGTAATGTCCATGTGTGTGGGGTGTCACATTGCCCATGGGTGGGGCTGTGGGGGACCCTTACATTCACTTAGAGATCAGGGCACCCTTTCAAAACGGTGGCCCAATCTCTGAGGAGCTGGTCTGACCACTGATTCCAGCTCCCCAGTGTAGGCCAAAAAATTACTAAGGTGTAGTTTAATAGCAGTGAGGAACTCTCCCAGCCAAACCCGCTGGAAATGACACTTAAATCGCACCCTGTATTTCATTTGCCATGTTCATTCCCACTCACTCTCCCTGTCTAAATCCCCTAGCCGCCTCTTTGCATCTTCCTCACAGCTTCCATTCCCACCTAGTTTTGTTGCATCAGAAAATTAGGAAATATTACATTTGGTCCCACATCTACATCATTGATATAGATTGTGAACGGCTGGGACCCAAGCATCAATCCTTATTGTACTCCACTAGTCACAGCCTGTCAACCTGAGAATAATTTGTTTATCCCTATTCCCAGTTTTCTGTCCATTAACCAAATGTCAGTCCGTGCCAGTATATTACCCCTAATCCCATGCACTCTGATTTTGCTTACTAACCTTCAGTGTGGGACCTTATCAAAAGCCTTCGAAAATCCAAATATACCACATCCACTGGTTACCCCTTATCTATTCTGCTAATTACATCCTCAAAAAACTCCAACAGGCTTGTCAAACATGATTTCCCTTTCATAAATACATATTGATTCTTCCCAATCCTCGCATTATTTTCTAAGTGTCTGGTTAGCACATCCTTTATAATAGATTCCAACATATTCCCTATTATTGATGTAATAGGTCTGTAGTTCCCTGTTTTGTCTCTTCCTTCTTTCCTAAAAAGTGGGGCTACATTTAGCACCTGACAATCTTCAGGAACAATTCCAGAATCTATAGATTCGCCATCCAATGCAATCCTTGATTCCCATTGTCTCCAGTTTAGCTCGGGTTCCTTGATGCCACACTCGGTCAAATGCTGCCTTGATGTCAAGGGCAGTCACTCTCACCTCACCCCTGGCATTCAGCTCTATTGTCCATGTTTGAACCAAGACTGTAATGAGGTCAGGAGCTGAGTGACCCTGGCGGAACCCAAACTGAGCTTCCGTGAGCAGGTTATTGCTGAGTAAGTGCTGCCTGATAGCACTGTTGATGGCCCCTTCCATCACTTTACTGATGATAGAATCATAGAATTTACAGTGCAGAAGGAAGCCATTTCGCCCATCAAGTCTGCACCGGCCCTTGGAAAGTGCACCCCACCCAAACCCACACCTCCATTCTATCCCTGTAGCCCAGTAATCCCACCTTACCTTTTTTGGACACGAAGGGCAATTTAGCATGGTCAATCCACCTAGCCTGCACATCTTCGGACTGTGGGAGGAAACTGGAACACCTAGAGGAAACCCACGCAGATACGGGGAGAACGTGCAGACTCCACACTGACAATGACCCAAGCCAGGAAACGAACCTGGGAAACATGGAGCTGTGAAGCAACTGTGCTAACCACTGTGATAGCGTGCTGCCTGGAGAATAGACTGATAGGGTGGTAACTGGCTGGGTTCGATTTGTCCGGCTTTTTGTGCACAGGACACACCTGGGAAATTTTCCACATTGCTGGATAGTTTAGCTGGACTAGAACAGCTTGGCTAGGGGTGCGGCAAGTTCTGGAGCGCACGTCTTCAGTGCTATATCTGGAATACTGTCAGGGCCCGTAGCCTTTGCATTATCTAGTGCCTTCAGCCGTTTTTTGATATCACGTGGAGTGTATCGTATTGGATGAAGACTGACATCTGTGATGCTGGGGACCTCCGGAGGAGACTGAGATGGATCATCCACTCGGCACTTCTGGCTGAAGATTGTTGCGAATGCCTCAGCCTTGTCCTTTGCACTGATGTGCTGGGCTCCTCCATCATTGAGGGTGGGGTTATTTGTGGAGCCTCCTCCTCCAGTGAGTTGTCCACCGCCATTCAAGGCTGGATGTGGCAGGACTCCAGAGTTTAGATCTGATCCGTTCATTGTGGAATTGCTTACCTCTATTACTTGCTGCTTATGCTGTTTGGCACACAGATAGCCCTGTGTTGTAGCTTCACCAGGTTGACACCTCAGCCGGGATTTTCCATTCTCCACCGTTACGATCAGGAATCCCAATCGGGTGGGGAACGGATCAAGTGCTGAAAAACGGGTCCAGACATTATCTGTAAGGCATGATTCTGTAAGTATGACTATGTCAATCTGTTGCTTACCTAGTCTGTGAGATAGCTCTTCCAACTTTGGCACAATCCCCAGATGTTAGTGAGGAGGATTTGCAGGGTCGGCAGGGCTGGGTTTACTGTTGTCATTCCCGGTGCCTGGGTCGATGCTGGATGGTCTGTCCAGTTTTGTTACTTTTTATGGCTAGGTCATTTCAGAATAAACAACATTGCTGTGGATCTGGAGTCACATAGAACATAGAACATACAGTGCAGAAGGAGGCCATTCGGCCCATCGAGTCTGCACCGACCGACTTAAACCCTCACTCCCACCCTACCTCGTAACCCAATAACCCCTTCTAATCTTTTTGGACACTAAGGGCAATTTATTATGGCCAATCCACCTAACCTGCACGTCTTTGGATTGTGGGAGGAAACCGGAGCACCCGGAGGAAACCCACGCAGACACGGTGAAAACGTGCAGACTCCGCACAGACAGTGACCCAAGCCGGGAATTGAACCTGGGACCATGGCGCTGTGAAGCCACAGTGCTAGCCACTTGAGCTACCGTGCTGCCCTAATTTATACCAGACCAGGTGAGGACGGCAGATTTTGTTCCCTAAAAGACATTAGTGACCCAGCTGGGTTTTTTAACAACAATCGACAATACTTTCATGGTCAACATTAGACTTTTCTCATTCCAGATATTTACTGGATTCAATTTGCACCTGCCCTGGTGGGATTTGAACCCACGCCCCCAGAGTATTACCCTGGGTTTCTGGATTACTGGTCGAGTGACAATAATACTACTCCACCGCCTACCCCAGATGAGAAGCAGTGAGAGGGAGGATTGGGGAGCAGAGAGGGTAGGCGAGCAAGTAGAAAGAGTTTGTCAGTTATTACACACTTCAATAATTGTTTTTTGCTACACTATGTACAGTTATAAATGTATTTATCTTTTACAATCATGTTTTGTTTTTACATACCAAGATACATACTTGGACAAATAAATCAAAGTGTAGCTATTTTCTAGTGAATACTACTGCTCTGCACTGTCCTCATCAAACACTCCCAGGACAGGTACAGCACGGGGTTAGATACAGAGTAAAGCTCCCTCTACACTGTCCCCATCAAACACTCCCAGGGAAGGTACAGCATGGGGTTAGATACAGAGTAAAGCTCCCTCTACACTGTCCCCATCAAACACTCCCAGGACAGGAACAGCACGGGGTTAGATACAGAGTAAAGCTCCCTCTACACTGTCCCCATCATACAATCCCAGGGAAGGTACAGCACGGGATTAGATACAGAGTAAAGCTCCCTCTACACTGTCCCCATCAAACACTCCCAGGACAGGTACAGCACGGGGTTATATACAGAGTAAAGCTCCCTCTACACTGTCCCCATCAAACACTCCCAGGACACGTACAGCACGGGGTTAGATACAGAGTAAAGCTCCCTCTACACTGTCCCCATCAAACACTCCCAGGACAGGTACAGCACGGGGTTAGATACAGAGTAAAGCTCCCTCTACACTGTCCCCATCAAACACTCCCAGGACAGGTACAGCACATGGTTAGATACAGAGTAAAGCTCCCTCTACACTGTCCCCATCAAACACTCCCAGGACAGGTACAGCAGGGGGCTAGATACAGAGTAAAGCTCCCTCTACACTGTCCCCATCAAACACTCCCAGGACAGATACAGCACGGGGTTAGATACAGAGTAAAGCTCCCTCTACACTGTCCCCATCAAACACTCCCAGGACAGGTACAGCACGGGGTTAGATACAGAGTAAAGCTCCCTCTACACTGTCCCCATCAAACACTCCCAGGACAGGTACAGCACGGGGTTACATACAGAGTAAAGCTCCCTCTACACTGTTCCCATCAAACACTCCCAGGACAGGTACAGCACGTGGTTAGATACAGAGTAAAGCTCCCTCTACACTGTCCCCATCAAACACTCCCAGGACAGGTACAGCAGGGGGCTAGATACAGAGTAAAGCTCCCTCTACACTGTCCCCAACAAACACTCCCAGGACAGATACAGCACGGGGTTAGATACAGAGTAAAGCTCCCTCTACACTGTCCCCATCAAACACTCCCAGGACAGGTACAGCACGGGGTTAGATACAGAGTAAAGCTCCCTCTACACTGTCCCCATCAAACACTCCCAGGACAGGTACAGCACGGGGTTACATACAGAGTAAAGCTCCCTCTACACTGATCCCATCAAACACTCCCAGGACAGGTACAGCACGTGGTTAGATACAGAGTAAAGCTCCCTCTACACTGTCCCCATCAAACACTCCCAGGACAGGTACAGCAGGGGGCTAGATACAGAGTAAAGTTCCCTCTACACTGTCCCCATCAAACACTCCCAGGACAGCTACAGCACGGGGTTAGATACAGAGTAAAGCTCCCTCTACACAGTCCCCATCAAACACTCCCAGGACAGGTACAGCACGGGGTTAGATACAGAGTAAAGCTCCCTCTACACTGTCCCCATCAAACACTCCCAGGACAGGTACAACACGGGGTTAGATACAGAGTAAAGCTCCCTCTACACTGTCCCCATCAAACACTCCCAGGACAGGTACAGCGCGTGGTTAGATACAGAGTAAAGCTCCCTCCCTATACTTTGCAGCAGTATTCACCAAAGAGAAGGAATTGGTGGATGTTGAGTCTGGAGAAGTGTGTGTAGATAGCCTGGGTCACATTGAGATTCAAAAAGACGAGGTGTTGGGAGTCTTGAAAAATATTACGGTAGATATGTCCCCAGGGCCTGATGGGATCTGCCCCAGAATACTGAAGGAGGCTGGAGAGGAAATTGCTGAAGCCTTGACAGAAATCTTTGGATCCTGACTGTCTTCAGGTGATGTCCGGAGGACTGGAGAATGGCCAATGTTGTTCCTTTGTTTAAAAAGGGTAGCAAGGATAATCCAGGGAACTACAGGTCAGTGAGCCTTACGTCAGTGGTAAGGAAATTACTGGACAGAATCCCTCGAGACAGGATCTACTCCCATTTGGAAGCAAGTGGTCATTAGCGAGAGGTAGCATGGTTTTGTGAAGGGGAGGTTGTGCCTCACTAACTTGATAGAGTTTTTCCAGGAGGTCACAAAGATGATTGATGCAGGTAGGGCAGTGGATGTTGTCTATATGGGCTTCAGTAAGGCCTTTGATAAGGTCCCTCATGACAGACTGGTACAAAGGTGAAGTCACACGGGATCAGGGGTGAGCTGGCAAGATGGATACAGAACTGGCTAGGTCATAGAAGGCAGAGAGTAGCAGTGGAAGGGTGCATTTCTAATTGGAGGGCTGTGACTAGTGGTGTTCCACAGGGATCAGTGTTGGGACCTTTGCTGTTCATAGTATATATAAATGATTTGGAGGAAAATGTAACTGGTCTGATTAATAATTTTGCAGACGACACAAAGGTTGGTGGAATTGCAGGCTTGGAGGACCGAAGGGCCTGTTCCTGTACTGTACTTTTCTTTGTTCTTTGTTCCACATCAAACTCTCCCAGGACAGGTACAGCACGGGATTAGATACAGAGTAAAGCTCCCTCTACACTGTCCCTATCAAACACTCCCAGGACAGGTACAGAACAGGGTTAGATAAAGAATAAAGCTCCCTCTACACTGTCCCCATCAAACACTCCCAGGACAGGTTCAGCACGGGGGTAGATACAGAGTAAAGCTCCCTCTACACTGTCCCTATCAAACACTCCCAGGACAGGTACAGAACAGGGTTAGATAAAGAATAAAGCTCCCTCTACACTGTCCCCATCAAACACTCCCAGGACAGGTACAGCACGGGGTTAGATACAGAGTAAAGCTCCCTCTACACTGTCCCCATCAAACACTCCCAGGACAGGTGCAGCACGGGGTTAGATACAGAGTAAAGCTCCCTCTACACTGTCCCCATCAAACACTCCCAGGGCAGGTACAGCACGGGGCTAGATACAGAGTAAAGCTCCCTCTACACTGTCCCCATCAAACACTCCCAGGACAGGTACAGCACGGGGTCAGATACAGAGTAAAGCTCCCTCTACACTGTCCCCATCAAACACTCCCAGGACAGGTACACCACAGGGTTAGATACAGAGTAAAGCTCCCTCTACACTGTCCCAATCAAACACTCCCAGGACAGGTACAGCACGGGGTTACATACAGAGTAAAGCTCCATCTGCACTGTTCCCATCAAACCATCCAGTTTATAACTGGAACCTGTATCCCCTTGAACTTGATTGAAATGACTCGAGGTGGTCTGCACCAAGAGAGCTTTGTCCATCAATGTAGTTTCTTTGCCTTTATGTTTTGAAGGATTATGTAGTTTTCTTTGTGAGAAAGTAGTCAGAATTCAGAAAGTGAGTTCTTGTCGTGGGCACATATTGTGGATTCTGAAGTATCTGCGTTCTTTGAAGATTAACTTTGTGCTGGAATGGGAGGTTTAGGGAAATGGCAGATGTGGTAAGTGAATTCATCACATTGAGTCAGACGGGCTGTGGAATCCGATAACATATGTGTAGGTCAATAAAGCATCTGTCACGCAAGAAACTGAAAGCACAAAATGACTACAGGGAGCCTGGGCCAGATGGGATACACCCTTGAATCCCTTGTCGAAAGGAGGGGGGCAATAGCCGAAACTCAGATTAATATTTCACAGAGTCTCGTTACTACCTCTAGGCTGCAGAGTGACTCCTGTACTCATAAGATTCAACAAATAGGAGTGAGCCATTAATCTGGTGATGGCTGATGAAGCATCTGCAGTGTGCGCGTGATGGAGTGAGGCGTCTGTCTTTCATTCTCTCCTTCTTTTACCCCTTCCTGTCCTGTGTTGTACTGTCCTGCTCGCAGCTCCCCCACCCTGATTGGCCGCGACAACTCGCTTTTGCGGATATTGTACCATGTTTCAGTCTTCAGCTGTCAGCATCAATCAACAATTCAACCAGGAGGAGGCCATTCAGCCCCTTTGAGGATTCTTGCAATTCAATTATAATCATGCCTTGTTTACATGAACCTTTCACATTTCCAGAGAATATCTTACATTGATACAAAACCTTTAACAAAGTAAAACTCCCCAAGGTGCTGCAAACAGAATTTGACTCTGAAGCTCTCCATCCCTGACATCCTTCAAGGTGCTGGATCACCTCGTTTGTCTCAGTGTCAAGTTATTTTTGATAGTCACTCCTGTAAACTGCATCGGGATGTTCGTTAGAGGCGTCTTATAAATGCAAGTTGTTGCTGGATCACATGAAGGGTAACATGTGGTGATTGGTGTGTTTCCGAAGGATCATCCATGTCAGGATAATGTAGATCGTTATTGGATTGGGGCCAGCACGGGTCATGTTGGGCCCAGATTCCTTTGAAAGGAGGACTGTCCATCAAACCTTTAGCTAAACAACAACTTCACCTCGATCAGCAGATGTAGGAGTCAGGAGGAAGTGAAGGACCATAGCTCAGGTACCACTATCCTAGCTGGTGTTCTCACACAATTCCAACTCATTCTCGGGATGCCGGTCAGAAATTTCCCATTGGTCCGGTGTAACGGTCCTTCCTGCTTATTCCCTTATTTTCCCTTTCTTTTATTTTGTTTCATTTTTGACCTCTGGATTATTGATGGACCTTTAACTTTAATACAAACAGAAGAATCCGGAAGGCTATGCTGGTTTCAACGGGCAAATACAGACTGGCCAACATCAGTGAGGATTGTGTTTGATTGATTTGGCTGGTGGCCAATGAATTGGTCCAAAAGGCTGTGCTCTGCCCGGCAACAGGTGGTGATTGGGTCTGATCTCACTGGAATGTTTTTCAGAGTTCCAAGGGTGAGTTGAGTTTCAGGTTTGATCTTGGCAGCCCCAGAGGGGGACCTGCTACCCTCTTCTCTCCGGGTTTCTCCAGGAAGGCTGTGTTTCTGAACTGGCAGAGAGCCTGGATGGATCTATGTCGAGGCAGAGTCCAGAACCAACCAACTGTCTCTCCTGAAAGGCAGAACTGACCGACTCTTTCCACAGAAAGATAGAGGCCTGAGTGTCAACCTCGAGCTGAAGGTCCAGTTTGATGAGAAATATGGGCCGGGATTCTCTGAAATCCCAGCCGACCGTTGACGCTGGCGTCAAAACTGGCGTGAGCAACGTTGGCGTCAACGGGGCTCGAGGCCCAGTAATCCTCCTCTTCTTCGAGGGCTAGAAAAGCACCGGTCGGCCCTACATGGCCAGCGCGGGTCCCGCATGCGCACCACGGCCGGTTCCACACTGGCCCCTGGGCAATATGGCGGAGTCTGACAGGGGCCCGGCACGGAGCAACATAGGCCCCCCCAGAATTAGCATGCCCGCCGATCGGTTGCCCCCAATCGCGAGCCTGGCCACCGTGGAGGCAACCCCGGAGTCGGCTCCCCCCCCCCCCCCCAGCAGCCAGAACGCTGAACTCCCGCCGGGTAGGACAATACGCAAACGTGCCGGTGGGACTCAGCAGAATTCGGTGGGCACACGGCCCGTTGAGCGCGCAGAATCACCACTGGGGCCGCTTTCAATGGCCCCTGACCGGCGCGATTGCCGCCGATTCTCTGGTCGACGGCCGTAGGAACAGCGTGGCTGGATTCTCGCGCCCCCCCAGGCTTTTCTCCATCCTGGCGCGGGCTCGGTGAATCCCGGCCACGGTGTCTCTCCTCTCTCCAGAGGCTTGCTGGTCGTGTGGTCTGCATTTTCTAAACTACTGAATGAATGATTCTGACCCTACACAGGACACCATTACCCCACTGTAAACCAGAGACACCTTTCTCATCAAACTGGGCCTTCAGCTCGACGTTCACACTCACGCCTCTACCTTTCTGTGGAAATGGTTGGTCAGTTCTGCCTTTCAGGAGAGAGAGTTGGTCGGTTCAGGAAGCTTGCTGTGTAGAAAGTGAGCTGAAGAACCGCTATCTGAAGCAAACACTCTTGGGCAGGATTCTCCAGTCGGCCAGCCGCATTTTCCAGCACGGCGTGCCCCCGCCGGCAACGGGATTCTCTTTTACCGCAGCCAACCAACGGGTTTTCCCATTGTGCCACCCCACGCTATCGGGAAACCCGGGGATGTGGGGACGCTGCCGATGGACCAGAGGATACCGCCGACAGAGAATTCTGCAGTTTATCTTTTGACCCCATCCTTATTATTTTTTACCCCTTTCCGCCCCTCTGTGTTTGTCTATCTTGTGTGGGGGTACAGGGGGAGACAGTTCAAGTTGGTAGTAGGTAATAGCTTGTCGTTGACCAGTTGTATTTACTGCACATTTCATGAACATCCTTGTTATAAATAAATAACAATCGTGTTTATCTTTACAAACTAATTATTTGTCAGCCAAGGGCCAAAGACTTTGGGTATTTTTCTGAGAAGTTTTGGTTAATTCACTTGTGCCGAGACTCCAGGGCACATGGAGCTAGAATTTTGTTTAAAATAATTTACAGATTGTGGTCGTCGCTGGTTAGGCCGGCATTTATTGCCCATCCCTAGTTGCCCTGCAGAAGGTGGTGGGGAGCTGCCTTCTTGAACAACAGCTGTCCCTGAGGTTTAGGTGCACCCACTGTGCTGTTAGGGAGGGAGTTCCAGGATTTTGACCCAGTGACAGTGAAGGAACGGTGATATATTTCCAAGTCAGGATAGTGAGTAACTTGGAGGGGAACCTCCAGGTGGTGGGGTTCTCAGGTATTTGCTGCTCTTGTCCATCTAGATGGTAGAGGTCATGGGTTTGGAAGGTGCTGATAAGGAAGCTTGGTGACCTCCTGCAGTGCACCTTGTAGATGGTACACACGGCTGCCACTGTGTGTCGGTGGTGCAGAATTTGAATGTTTGGATGGAGGAGCAAGCAAGCGGGCTGATTTATCCTGAATGGTGTTGAGCTTCTTGAGTGTTGTTGGAGCTACACTCATCCAGGCAAGTGGAGAGTATTCCATCACATTCCTGACTTGTGCCTTGTAGATGGTGGACAGGCTTTGGGGGGGTCAGGAGGTGAGTTATTCACCGTAGGATTCCTAGCCTCTGACCTACCCTGGCAGCTACAGCATCAATGTGGCTAGTACAGTTCAGTTTCTGATTGATGGCAACCCCCAGGATGTTGATGGTGCGATGGTCAGATCCTCTCTCGTAGGAGATGGTCATTGCCTGGCACATGTGTGGTGTGAATGTAACTTGCCACTTGTCAGCCGAAGCCTGCATATTGTCCAGGTCTTGCTGCATTTACACATGGACTAAGGAGTCACGCATGGTGCTGAACATTGTGCAGTCATCCGCAAACATCCCCACTTCTGATGTTATGATGGAAGGCAGGTCATTGATGAAGCAACTGAAGATGGTTGGGCCTCGGACACTTCCCTGAGGAACTCCTGCAGTGATGTCCTGGAGCTGAGAAGACTGACCTCCAACCACCACAACCATCTTCCTTTGTGCCGGGTATGACTCCAGCCAGCGGAGAGATTTCCCCCCTGATTCCCATTGGTTCCAGTTTAGCTGGGGCTCCTTGATGCCACACTCGGTCAGATGCTGCCTTGATGTCAGGGGCAGTCACTCTCACCTCACCTCTGGCATTCAGCTCTTTTGTCCATGTTTGAACCAAGACTGTAATGAGGTCAGCAGCTGAGTGACCCTGGCGGAACCCAAACTGAGCACCCGCAGAGCAGGATACTGCTAAGTAAGTGCCGCTTGATAGCACTGTTGATGATTCCCTCCATCACTTTGCTGATGATGGAGAGTAAGCTGATAGGACGGTAATTGGCTGGGTTGGATTTGTCTTATTTGATTGATTTGTTTTTCTTAAATAAATTTAGAATACCCAATTTGTTTTTCCAATTAAAGGGCAATTTAGCGTGGCCAATCCACCGAACCTGCTCATCTTTTGGGTTGTGGGGGTGAAACCCACGCAGACATGGGGAGAATGTGCAAACTCCACATGGACTGTGACCCAGGGCCGGGATCCGAACCCGGGTCCTCTGTAACGTAGTCCCAGTGCTAACCACTGCACCACATGCTGCGTCTTATTTGATTAATTGATATTTATTGTCACATGTACCGAAGTACAGTGAAAAGTATTTTTCTGCGGCCAAGGGAACGTACACAGTACGTATGCAGCAAACAAAAAAAGAATAATCAACAGAGTAAGAGCATAAGAACATAAGAACTAGGAGCAGGAGTCGGCCATCTGGCCCCTCGAGCCTGCTCCGCCATTCAATTAGATCATGGCTGATCTTTTGTGGACTCAGCTCCACTTTCCGGCCCGAACACCATAACCCTTAATCCCTTTATTCTTCAAAAAACTATCTATCTTTACCTTAAAAACATGTAATGAAGGAGCCTCAACTGCTTCACTGGGCAAGGAATTCCATAGATTCACAACCCTTTGGGTGAAGAAGTTCCTCCTAAACTCAGTCCTAAATCTACTTCCCCTTATTTTGAGGCTATGCCCCCTAGTTCTGCTGTCACCCGCCAGTGGAAACAACCTGCCCGCATCTATCCTATCTATTCCCTTCATAATTTTAAATGTTTCTATAAGATCCCCCCTCATCCTTCTAAATTCCAACGAGTACAGTCCCAGTCTACTCAACCTCTCCTCATAATCCAACCCCTTCAGCTCTGGGATTAACCTAGTGAATCTCCTCTGCACACCCTTCAGCGCCAGTACGTCCTTTCTCAAGTAAGGAGACCAAAACTGAACACAATACTCCAGGTGTGACCGCACTAACACCTTATACAATTGCAACATAACCTCCCTAGTCTTAAACTCCATCCCTCTAGCAACGAAGGACAAAATTCCATTTGCCTTCTTAATCACCTGTTGCACTTGTAAACCAACCTTCTGTGACTCATGCACTAGCACACCCAAGTCTCTCTGAACAGCGGCATGCTTTAATATTTTATCGTTTAAATAATAATCCCGTTTGCTGTTATTCCTACCAAAATGGATAACCTCACATTTGTCAACATTGTATTCCATCTGCCAGACCCGAGCCCATTCACTTAACCTATCCAAATCCCTCTGCAGACTTCCAGTATCCTCTGCACTTTTCGCTTTACCACTCATCTTAGTGTCATCTGCAAACTTGGACACATTGCCCTTGGTCCCCAACTCCAAATCATCAATGTAAATTGTGAACAATTGTGGGCCCAACACGGATCCCTGAGGGACACCACTAGCTACTGATTGCCAACCAGAGAAACACCCATTTATCCCCACTCTTTGCTTTCTATTAATTAGCCAATCCTCTATCCATGCTACTACTTTACTCTTAATGCCATGCATCTTTATCTTATGCAGCAACCTTTTGTGTGGCACCTTGTCAAAGGCTTTCTGGAAATCCAGATATACCACATCCATCGGCTCCCCGTTATCTACTGCACTGGTAATGTCCTCAAAAAATTCCACTAAATTAGTTAGGCATGACCTGCCTTTAACGAACCCATGCTGCGTCTGCCCAATGGGACAATTTCTATCCAGATGCCTCGCAATTTCTTCCTTGATGATAGATTCCAGCATCTTCCCTATTACCGAAGTTAAACTCACTGGCCTATAATTTCCTGCTTTCTGCCTACCTCCTTTTTTAAACAGTGGCGTCACGTTTGCTAATTTCCAATCCACCGGGACCACCCCAGAGTCTAGTGAATTTCGGTAAATTATCACTAGTGCATCTGCAATTTCCCTAGCCATCTCTTTTAGCACTCTGGGATGCATTCCATCAGGGCCAGGAGACTTGTCTACCTTTAGCCCCATTAGCTTGCCCATCACTCCCTCCTTAGTGATAACAATCCTCTCAAGGTCCTCACCTGTCATAGCCTCATTTCTATCAGTCGCTGGCATGTTATTTGTGTCTTCCACTGTGAAGACCGACCCAAAAAACCTGTTCAGTTCCTCAGCCATTTCCTCATCTCCCATTATTAAAACTCCCTTCTCATCCTCTAAAGGACCAATATTTACCTTAGCCACTCTTTTTTGTCTTATATATTTGTAAAAACTTTTACTGTCTGTTTTTATATTCTGAGCAAGTTTACTCTCATACTCTATCTTACTCTTCTTTATAGCTTTTTTAGTAGCTTTCTGTTGCTCCCTAAAGATTTCCCAGTCCTCTAATCTCCCAGCAATCTTTGCCACTTTATATGCTTTTTCCTTCAATTTGATACTCTCCCTTATTTCCTTAGATATCCACGGTCGATTTTCCCTCTTTCTTCCGTCCTTCCTTTTTGTTGGTATAAACCTTTGCTGAGCACTGTGAAAAATCGCTTGGAAGGTTCTCCACTGTTCCTCAACTGTTCCACCATAAAGTCTTAGCTCCCAGTCTACCTTAGCTAGTTCTTCTCTCATCCCCTTGTAATCTCCTTTGTTTAAACACAAAACACTAGTATTTGATTTTACTTTCTCACCCTCCATCTGTATTTTAAATTCCACCATATTGTGATCGCTCCTTCCGAGAGGATCCCTAACTATGAGATCATGAATCAATCCTGTCTCATTATACAGGACAAGATCTAGGACCGCTTGTTCCCTCGTAGGTTCCATTACATACTGTTCTAGGAAACTATCGCGGATACATTCTATAAACTCCTCCTCACGGTTGCCTTGACCGACCTGGTTAAACCAATCGACATGTAGATTAAAATCCCCCATGATAACTGCTGTACCATTTCTACATGCATCAGTTATTTCTTTGTTTATTGCCTGCCCCACCATCTCGTTACTATTTGGTGGCCGATAGACTACTCCTATCAGTGACTTTTTTGCCTTACTATTCCTGATTTCCACCCAAATGGATTCAACCTTATCCTCCATAGCACCGATGTCATCCCTTACTATTGCCCGGATGTCATCCTTAAATAACAGAGCAACACCACCTCCCTTACCATCCACTCTGTCCTTCCGAATAGTTTGATACCCTCGGATATTTAACTCCCAGTCGTGACCATCCTTTAACCATGTTTCAGTAATGGCCACTAAATCATAGTCATTTACGATGATTTGTGCCACCAACTCATTTACTTTATTCCGAATACTACGAGCATTCAGGTAAAGTACACTTATGTTGGTTTTTTTACCTCTGTTTTGAATCTTAACATCTCCAGTTTTATTCCTTTTGTTATTACTGGGCCTATTCACTGTGCTCCCCTCAGTCACTGTACCTTGTACTGTCGCCCTTATGGATTTCTGACTATGTCTTCTCTGCCTTGCACTTTTCCCCTTACTTCCTTTTGTTTCTGTCCCTGTTTTACTACCTTCCAACTTCCAGCATTGGTTCCCATCCCCCTGCCACATTAGTTTAAACCCTCCCCAACAGCTTTAGAAAGCACCCCCCCAGGACATCGGTTCCAGTCCTGCCCAAGTGCAGACCGTCCGGTTTGTACTGGTCCCACCTCCCCCAGAACCGATCCCAATGCCCCAGGAATTTGAATCCCTCCCTCTTGCACCATCTCTCGAGCCACGCATTCATCCTATCTATCCTGACATTCCTACTCTGACTAGCTCGTGGCACTGGTAGCAATCCTGAGATTACTACCTTTGAGGTCCTACTTTTTAGTTTAACTCCTAACTCCCTGAATTCCGCTTGTAGGACCTCATCCCGTTTTTTACCTATATCGTTGGTGCCTATGTGCACCACGACAGCTGGCTGTTCACCCTCCCCCCCCAGAATGTCCTGCAGCCGCTCCGAGACATCCTTGACCCTTGCACCAGGGAGGCAACATACCATCCTGGAGTCTCGATTGCGTCCACAGAACCGCCTGTCTATTCCCCTTACGATCGAGTCCCCTAACACTATAGCCCTGCCATTTTTCTTCCTGCCCTGCTGTGCAGCAGAGCCAGCCACGGTGCCATGAACCTGGCTGCTGCTGCCTTCCCCTGGTGAGCCATCTCCCTCAACAGTATCCAAAGCGGTATATCTGTTTTGCAGGGAGATGACCGCAGGGGACACCTGCACTGCCTTCCTACTCTTGCTCTTTCTTTTGGTCACCCATTTTCTATCTCCCTCAGTAACCTTCACCTGCGGTGTGACCAACTCGCTAAACGTGCTATCCACGACCTCCTCAGCATCGCGGATGCTCCAAAGTGAGTCCATCCGCAGCTCCAGAGCCGTCAAGCGGTCTAACAAGAGCATTGACAAGAGTACATTGACAAATGGTACATCAACAAACAGTGGTTGGTTACAGTGCGGAACAAGGAGCCAAACAGCAATACATGAGCAAGAGCAGCATAGGGTGTCATGAATAGTGTTCTTACAGGGAACAGATCAGTCCGTGGGAGAGTCGTTGAGGAGTCTAGCAGCTGTTCCTATGTCTGGATGTGCGGGTCTTCAGACTTCTGTACCTTCTGCCTGATGGAAGAGTCTGGAAGAAGGCAAAGCCTGGGTGGGAGGGGTCTCTGACAATGCTGTCTGCCTTCCTGAGGCAGCGGGAGGTGTATACAGAATCAATATGGGGGTGCAAGCTTGTGTGATGTGTTGGGCTGAGTTCACCACACTCTGCAGTTTCTTGCGATCGTGGGCCGAGCAGTTGCTATACCAGGCTGTGATGCAGCCGGATAGGATGCTCTCTATCGCACATTTGTAGAAGTTTGTGAGAGTTGATGCAGACATGCCAAATTTCTTTAGCTTCCGTGGGAAGTAGAGACGTTGTTGGGCTTTCTTGACTGTTGCATCACTGTGAGTAGACCAGGACTGGTTGTTGGTGATGGTGAACCCCAGGAACTTAAAGCTATCGACCATCTCCACTTCGGAGCCACTGATGTGGATGGGGAGGGGGGTAGGTGTCGTGCTACACTTCCTGAAATCGATGATCAGACCCTTGGTCTTTTCAACATTTAGAGAGAGGTGTTTTCTGCACACCAGGCAACCAAATAATCAATTTCCTTTCTGTAGTCTGATTCGTTGTTGTTTGAGATACGACCCACCACAGCCGTATGGATCGAATTGGAGTTGAATCTTGACACACAGTCGTGTGTATTTCTTGTGTACAGGACCCACCTTGCCGGGTAGATGCTAGTGTTGTAGTTGTACTGGAACAGCTTGGCTAGGGGTGCGGAAAGCTCTGTAGTCTTCAGTACGGGGTATTGTCAGGGCCCAAAGCTTTTGCAGCATCCAGGGCCTTCACCCATTTCTTTGTATTATGTGGAGTGAATCTAATTGGCTGAAGACTGAAATCTGTGATGTTGGGGACCTCCGGAGGAGACCGAGATGGATCATCCACTCGGCACTTCTGGCTGAAGATTGTTGCGAATGCCTCAGCCTTTTGCACATAAGTGCTGGGCTCCTCCATCATTGAGGATGGGGATATTTGTGGATCCTGTTTAATTGTCCACCACCATTCACGGCTGGATGTGGCAGGACTGCAGAGCTTCGATCTGATGCGTTTGTTGCGGAATCGCTTAGCTCTGTTTATTACTTGCTGCTTATGCTGTTTGGCACACAAATACTCCTGTGCTGTAGCTTCACCAGGTTGACAGCTCATTTTTCAGTGTGCCTGGAGTTGCTCCTGGCATGCTCTCCTGCACTGAGACAGGACCCAGGGATGGTGATAGTGCTGTGGGACAGTCACGCTCACAGAATCATACCTTTCAGACAATGTCAGACTGTTGCTTGACTCATCTGTGAATTTGACCTTCTTCAAATTAAATTGGATAATGAGGAAATATTAAGAAATTGGGCTAAATTATTGAGTTACCTTCCAGAGGAAAATCAGAATGATCTAAAATAATTATTACACTCACAAAGAATTGTACGTGGGAATAAATCGGGAAATATAAAAGTATTTATGCAAGCTGTAGATGTAGGAAATGCTATTCCCGTTAATCTTCTTGTGTCCGAACCAAAGGTGATTGTAACCATGGATGGCAAAAGAAGCATTCTATAGGGTGGAGTGGGGGTATCTTTTTGAGATCCTTGGGAGGTTTGGTTTTGGGCCTAAGTTCATTTGTTGCATTTGTTCACACTAACACGTTAAGGTTGGATATTTTCTGTGGAGCAGGGATACGAGGCAGGGATGCCCATTATCTCTGCTTCGGTTTGCTTTGGTAGTGGCCATGTCATTAGGATCCTCCAGTAGGTGAAGGGGGACAGGTCAGGGAAGGAGCATAGGGTGTCATTGTATGCAGATCATTTTCTTCTTTATATTATGGATCCAGTTTCCACGATGGATGAGATAGCGAAACTACTTAGGAGTTTTGGCTCCTTCTCTGGGTATAAATTGTATCTGGACAAGAGTGAATACTTTCTGGTTAATACCCACAGGGTGGGGAGCTGATCTGAGGATGCGGCCTTTTCACTTTGCCAGGTCTGGTTTTCGTTAACGAGAAATCCGAGTGGCCTACGATCAGGCATCGCCCCATAAATTAAATTTTGCTAGTCTGTTGAATGGGGTCAAGTCTGACCTGCAGAAGTGGGCCAACCTTCCCCTGTCCTTAGCGGGCCGCATCCATACTATTAAAATAAATGTCCTCCCCAGGTTTTTATTTCTTTTTCAGTCTCTCCCTGTTTTTCTATCTCAATCCTTTTGTTTTGCCAGTGGGGTCTCCAGAGGGATAGGCAGTCAGGTGGGCTGACTTAGTCCAATTTGTTATTGAATTACTGGGCTGCTAACATTGACGAGGTGCTGGGGTGGCTGAGGAATCGGAGTTCCATTTGGGGACAGATAGAGATGAATTCTTGTCGGGGCTCCAGTTTGGGAGCTTTGGTGACTGCCTCGCTTCCGTTCTCCCCTGTAAGATTTTCCTCAGGTCCTGCGGTGGTGTCCACCCCGAGGGTCGGGGGAGAGATTGGACCACACTTTTAATTGAGCTCCGCGTCATTGTTAGCCCTATCTATGTAAACATCTCTTTGTGCCGGCGAGCTTAGGCTCAACGTTCAGGACATGGGAGGAGAAGGATTTGGAGAGATTTGGGGACTTGTTTGTTGAGGGAAGGTTTTCTTGCTTTAACGATCTGTTGGAAAAATGTCAACTCCCTGGGGCCGATATCTTCAGATTCTTCCAAGTCCGTGATTTTTTACAGAAGACTGTTCCCTCTTTTCCCCTGGGAGCACCGTCCTCCCTTCTGAAGAGGATTTTATCTTTGCCCGGGTCTGATGGGGGGTTGGCGGAGGGGGGAGGATATCCTACTCCGCCCAGTGCCTCGGCCTGGTTGAGTGACCTCATGGAGTTTTTATATTTGGAGAAGGTCAAGTACATCATTAGGGGACGGTAGAAGGATTCTCACATTCATTTCCCTTTTCAAAGAGAAGGTCATTGTCAGTTGTTAAGGGAGTTTTTGTTTTGTTTAGAAAGGGGGAATTGGATGTGTTGATTGCTAATTGTATTCTTTATTATATTGTTGTGTTTTCTTCTCTTGAAAAAGCTTTTAATAAAAATATGTTTTTAAAAAAAAGAAATATTCGAGCATTGAGATGACCTTGAATTTGGTATTGACGTTACAACATTTTAACATTTATGTTGCTGACAATTCCTTGGAGACAATTGTATATACAGACCACAATCAATTGACGTTTTTGGACATGTTTAAAAATCAAAATGCGAAACTGTTCAGATGGAGTTCTTTGTTACAGCGTTTTAAAGTAAAAATTCTATAGGAGTCAGGAAGGTAGATTGTGATTGTCGATGCTTTATCGCAACAGTGAAGTGTGAGAACACTGGAATGGTCGAAGGTTGAAAGGAAAGACTGAAATAGACTATGGGCACGATTCTCTGCTCCCCACGCCGGGTGGGAGAATCGCGGGAGGGCCGGGTGAATCACGCCACGCCGCCCTGGCAGCCCACGCGATTCTCCCACCCCCCAAAAATGGCGTGTCGCGTTTTTCGACACGCCGCTCGGAGAATCGGCGCTCGCCGTTTCTCATGCGACCAGCGATTCTCCGGCCCGGATGGGCCGAGCGGCCTGCCGAACCCGACCGGTTCATGCCGGCGCCAACCACACCTGGTCGCTGCCGGCGTGAACAGCGCGCGACAGGTGAGTGTGGGGCTTGTGGGGGGCGGAGGGAGGATCGAGCACCACGGGCGTGCTCAGCAGATGTCTGGCCCGTGATCGGTGCCAACCGATCGTCGGGCTGGCGTCTGTAAACGATGCACTCTTTCCCTCAGCCGCCCCGCAAGATCAAGCCGCCATGTCTTGCGGGGCAGCGGAGGGGAAGATGGCAACCGCGCATGCGCGGGTTGGAGCCGGCCAACCCGCGCATGCACGGCTGGCGTCACTTCGGCGCCGCCGGCCGCGTCATTCCCAGCGCGCCGCTTTGATGCAAGTGTCAAGGCCGGGCGCTCGGGATTCACGCGCCACCGCTCCTAGCCCCCCTGGGGAGGGAGAGTAGGGGGCGAGGAGCGGCCTCTGACGCCAGAGTGAAACACTCCGGGTTTCACTCCGGCGTCGGTACTCAGTCTCCCGTTGGGAGAATCGCGCCCTATATTCCTTTTGACATTTGCATGTTTAAAATGTTAAATTATATTTATCTTATAGCGTTAAGTTGTGTTTAATCATGAGAAACGTTTAGAGTTCAAAGGCTTCGGAACAATGAAACCAGCTGTTTATGTTGCTGGATCAGAAGGAGGTGTGACAGATGCAGCATTTCAGGTTTTTTGGATTATAAACATTTGCCGATTTAAGGATTAAAAACCCGGGTCAGGGTGTTTTTGACTGCAGAGGTCATGTTTTTAAAAGAATCTTGTATCGCAAGATCAGAAAGCTTTTAGAAGCCACAGGTGAAATTGATCACCATAAAAGCCTGGGCTAATGCACTGTTGTTTGACACAGTCTCGGGATTGTACTGCACACTGAAATCAGACACAGTCTCGAGATTGTACTGCACACTGAAACTAGACACAGTCTCCGGACTGTACTGGATACTGAAATCAGACACAGTCTCGAGATTGTACTGCACACTGAAACCAGACACAGTCTCCGGACTGTACTGCATACTGAAATCAGACACAGTCTCCGGACTGAACTGGATACTGAAATCAGACACAGTCTCGAGATTGTACTGCACACTGAAACCAGACACAGTCTCGGGATTGTACTGCACACTGAAATCAGACACAGTCTCGGGATTGTACTGCACACTGAAATCAGACACAGTCTCGGGATTGTACTGCACACTGAAATCAGACACAGTCTCGGGATTGTACTGCACACTGAAATCAGACACAGTCTCGGGATTGTACTGCACACTGAAATCAGACACAGTCTCGAGATTGTACTTCACATTGAAATCAGACACAGTCTCCGGACTGAACTGGACACAGAAATCAGATACACTCTCGGGACTGAACTGGACACTGAAATCAGACACAGTCTCCGGACTGTACTGCATACTGAAATCAGACACAGTCTCCGGACTGAACTGGACACTGAAATCAGACACAGTCTCCGGACTGTACTGCATACTGAAATCAGACACAGTCTCCGGACTGAACTGGACACTGAAATCAGACACAGTCTCCGGACTGAACTGGACACTGAAATCAGATACACTCTCGGGACAGTACTGGACACTAAAATCAGATTGACTCTCGGGTCAGTACTGGACACTGAAATCAGTCACAATCACGGGACTGTACTGGACACTGAAATCAGATACACTCTCGGGACAGTGCTGGACACTGAAATCAGACACAGTCTCGGGACAGTACTGGACACTGAAATCAGATACACTCTCGGGACAGTGCTGGACACTGAAATCAGATACACTCTCGGGACTGTGCTGGACACTGAAATCAGATACACTCTCGGGACTGTGCTGGACACTGAAATCAGATACACTCTCGGGACTGTGCTGGACACTGAAATCAGATACACTCTCGGGACTGTGCTGGACACTGAAATCAGACATAGTCTTGGGACTATACTGGACACTGAAATCAGATACACTCTCGGGACTGTGCTGGACACTGAAATCAGATACACTCTCGGGACTGTGCTGGACACTGAAATCAGATACACTCTCGGGACTGTACTGGACACTGAAATCGGATACAATTTCTGATGTAGAATTTTAATAGGTGGTCACAGTCGGTGGACGTGCTGTACAAGGAGGAACTATAGGGGATTTTAAGCTAGTGTCTGGACTTTTATTTATCCCTAAATCAACATCAGGGAATGTATTATTTAATCATCAGAATGTTTTATGTGGGTCCTCTCTGTGCGAAACGTGTTCTGTGATTCTTGGTTTCCAACAGTGACCACATTTGAAGAAGTATCAAGGTCGAACGGGCGCTACATGAATGCAAGTCTTCTGTCTTTATTCTCTCTTTGTCAATGCTCCCTCTGTCAGGTTTGCTCCCTGCCACGATCTTTATCTCTCAGTCTCTGTCCGCTGTGTGTCTCCCTCTCGCTCACCCAGGGACCAGCCTCTTTCATTCCCTGTTGTAGAATCAATAAGTAATTCTCTGCATGATGAAGCTGCTGTTAGTGTGCAGTGTGCACATTCATCTCGAATAAAATAAAGCTCCTCTTGTAAATCCTGCTACTAAATCTGTAAAATATTTGGAGGAAATATTTGTGGAAATTGGAAATGAGATAATTAAATGTCCTTGTCTCGATGTATACCAAGCAGTAACTGACAAACCCGTGAGAATGTATCAGACATGTGCGTGTTTAAGGACTGTGCATTTAACTAACAAGAGATTTTGCTCCTCCTGAATATCGGAACAGAAGGAGGCCATGCAGTCCTCGAGCCTGTTAACTCATTCACATTGATTAATTGCTGATCTGTATCTTAACTTCATTTAATTGCCTTAATATCCTTACCCGACAAAAAACAACCCACCTCAGCTCTGGGTAAGAGATTTCCTGATTTCCACTTGGTGTGAAGGAGTATCTCCTGACATCACCACTGAACAGCCTGGCTCCTAGGCCCAGCCATCTTCAGCTGCTTCATCAATGACCTCCCTTCCATCATAAGGTCAGAAGTGGGGATGTTTGTGGATGACTGCACAATGTTCAGCACCATTCGCGACTCCTCAGATAATGAAGCAGTCCGTGTCCAAATGCAGCAAAACCTGAACAATATCCAGGCTTGGGCTGACAAGTGGCAAGTTACATTCATGCCACACAAGTGCCAGGCAATGGCCGTCTCCAACAAGAGAGGATCTAACCATCGCCCCATGACATTCCCAATGGCATTACAAAGGCTGACTCCCCCACAATTAACATCCCGGGGGTTACCATTGAGCAGAAACTGAACTGGACCCAGCCACATTAATACTGTGGCTACCAGGGCAGGTCAAAGTCTAAGAATAACTCACCTCCTGCCCCCCCCCCCCCCCCCCCAACAAAGCCTGTCCACAATCTACAAGGCACAAGTCAGGAGTGTGATGGAAACTCTCCACTTGCCTGGACGAGCGCAGCTCCAACAACACTCAAGAAGCTCAACACCATCCAGGACAAAGCAGCCCCGCTTGATTGCTCCCCCTTCCACAACCATTCACTCCCTCCACCACCGATGAACAATGGCAGCCGTGTGTACCATCTACAAGATGCACTGCAGTAACTCACCAAGGTTCCTTCGACAGCACCTTCCAAACCCACGACCCCTACCCCACTACCATCTAGAAGGACAAGGGCAACAGATACTTGGGAACACCACCATTTGCAAGTCACTCACAACCCTGAATTCTGGAACTCAGCACCCCCCCCCCCCCCCCCCCCCGCCTCCACAACAGCACTGTGAGTGTGCCTACACCACAAGGACTTTGGTAGTTCAAGAAGGCAGCTCACCACCATCTTCTCAAAGGCAACTGGGGATGGGCAATAAATGCTGGTCCAGCGAATGAAGCCCATGTCCCTTAAATTAATAAGAAAAATGGTCATCTCCCATTGTTCCAAACACACGGATGCAGAAACACATGCACATGTACAAGACACACGCAAAGATGTGCAATAAGACACGGACATGCATGGATGCCTGAACACATATTCATAGACACATGGAAAATAGGGAGACGGACCCTCACAAAGCTGTAAACACAACTGCACGTCCTAATTTGAAATCCAATCCCATATCTCGCCCTGCATCATCTCACCCTGCAGTATCTTGCCCTGCAGTATCTCGCCCTGCAGCATCTCACCCTGCAGTATCTCACCCTGCAGTATCTCGCCCTGCAGTATCTCACCCTGCAGTATCTCACCCTGCAGTATCTCGCCCTGCAGTATCTCACCCTGCAGTATCTCGCCCTGCAGTATCTCACCCTGCAGTATCTCGCCCTGCAGTATCTCACCCTGCAGTATCTCGCCCTGCAGTACCTCCCCCTGCAGTATCTCGCCCTGCAGTATCTCGCCCTGCAGTATCTCGCCCTGCAGTATCTCACCCTGCAGTATCTCGCCCTGCAGTATCTCACCTTGCAGCATCTCACCCTGCAGTATCTCACCCTGCAGTATCTCACCCTGCAGCATCTCACCCTGCAGTATCTCGCCCTGCAGTATCTAGCCCTGCAGTATCTCGCCTTGCAGCATCTCGCCCTGCAGTATCTCGCCCTGCAGTATCTCGCCCTGCAGTATCTCACCTTGCAGCATCTCGCCCTGCAGTATCTCGCCCTGCAGTATCTCACCCTGCAGTATCTCACCCTGCAGCATCTCACCCTGCAGTATCTCACCCTGCAGTATCTCGCCCTGCAGTATCTCGCCCTGCAGTATCTCGCCCTGCAGTATCTCGCCCTGCAGTATCTCGCCCTGCAGTATCTCACCCTGCAGCATCTCACCCTGCAGTATCTCACCCTGCAGTATCTCGCCCTGCAGTATCTCGCCCTGCAGTATCTCGCCCTGCAGTATCTCGCCCTGCAGTATCTCGCCCTGCAGTATCTCACCCTGCAGTATCTCACCTTGCAGCATCTCACCCTGCAGTATCTCGCTCTGCAGTATCTCGCCCTGCAGTATCTCGCCCTGCAGTATCTCACCTTGCAGCATCTCACCCTGCAGTATCTCGCCCTGCAGCATCTCACCCTGCAGTATCTCACCCTGCAGCATCTCACCCTGCAGCATCTCACCCTGCAGCATCTCACCCTGCAGCATCTCACCCTGCAGTATCTCGCCCTGCAGTATCTCGCCCTGCAGCATCTCGCCCTGCAGTATCTCGCCCTGCAGTAACTCGCCCTGCAGTATCTCACCCTGCAGTATCTCACCCTGCGGTATCTCACCCTGCGGTATCTCACCCTGCAGTATCTCGCCCTGCAGTATCTCACCCTGCAGTATCTCGCCCTGCAGTATCTCACCCTGCAGCATCTCACCCTGCAGTATCTCGCCCTGCAGTATCTCGCCCTGCAGTATCTCGCCCTGCAGCATCTCGCCCTGCAGTATCTCACCCTGCAGCATCTCACCCTGCAGTATCTCACCCTGCAGTATCTTGCCCTGCAGTATCTCGCCCTGCAGTATCTCGCCCTGCAGCATCTCACCCTGCAGTATCTCGCCCTGCAGTATCACACCCTGCAGTATCTCACCCTGCAGTATCTCACCCTGCAGTATCTCGCCCTGCAGTATCTCACCCTGCAGTATCTTGCCCTGCAGTATCTCACCCTGCAGTATCTCACCCTGCAGTATCTCACCCTGCAGTATCTCGCCCTGCAGTATCTCACCCTGCAGTATCTCACCCTGCAGTATCTCACCCTGCAATATCTCACCCTGCAGTATCTTGCCCTGCAGTATCTCGCCCTGCAGTATCTCGCCCTGCAGCATCTCACCCTGCAGTATCTCGCCCTGCAGTATCACACCCTGCAGTATCTCACCCTGCAGTATCTCACCCTGCAGTATCTCGCCCTGCAGTATCTCACCCTGCAGTATCTCACCCTGCAGTATCTTGCCCTGCAGTATCTCACCCTGCAGTATCTCACCCTGCAGTATCTCACCCTGCAGTATCTCGCCCTGCAGTATCTCACCCTGCAGTATCTCACCCTGCAGTATCTCACCCTGCAATATCTCACCCTGCAGTATCTCGCCCTGCAGTATCTCGCCTTGCAGTATCTCGCCCTGCAGTATCTCGGCCTGCAGTGTCTCACCCTGCAGCATCTCACCCTGCAGTATCTCGCCTTGCAGCATCTCACCCTGCAGTATCTCGCCCTGCAGTATCTCACCCTGCAGTATCTCACCCTGCAGTATCTCGCCCTGCAGTATCTCACCCTGCAGTGTCTCACCCTGCAGTATTTTGAACACTCCTGATTTGCTATGGGGGACGTTTCAACCAGTGGAAATGGACTTTGAGATGAATAATAGTGTCTCAAAACGTTGGAATTGTAAATTCAAACTGACTGGACCCCGGCCTCTCTCCCAGCGCGAGATTGAAACTTGATTTTCCTCTTGTGATCTCAGTTTGATTCTTTTCCGTTTCATCGGTCTGTACTTTTCAACACGTTAATTCTTCCTCTTTCTCACTTATCTTTTTCCCATTTATCTTTCTATAATCTGCACGAGACCTCTGGAGATCGACCAATTAGAGTGGTAGCACGAGTGGCAAACCATTACGACCCCAAGCCGTCGGTCATCGTGCAACGTTACTGGTTTATCACGGCTGAGAGGACACCACGGAGATCTTAAATTTTATCTTATCTTAAATACCGAGTTCTTAAATTGTTTGAGGAAGCTATCTGGATTTTGTGATTATGGTCCCTCCCTTCCCGAGATGCTGCGGGATTGTTTGGTTTGTGGTGGGATTAACCCTAACCCTAACCCTAACCCTAACCCTAACCCTAACCCTAATATGGCCACCCAACAAAAGTTACTGGCCCAGCCATTGTTAGACCTTAAGAGGTGGTAGAAATGCTAATCTCCTGTGAAGGTGCGAGTGACACAACAGGCCCCTACACCAGAGAACACAACTGAGTTGCGCCCATTTCTGAGGCTCGTGAACTGCCACGGAAAATTCATCCCTGGACTCACAATTTTCCTCGCCCCCTGCACCTCCTGCTGAAAAAATACCAGCCATGGGCATTGAGAGCGCCACGGGGAGAGGCATTTACTCCAAAACAAAACTAACTTCATCTAACCTGCTGACATACTACAATCCCGCCATAGCACAGGTCATCATGTGCGGTGCCTCATCATATGACATTGGTGCCGTGTTGTCACACCGCATGGACGATGGGAGAGCGGCCGATTGCATTCACCTCCATGGCACATGGAGAGAAACTACGGCCAAATCGAGAAAGAAAGATTGGCCATAGGTTCTGCAGTCAAAAAGTTCCATCAGTGCGTGTATGGGCATCGCTTTACAACACTGACGGAGGAGGAGGATGTTATCCTGCCCATCACACCTGCCCGTGTCCAGAGAATGGCCCTTTGGTTGACGGTGTCTCACTACAGGTTCGAGCACCGACCGGACACACAGACCCGTGAACGCAGATGCACTGAATATATTGCCACTGCCGACACGACCCCGCACTCACCCGAGAGCCGACAAAGTGGGCGTCACAAATACGTGAGTGGAGACAAACGGATTCTTTATTGTCTAACGTCCGCCAAGTTGTGCTGTACGTGATCAACACCAGAAACTGCCCAGCGAGTTAAAGGCGTTTTTGACAAAAATGTCAGCGTTCAGCAATGAAGCCGGAATCCTTTTATGGGGTACCAGCGTCGTGGGCCCACACATGGGTCCGTTCTTTATATTGTGCGACCTGTGCAACGGGCACCCAGGCGTATTAAAGATGGAAATGCTCACCCGGAGCTACGTCTGGTGGCCGGGCCTGGATGTGGAGATAGAGCTAATGGCTCAGCTGTGTGATGTTTGCCAGGAGCAGCAGAAACTCCTGCCCGCCGCGCGCCTTCACCCACGGGAATGACCAGGTCTGCCTTGGGTGCGGCTTCATGTCGACTTTGCCGGTCCTTTCCAGGGCTCCATGTTCCTAGTTGTGAATGTCCAGTCGAAGTGGCTGGAGGCCCTCAGAATGACGTTCACTACTTCGAAGGCGACGATTGAAAAACTGCGATTCCTGTTCAGTCTACACGGTATCCCGGAGGCGTTGGTCACCGACAATGGCACGCCTTTTACAAGCAAAGAGTTTGGGGGTTTTATGAAGGGGAACGGGATTCGGGGTTTATGAAGGGGAACGGGATTCGGGGTTTATGAAGGGGAACGGGATTCGGGGTTTATGAAGGGGAACGGGATTCAGGGGTTTATGAAGAGGAACGGGATTCGGGGTTTATGAAGGGGAACGGGATTCGGGGTTTATGAAGGGGAACGGGATTCGGGGTTTATGAAGGGGAACGGGATTCGGGGTTTATGAAGGGGAACGGGATTCGGGGTTTATGAAGGGGAACGGGATTCAGGGGTTTATGAAGGGGAACGGGATTCGGGGTTTATGAAGGGGAACGGGATTCGGGGTTTATGAAGGGGAACGGGATTCGGGGTTTATGAAGGGGAACGGGATTCGGGGTTTATGAAGGGGAACGGGATTCGGGGGATTATGAAGGGGAACGGGATTCGGGGGGTTTATGAAGGGGAACGGGATTCGGGGTTTATGAAGGAGAACGGGATTCGGGGTTTATGAAGGGGAACGGGATTCAGGGGTTTATGAAGGAGAACGGGATTCGGGGTTTATGAAGGAGAACGGGATTCGGGGTTTATGAAGAGGAACGGGATTCGGGGTTCATGAAGGGGAACGGGATTCGGGGTTTATGAAGGGGAACGGGATTCAGGGGTTTATGAAGGGGAACGGGATTCGGGGTTTATGAAGGGGAACGGGATTCGGGGTTTATGAAGGGGAATGGGATTCGGGGTTTATGAAGGGGAACGGGATTCGGGGTTTATGAAGGGGAACGGGATTCGGGGTTAATGAAGGGGAACGGGATTCGGGGTTTATGAAGGGGAACGGGATTCGGGGGTTTATGAAGGGGAACGGGATTCAGGGTTTATGAAGGGGAACGGGATTCGGGGGTTTATGAAGGGGAACGGGATTCGGGGTTTATGAAGGGGAACGGGATTCGGGGTTTATGAAGGGGAACGGGATTCGGGGGCTTTATGAAGGGGAATGGGATTCGGGGTTTATGAAGGGGAACGGGATTCGGGGTTTATGAAGGGGAACGGGATTCGGGGGGTTTATGAAGGGGAACGGGATTTGGGGGGTTTATGAAGGGGAACGGGATTAGGGGTTTATGAAGGGTAACGGGATTAGGGGTTTATGAAGGGGAACGGGATTCAGGGTTTATGAAGGGATCGGGATTCGGGGTTTATGAAGGGGAACGGGATTCAGGGTTTATGAAGGGGAACGGGATTCGGGGTTTATGAAGGGGAACGGGATTCGGGGTTTATGAAGGGGAACGTGATTCGGGGTTTATGAAGGGGAACGGGATTCGGGATTTATGAAGGGGAACGGGATTCGGGGGGTTTATGAAGGGGAACGGGATTCGGGGTTTATGAAGGGGAACGGGATTCGGGGTTTATGAAGGGGAACGGGATTCGGGGTTTATGAAGGGGAACGGGATTCGGGGTTTATGAAGGGGAACGGGATTCGGGGTTTATGAAGGGAACGGGATTCGGGGTTTATGAAGGGGAACGGGATTCGGGGTTTATGAAGGGGAACGGGATTCGGGGTTTATGAAGGGGAACGGGATTCGGGGTTTATGAAGGGGAACGGGATTCGGGGGTTTATGAAGGGGAACGGGATTCGGGGGTTTATGAAGGGGAACGGGATTCGGGGTTTATGAAGGGGAACGGGATTCAGGGTTTATGAAGGGGAACGGGATTCGGGGTTTATGAAGGGGAACGGGATTCGGGGGCTTTATGAAGAGGAACGGGATTCGGGATTTATGAAGGGGAACGGGATTCGGAGTTTATGAAGGGGAACGGGATTCAGGGGTTTATGAAGGGGAACGGGATTCGGGGTTTATGAAGGGGAACGGGATTCGGGGTTTATGAAGGGGAACGGGATTCGGGGGGTTTATGAAGGAGAACGGGATTCGGGGTTTATGAAGGGGAACGGGATTCGGGGTTTATGTAGGGGAACGGGATTCGGGGTTTATGAAGGGGAACGGGATTCGGGGGGTTTATGAAGGGGAATGGGATTCGGGGTTTATGAAGGGGAACGGGATTCGGGGTTTATGAAGGGGAATGGGATTTGGGGGTTTATGAAGGGGAACGGGATTCGGGGTTTATGAAGGGGAACGGGATTCGGGGTTTATGAAGGGGAACGGGATTCGGGGTTTATGAAGGGGAACGGGATTCGGGGGTTTATGAAGGGGAACGGGATTCGGGGGCTTTATGAAGAGAAACGGGATTCGGGGTTTATGAAGGGGAACGGGATTCGGGGGGTTTATGAAGGGGAACGTGATTCGGGGTTTATGAAGGGGAACGGGATTCGGGGTTTATGAAGGGGAATGGGATTTGGGGGTTTATGAAGGGGAACGGGATTCGGGGTTTATGAAGGGGAACGGGATTCGGGGTTTATGAAGGGGAACGGGATTCGGGGTTTATGAAGGGGAACGGGATTCGGGGGTTTATAAAGGGGAACGGGATTCGGGGGCTTTATGAAGAGGAACGGGATTCGGGGTTTATGAAGGGGAACGGGATTCGGGGTTTATGAAGGGGAACGGGATTCGGGGTTTATGAAGAGGAACGGGATTCGGGGTTTATGAAGGGGAACGGGATTCGGGGTTTATGAAGGGGAACGGGATTCGGGGTTTATGAAGGGGAACGGGATTCGGGGTTTATGAAGAGGAACGGGATTCGGGGTTTATGAAGGGGAACGGGATTCGGGGTTTATGAAGGGGAACGGGATTCAGGGGGTTTATGAAGTAGAACGGGATTCGGGGTTTATGAAGGGGAACGGGATTCGGGGTTTATGTAGGGGAACGGGATTCGGGGTTTATGAAATGGGAACGGGATTCGGGGTGTATGAAGGGGAACGGGATTCGGGGTTTATGAAGGGGAACGGGATTCGGGGTTTATGAAGGGGAACGGGATTCGGGGTTTATGA
Source organism: Scyliorhinus canicula (assembly GCF_902713615.1). Taxonomy (NCBI): domain Eukaryota; kingdom Metazoa; phylum Chordata; class Chondrichthyes; order Carcharhiniformes; family Scyliorhinidae; genus Scyliorhinus; species Scyliorhinus canicula. Next base: position 3,519,284 of record NC_052161.1, read on the forward strand.
AGGGGAACGGGATTCAGGGTTTATGAAGGGGAACGGGATTCGGGGTTTATGAAGGGGAACGGGATTCGGGGTTTATGATGGGGAACGGGATTCGGGGTTTATGAAGGGGAACGGGATTCGGGGATTATGAAGGGGAACGGGATTCGGGGGCTTTATGAAGAGGAACGGGATTCGGGGGTTTATGAAGGGAACGGGATTCGGGGTTTATGCAGGGGAACGGGATTTGGGGGTTTATGAAGGGGAACGGGATTCGGGGTTTATGAAGGGGAACGGGATTCGGGGTTTATGAAGGGGAACGGGATTCAGGGTTTATGAAGGGGAATGGGATTCGGGGGGTTTATGAAGGGGAACGGGATTCAGGGTTTATGAAGGGGAACGAGATTCGGGGTTTATGAAGGGGAACGGGATTCGGGGTTTATGAAGGGGAACGAGATTCGGGGTTTATGAAGGGGAACGGGATTTGGGGTTTATGAAGGGGAATGGGATTCGGGGTTTATGAAGGGGAACGGGATTTGGGGTTTATGAAGGGGAACGGGATTCGGGGTTTATGAAGGGGAACGGGATTCGGGATTTTGTGAAGGGGAACGGGATTCGGGGGGTTTATGAAGGGGAACGGGATTCGGGATTTTGTGAAGGGGAACGGGATTCGGGGTTTATGAAGGGGAACGGGATTCGGGGTTTTGTGAAGTGGATTCGGGGTTTATGAAGGGGAACGGGATTCGGGGTTTATGAAGGGGAACGGGATTCGGGGTTTATGAAGGGGAACGGGATTCGGGGTTTATGAAGGGGAACGGGATTTGGGGTTTATGAAGGGGAATGGGATTCGGGGTTTATGAAGGGGAACGGGATTTGGGGTTTATGAAGGGGAACGGGATTCGGGGTTTATGAAGGGGAACGGGATTCGGGATTTTGTGAAGGGGAACGGGATTCGGGGGGTTTATGAAGGGGAACGGGATTCGGGATTTTGTGAAGGGGAACGGGATTCGGGGTTTATGAAGGGGAACGGGATTCGGGGTTTTGTGAAGTGGATTCGGGGTTTATGAAGGGGAACGGGATTCGGGGTTTATGAAGGGGAACGGGATTCGGGGTTTATGAAGGGGAACGGGATTCGGGGTTTATGAAGGGGAACGGGATTCGGGGTTTATGAAGGGGAACGGGATTCGGGGTTTATGAAGGGGAACGGGATTCGGGGTTTATGAAGGGGAACGGGATTCGGGGTTTATGAAGGGGAACGGGATTCGGGGTTTATGAAGGGGAACGGGATTCGGGGTTTATGAAGGGGAACGGGATTCGGGGTTTATGAAGGGGAACGGGATTCGGGGTTTATGAAGGGGAACGGGATTCGGGGTTTATGAAGGGGAATGGGATTTGGGGGTTTATGAAGGGGAACGGGATTCAGGGGTTTATGAAGGGGAACGGGATTCGGGGTTTATGAAGGAGAACGGGATTCGGGGTTTATGAAGGGGATTCAGGGGTTTATGAATGGGAACGGGATTCGGGGTTTATGAAGGAGAACGGGATTCGGGGTTTATGAAGGGGAACGGGATTCGGGGTTTATGAAGGGGAACGGGATTCGGGGTTTATGAAGGGGAACGGGATTCGGGGTTTATGAAGGGGAACGGGATTCGGGGTTTATGAAGGAGAACGGGATTCGGGGTTTATGAAGAGGAACGGGATTCGGGGTTTATGAAGAGGAACGGGATTCGGGGTTTATGAAGGGGAACGGGATTCGGGGTTTATGAAGAGGAACGGGATTCGGGGTTTAAGAAGGGGAACGGGATTCGGGGTTTATGAAGGAGAACGGGATTCGGGGTTTATGAAGGGGAACGGGATTCGGGGTTTATGAAGAGGAACGGGATTCGGGGTTTATGAAGGGGAACGGGATTCGGGGGTTTATGAAGGAGAACGTGATTCGGGGTTTATGAAGGGGAACGGGATTCGGGGTTTATGAAGGGGAACGGGATTCAGGGGTTTATGAAGGGGAACAGGATTCGGGGTTTATGAAGGGGATTCGGGGTTTATGAAGGGGAACGGGATTCGGGGTTTATGAAGGGGAACGGGATTCGGGGTTTATGAAGGGGAACGGGATTCGGGGTTTATGAAGGGGAACGGGATTCGGGGTTTATGAAGGGGAACGGGATTCGGGGTTTATGAAGGGGAACGGGATTCGGGGTTTATGAAGGGGAACGGGATTCGGGGTTTATGAAGGGGAACGGGATTCGGGGTTTATGAAGGGGAACGGGATTCGGGGTTTATGAAGGGGAACGGGATTCGGGGTTTATGAAGGGGAATGGGATTTGGGGGTTTATGAAGGGGAACGGGATTCAGGGGTTTATGAAGGGGAACGGGATTCGGGGTTTATGAAGGAGAACGGGATTCGGGGTTTATGAAGGGGATTCAGGGGTTTATGAATGGGAACGGGATTCGGGGTTTATGAAGGGGATTCAGGGGTTTATGAATGGGAACGGGATTCGGGGTTTATGAAGGGGAACAGGATTCGGGGATTATGAAGGGGAACTAAATCTATGTTGGTGGGCAGGTACACCGCAGTCAGGAGCAGCAGGGGCGTTGCCCAAACAGGCAGCTGTCAATCAGACAGTTTGGACCCGGAGACGCTGTTTACATTCGGAACTTCGGAGACGGCGCCAAGTGTGCCCCAGGAACGATAGTTGGACAGACAGGACAGTTTCATACCAGGTTTGAGATCAGGACCGGGTGATGAAGAAGCAGGTGGACCACCTCAGACCTGGGAGACCTGCTCACCGTGAAGCTCCTCCAGAGGTACCAGCTTCCTGTCAGAGAGCCACGACACTGATTAATTCCAGGGCGTTGCCCCCTCCCCAGAGGTCCCGACGCGGTGATGCTGGAGGTCAAGGACTCGGACTCCAAGATGGAGGCCCAGGCATCGGACGTTTCCGCTGAGTTGCGGAGAGTCGATTGGCGGAGTAAATGGACTCGAGCATAAACACCGGCCCAGATGGGAGCTGAGTATGGAGAGTCTCGGCTGCGATCTGTGTATATCGGTTACTTTGCAATAAACCAGTTTTCTTTTGGCGTCCTCTGTGGCCACTAAACTTTCCCTCACAGATTCTCTCCCTATTTCCTTCTGGTCCTATGTCCTACTTCCACTCTCATCCCTCCGTTTCTCTGCTTTTCTCTCTCTGTCTGGGTTTATATGGCTCTCTCTGTCGCTCCTTTTATCCCTGCACTGTTTATTTCTTCTTTTCTGCCTTCCTATTTGCCCTGCTTGAAAATTTATTTCCCCCAAACCACGTGTTATTGGAGGCAATAAAAATGATGAAGCCTGTGTGTGTTTGTTAACGGCTGGAAAGGGATACATTCTGGACAGAATAATGGAGAAGTCAGCGGGAGTTACGGACTATATACCAGAGGCTACAGGCCGGGATAGTCTCATAAACTACACACCACAAGCTGCATATATTCTGGCAGCCTTTTCCGTAGCGGAGCTGCCAGGTATCAGGAACATTTTCCCACTCCTTCCATGGATTCCTCTCAGCTCGGACCTGGGAGTGATTTCATTATCTCATTTGAAAAACGACATACTCTAACAGTGCAGCACTCCCTCAGTACTGACCCTCTGACAGTGCAGCACTGCCTCAGTACTGACCCTCTGACAGTGCAGCACTCCCTCAGTACTGACCCTCTGACAGTGCAGCACTCCCTCAGTACTGACCCTCTGACAGTGCGGCACTCCCTCAGTACTGACCCTCTGACAGTGCAGCACTCCCTCAGTACTGACCCTCTGACAGTGCAGCACTCCCTCAGTACTGACCCTCTGACAGAGCAGCACTCCCTCAGTACTGACCCTCTGACAGTGCAGCACTCCCTCAGTACTGACCCTCTGACAGTGCGGCACTCCCTCAGTACTGACCCTCTGACAGTGCAGCACTCCCTCAGTACTGACCCTCTGACAGTGCGGCACTCCCTCAGTACTGACCCTCTGACAGTGCAGCACTCCCTCAGTACTGACCTTCTGACAGTGCGGCACTCCCTCAGTACTGACCCTCTGACAGTGCAGCACTCCCTCAGTACTGACCCTCTGACAGTGCAGCACTCCCTCAGTACTGACCCTCTGACAGTGCGGCACTCCCTCAGTACTGACCCTCTGACAGTGCGGCACTCCCTCAGTACTGACCCTCTGACAGTGCGGCACTCCCTCAGTACTGACCCTCTGACAGTGCGGCACTCCCTCAGTACTGACCCTCTGACAGTGCGGCACTCCCTCAGTACTGACCCTCTGACAGTGCGGCACTCCCTCAGTACTGACCCTCTGACAGTGCAGCACTCCCTCAGTACTGACCCTCTGACAGTGCAGCACTCCCTCAGTACTGACCCTCTGACAGTGCAGCACTCCCTCAGTACTGACCCTCTGACAGTGCAGCACTCCCTCAGTACTGACCCTCTGACAGTGCGGCACTCCCTCAGTACTGACCCTCTGACAGTGCGGCACTCCCTCAGTACTGACCCTCTGACAGTGCAGCACTCCCTCAGTACTGACCCTCTGACAGTGCGGCACTCCCTCAGTACTGACCCTCTGACAGTGCAGCACTCCCTCAGCACTGACCCTCTGACAGTGCGGCACTCCCTCAGTACTGAGCCTCTGACAGTGCAGCACTCCCTCAGCACTGACCCTCTGACAGTGCGGCACTCCCTCAGTACTGACCCTCTGACAGTGCAGCACTCCCTCAGCACTGACCCTCTGACAGTGCGGCACTCCCTCAGTACTGAGCCTCTGACAGTGCAGCACTCCCTCAGCACTGACCCTCTGACAGTGCAGCACTCCCTCAGTACTGACCCTCTGACAGTGCGGCACTCCCTCAGTACTGACCCTCTGACAGTGCAGCACTCTCTCAGTACTGACCCTCTGACAGTGCGGCACTCCCTCAGTACTGACCCTCTGACAGTGCGGCACTCCCTCAGTACTGACCCTCTGACAGTACGGCACTCCCTCAGTACTGACCCTCTGACAGTGCAGCACTCCCTCAGTACTGACCCTCTGACAGTGCGGCACTCCCTCAGTACTGACCCTCTGACAGTGCGGCACTCCCTCTATACTGACCCTCTGACAGTGCAGCACTCCCTCCGTACTGACCCTCTGACAGTGCGGCACTCCCTCAGTACTGACCCTCTGACAGTGCGGCACTCCCTCAGTACTGAGCCTTGTAGCCATCTAAGATGGACACTGGGCTACAAAATGAAGAACTGCTAAGACTGCAGGGAAAAACATAGTGAGGACAAACAGCTTGCAGAAGACTGTTTTGCATTCTGCACGTACAGAAACCAGTTTCTGGCCAGGTGCAGAGTTTCAGCCAAAGGTGCAAATGGGAAACAGATCTGCATAGTAATGAGGTGATCCAGATCCAGACCCCGGACAATAGAAACATTTAAGTATCAATGGAAACTTTTCCATAGACGCCCAGACAGAATGGCGCCAAAGCAACCAACACAAAGAGCCGTAGGGACCGCCCCACCCATCGAGGAACGACCCTCAGATTGGGGAGTTTGAAAGTTATCGATTGGGAGAGACCCAATCGATACCCAGCAGGTGAAAGAACCCGCCCCAAGGGGCACGGACTTCTAGGACCTATAAGAGTAGGTCCCGCACATGGTTCGGTCTGTTTTGCTCCGGCCCAGATCTGCTGTTGCTTCCAGACTCCGGCCCAGACTTGTTACATCGCATCCTGACTCCAGTTTCATCACCGGCCGTTGAGCATCAGCCATCGAACTGTAAATGCCAACACAACGATCGCTACGTGATCCAGACCTTACTCGCCCTTGACAACTTTGCGAATCAGAAAGTTACAGACCAAGAACGGGACGAAGGCCTTGCTCCCTGACCTTGCCTGTTACTGTCTAGATAAGTATTTAGTTGTTTAGTATTAGAAGTAAGTTGGTCTCTTTAGCGTATGCATGTGTATTTATTATATTTGTTATAATAAACACAACTCGTTTGGACTTACTAATCGGTGTACGGATTTATTACTTTGAACCTGACCTTGATATACTTGTGACGGTGTCTCAATACGGCACCTGGCGACTCCGAGCATAATTACACATACAGAGCCATAGTAGTGTTAAGCACACGGCCTTTAAACGGAGGCGTGTTAATCACACTCCAGTAAAACGAGCAACATTTAGTGGCGACATCCTGACGGGACGCGGTTACAAGTGGCACCCCCACTCCGTCGAGGACCCAGAAATTTGAATTAGAAATCTGATTGGAGAAAAAGGAAAAATCACAAGTAATCAAGGTGTTCAAACCAATAAAGATAATTCGGAAGTGTGTTTTGTGCATGCGTACTTACTGGGTTGTAAGGTTAACCTGAGAGCTTTTTTTTGTTGCGACGAACTGTCGGGAGTTTTGTGAGCGGAACATAGCGAAAGCCTTACCCGTCTTGTAAAACATTACCTCAACACCCCCTGTCCTAAATTAAGAGAGAAAGAGAAAATGGCCATGCAGGCAATGGAACGCCTCATGAACCCAGAACGGTTTGTGGTCGCAGCGACCAGCAGTAGCCGAGTAGGTCAGTGTCCCGTGTGGGAGCTGGAACTCCGCAAGTATCTGAAAGGAAAGGGATGGCCCCTTTGGAATGAGTTCTGTATGAATGAGGAGACAGGTCCCGGAAGTATAGGACATACTTGGTGGGAGAACCTCTCTCAAATTCATAACAAAATTCTTGGTAAATCACGCAAGCCGATGGCAATCGTGTCCTGTTTGGCACAGTTGCGAGACACTGAGTAGGTCGTTCAGACGCTCCGAGCAGAATTAGAAGAGAGAAATAGGATGAGCAAAGTTGATGTCAGGGACATAGAAAAGGAAAACATGGAACTAAGAGGGAAGCTGGCAGAGAAGGGTAGAGAGGTGGATATGCCAAGAGGGCACATCAGTCATGTCTAGCCCATCTGAGCAGTTCCCAGACCCAGTATGAAAAAGCCTATCAAGACGTGCAACGTGCCGTCCTGATAAGAGAGGAATCGGAAAAGCAGGTAGAGGCATTGCAGAGGCAATGCTCTGACCTTAAGGCAGCGTTAAGAGCACTCCATGCTGCCACAACTGAGACAAAGCACAGTGGATCATGCCAAGTGTAGGAAGCAGATTGCGGAGCTGCAATCTCTGCTTTCAGTGCAGAATGGGTTCCAAAGTACTTTTGGAACACAGCTAGATGAGGAGAATGCCCCAGACTGGCAGGAACTGAGTGAGACCGCGCAGCGCTATGTTCAAGGAACATGTGCGCCAGCAGCGCAGCAGAAAAGGAAAGCACCCTAACCCCCCACAGATCAAATAGCTACCGCACCTATGAATCCAGTCACCACCCAAAGGAAAGCGACCACAGAAGGCGCACCCGATATCACCTACACCACCCCCTTAACTGTAACCCAACTCAGGGACGCGTGTGAGAAAATCACTCCGTTTCTCCCCACCGCAGACCCCCACCAATTTTTCGCGAAAGTGAAACAACAGGCGACCATGTACGGCCTGGACGAGAGAGAGCAGGTTAAGCGCACGGTTCTGAGCTTAGACCTGTCTGTAGTAGCAGCCCTCCCCGACCCACAGAACGTTGGCGGAGGCACCCAAGAAGAAATGAACACCACCATCTTCGATGCAATAGGATACAATAGAGGAGACCCAGTCGAAGGACTAAATAAGTGCCGACAAAAGAGGACAGAGCATCCCACAGCATTTGCAGGAAGGCTGTGGATCCATTTCACCGCAGTTTTCGGCGATTTAGATAGAGCGCATTTGAACCGTGACAATATGGTCAAATGGACGCGCACCATAATCTCCCATGCCACAGATGCAGGACAGAGTGCTTGCAACAGTTATGATCCCTCAGAAGAGGCCCATAACGAGAAATGGGTTCTGAAAAGATTGTCCCGCGCTTGGGAACAATCGGTTCAGGGCAAAATTAAAATAAAGACCCCAGAGGAAGCTCAGGCTGCAGCGGACATTCAAGCAGTAAAAGCGCACCAAAGCCCCGCATGGGTAAATGAAGGGAAGAACATCCCTCCACAGAAGTCGCTTGAATGCTACAACTGTGGCCAAGTAGGACATTTTGCAAAGGAATGCAATGCACCCCAAAGATCACAGAGAGGCCAGCAGACAGGCACTCTGAACAGAAATAGAGCAAAGCCGATCCATAGTATAGGAGTACAGTCAGGACAGACCAATGTGGACGGAACAGACTGACGGTGTTCAGGCTCCCCCACTTGGGTCTGTGACACACTATGGGATCCATCAGGAAGACCGGTGGTCACAGCAAAGGTTAGAGGGAAGCCCATAGAGTTACTTTGGGACACAGGAGGGTCCCGCACCACAATTAATTCCACCACCACGGCACAGGCAGACACGTGGCCGACCACCTCCACCATCACACTTAGCGGTTTTACAGGACACTCGCAGCAGGGACATATCACAGCACCCGTAGCAATCCAGCTAGGGAACATCTCTACCAAACACCCCGTCGTTTTAGTAAACCTTCCCCGTACAGCAGAACACATATTGGGAATAGACTTCATGAATGCCCATAGCCTGTCGTTCGACCCAGTAAACCAGTGTGTCTGGCGAATGGCAAGGTCAGACAGAGCACCCGCTACTCTCACAGTAGGAGAGTACGCTAATCGGATTAGCGCAGTAGGCGACTATTCTTTCGACCTGACTACACTAAGCACGGACAAACAAGTGAGAGCTGTTTTAAATAAACACAGGACAGCATTTGCCAGTCACCGGCACGACTGCGGCAGAATGACTGGACAAGTTCAAGTTACCGGACCTGACCCCCGACCACAGAAACAGTACCGATTTCCCCTAGAAGCAGAGGGAGAAATAGGGAAAGTAATAGATAGTTTATTGGAGCAAGGTGTACTTAGGACAGTAGCCTCGACCAATAATGCTCCTATTTGGCCAGTGAGAAAGCCCGACGGATCATGGCGTCTGACCATTGATTATCGGGAGCTCAACAAAGTAACCCCAGCAGTAGCCCCCACGGTAGCAACAAGTCCCGAGACCATGCTCAAACAGGGACTCCACTCCAAATATTTCACGGTATTGGACATTAGCAATGGCTCTGGTCAATCCCATTGGCAAAGGCGTGCCAGTACAAATTTGCCTTCACATTCAAAGGACAGCAGTATACGTGGACATGCCTCCCACAAGGATTCCACAATTCCCCCTCCATTTTCCACCGACAGCTGGCGAATGGTTTAGTAAAATTTTCCCGCCCCGAATGTCTGGTACAGTATGTGGACGACCTATTACTGCAGACAGACACAAAGGCAGAGCACATTACGCTTCTGGCCGAGCTCCTGGAACTTTTAACCTCGATTGGATGTAAAGTTAACCCCAGAAAGGCCCAGATATTGGAAAATAAAGTGATGTATTTGGGTACAGTCATCACGCACGGCAAACGCGAGATCGAATTCAAAAGGATTGATTCGATTGTCAAATTACCCCTTCCCCAGAATGTTTCAGCCCTCCGGTCGTTTTTAGGACTGGTTGGTTATTGTCGGAACCATATCGATGGATTCGCAACAAAGGCAGCCCCACTCTCAGACCTCCTTAAGAAAGGAGCCCCATGGGAATGGCTTCCGCAGCATACAGAGGCTGTGGAAGATTTAAAGAAAGCCCTTAGCGCAGCACCCGCGCTACAAGTCCCAGACCACCTTTCCCCCTATGCAATAGAGGTAGCGAGCACTGATCTAACACTCTCCGCCGTACTACTCCAGGAACGGCACGAGCAGCTACAACCCGTGGCTTATGCCTCAAGACTTTTAGACCCAGTAGAACAGGGATTTTCAGCCTGCGAGAGGCACCTCCTAGCAGTTTTCTGGGCAGTTCAATACTTTTCCTACATTACCAGACTCAACCCCATCACCATTTTGACCGAGCACACCCCCACACAGTTACTCCTAGGCGGTCGACTGAAGGACGGTTCAGTTAGCCAGATTAGGGCAGCTAGGTGGACGTTACTTTTACAAGGACGGGACATTACGGTTAAACGGACCCGGACACACACATTTTTAGCCGACAACCTCCAATATCCAGGACAGCCCCATGAATGTGCAATTGTAGCACCCCTACACAACACAGGACCCTTCATAGCGAAGACACCCCCCAGGAAGATAGGGAACCCAAGACAAAGCCCCCAACACACAGACACATGTGGCCCACTGAAAATATACGTGGACGGTTCATCCACAGTTTTAGATGGTGAGCGTATCACTGGATGCGGCATCTATGTCGAGGACGCGCAGGGTCGCGCTTTAGAGGAGATTGCATTAAAATTGCCAGGACACTTAGGCGCGCAGGCAGCAGAGCTCGCGGCCATAGCTTATATAGTGGACCACCCCGATTCTTTCCCCAGCCCAGCGGACATATATTCGGACAGTCTATATGTCTGCAACAGTTTAACAGATTTTCTACCCCTGTGGAGGACACGAAGTTTTGTCTCCGCAGACGGGAAACCCCTTCCATCAGCCCCTTTACTCCGCCACATCCTAGACAAAGCGAAGGATAGGACCTTTGGAATTATCAAAGTTAGAAGTCACCATAGGTCATCCCCCCTGGAAATGTAAAAGCCGATGCACTGGCAAAAGCAGGTTCCAGGCGAGGACACTGTGGACACCCCCAGCTAGCGCACCAGCTAGCGCCCCTGTGAGTGCAGTTCAAGTCTCACAGACGGACATTAAAGATTTAGCCGAGGCACAGAAGCAGGATGAAGATCTCAGGGAGATTTTTAAAGGGACTTTTGTGCCACAGTACGATAAGTTCCGACACGCTCTGACCACACATGAGGGTGTGATCATCAAGGACCAGCTTTATGTGGTCCGCAACAGGATAGAAATCAAATGATTGCCTTGTTCCATGACGGTCATGGACCTCAAGGGATCGACCCGACCACGAGGCACCTCAGGCAACTCTGTTGGTGGCCTAATTTAAGGACCGATGTTACCCATTACATCGAGAATTGCCTTATTTGCGCCCAGAATAACCCGGAGAGGTATTCCAAAAAGGCACAGCTTCGGCATACTCGACCAGTTAATGGCCCCTGGACAAACCTCCAGATCGACTTTATAGGACCATTGCCCCCTTGTAGGAATGGCTATAAATACGTGCTGGTTGTGATTGATACCTTTACCAAATGGGTAGAGGCATTCCCCTCACGAACAAATACAGCTAAGACAGCTGCAAAGATCCTGACCCACCACATCTTCACGAGATGGGGTTTACCCAGAAGTATAGATTCAGACCAGGGATCTCACTTCACAGGACGTGTCATGAAGAACGTCCTGACCATATTCGGCATTAAACAAAATTTTCACATTGCGTATCACCCACAGTCAAGCGGGATTGTAGAGCGCATGAATCGGACCCTAAAATCGACCCTTAGAAAAATGGTTCAGGAAAACAATTCAACATGGGATTCAGTGCTCCCATTTGCACTAATGTTTATCCGCAACACGGTTTCAACATCCACAGGTTTCACCCCACACACACTCATGACCGGACGCCCTATGAAAGGTACAGAATTCCTTTTAGGACTGGACATGACTAGCCCCGAAGTGACGGCCCTCACGCATGAGAAAGCTGTTAAAGACCTAGTTGAGACTGTGAGGTCTGCATAGATCGCAGCCGCAGTTCAACTGGGAAAACGACGAAAACAAAGCACAGCTTGCTTTAATAAGAACGTACACCCCACAGAATTTCAGGTTGGGCAACAGGTAATGCTATCTGTGTATAACCCCAGCAGTTTTTTGGCACCTAAATTTTCCGGCCCGAATTCAATTTCGGACAAAATTAGCCCCTCAGTTTACAGGATAAAATACCCCAATGGAAAGACTGCGTGGTTCCATATTAACCAACTGAAGGCATATGGAACACAGTCTAACCATGCACACCATGTCTTACTGGACGCAGCAGAACATCTCGCCCCGCCCACTAGAGACACGTTTCCACCATCCCCCTCACAGACCAGTTCATCATCGGACTCACCCACGACTCCGCCCACTGACCACAACAGACCACGCCCCGAAACGCCCACAAGCTTCCACAGCAGAGACAGCGACACTGACTCTGACAATGAGGACAGCCACAGCACTCAACCCTACAGCCCACATTTTAGCGACTACCACCCCGACTCCAGTGACCCCATGCAGGTCACCTACGTTAAATACCCAGACCCACCACCCGACCCCGACGACCCCGACAATGCCCCTTCAAGTTTAGACCCCACACTTTGGCACAGGGACAATTCATGGAGACTTGTCCGTAACGATGAAAGTGACCCCCGGTCACATAACTCTAAGATTGCATGCCTGATCCACACAAGGGTGTGGGATCCGGGAGAGCAGGACGACACGGTGTCTGACTCCCGATACGGCAACCCCTTTGTGACCCTGTTCACAGAGGCAGAGGAAAAGTGAGGTGTCCAGATGATGTAAAATAGGAACCGCTTGAGGGAAGCGATATCCTTTCTGATGGAACCTGCACGTATGTTTTGTTTGTAAGTTTGCGTTCGTTTGTTTTTTTAATGTTAATGGTTCAGTTAGAGGTTGGCCATCTTCTTTTCAGCTGAATGTGCTTACACGCACATTAGTTTATCCGCAGAAACTTCTGAGAACTTCAGTTGTATTCCTCTGGTGAACCGACACGGTTAACGACTTATTCCCTGTTTTCAGATGTTGGAGCATCTTGGCTCCTCCCTTGTTTTTCAGGTGCCCCTCTATTCTGTGAATAGAGGCTGCAATCCCACGGTGAATACACTCATACCCGTTGATTTCAGGTTGCTCAGGCAGTGGAGAAACGGCACTGAGGACCCACACTGTCTGAGAACCCACTTTGGTCAGCCAAGCTCGGGTACGGCACAGCACGCTTTACCCGGGGATTCCATCCAAATCTTACCCGTAGCGGCCCATACGTAACTCATTCGACTTTTCCGTTTCAAAATTTGCTTTCATTTTTCGTTAGATAGCCCTTAGGCCGCCATCCCACATGCTATTTACATCCAGGAACATTCGGATGGTAAATTTGCAAAGCCTGCGAGACGGCTCGCAGGAGGAAAGTTGTTAGGTGTATTTCTGCTCCTAAATTCGCTTTTGAAAAAAAAATGACGGGAGTCACAGGGAGTGACTTGGCCATTCATTTAAGGGTCAATTGGAATGAGAGGACAGATACACTAACAGTACAGATATTAAACTGTGTATTGACAGATACTGTGCTTGATCCCATAGCTTTCGAAAGTCGAAGGAGGGTTCACAGCAAGGATCGGCCATACAGAAGGGAGAGGACAAAGAGAACGAAGAGAAGACCATGATGGAAGCCTACCTATTAGTTTTGAACGTTGTTGTATTTATACATGTGGAAGCAAGTCACGTTTCCCCCACAATCCCCGCCGTTAATGTTTCCCTCACACCAACTTCCCCGTGCTCAGCACTGATCAGCGAAGTTCAGACCTGGTGCACAAAATTCATGACATGGTACTCAATGTCGTACGTGATTGAATCACTGTTGGTGATTGCAATCCTCTGCATCATAGTACAGACCCTCAGGTTGAGGAAATGGAAAAGGAGAGCCTCCCGTTCCTGCCCCTCAACCATTTACGGAGTTCAATCCCCTATTTTCGGTTTTCACCAATCCCCCCAACCCCTTGATGCCTAGGAAATGAATAAAGCAATATGTGAATAAAGAAGACACTAATGTATTATATGGTTCTGAACTCGACTGCCGAGTCAGAAAGTGATATGTAATGTGGTATGAATGGATAAGGTTTTTAGACTGTAATAAAATGTTTAAAATGAGATAAGGATAGTAGTTGTGATAGGTAGAGGTTTCCGGTTATTGGTAATGCATGTCCCCTTTGACATAGCGCCAAGTAGAAATGTGAGATAAAATTTTTCTTGCCATAGTTAAAGACAGAGTAGACGCCCAGGAACTTGCTAAGGTCAGGGAACCCAAAGAGGGCACCCAAAGGCACTCGAAGAAACGTGCATAGGTGATCCTTCACAATTTCTCGTGAGGATCACAAGGAGGGAATGTAGCCATCTAAGATGGACACTGGGCAACAAAATGGAGAACTGCTAAGACTGCAGGGAAAAACAGTCATAGTGAGGACAAACAGCTTGCAGAAGACTGTTTTGCATTCTGCACGTACAGAAACCAGTTTCTGGCCAGGTGCAGAGTTTCAGCCAAAGGTGCAAATGGGAAACAGATCTGCATAGTAATGAGGTGATCCAGATCCAGACCCCGGACAATAAAAACATTTAAGTATCAATGGATACTTTTCCATAGACGCCCAGACAGAATGGCGCCAAAGCAACCAACACAAAGAGCCGTAGGGACCGCCCCACTCATCGAGGAACGACCCTCAGATTGGGGAGTTTGAAAGATATCGATTGGGAGAGACCCAATCGATACCCAGCAGGTGAAAGAACCCGCCCCAAGGGGCACGGACTTCTAGGACCTATAAGAGTAGGTCCCGCACATGGTTCGGTCTGTTTTGCTCCGGCCCAGATCTGCTGTTGCTTCCAGACTCCAGCCCAGACTTGTTACATCGCATCCTGACTCCAGTTTCATCACCGGCCGTTGAGCATCAGCCATCGAACTGTAAGTGCCAACACAACGATCGCTACGTGATCCAGACCTTACTAGCCCTTGACAACTTTGCCAATCAGAAAGTTACAGACCAAGAACGGGACGAAGGCCTTGCTCCCTGACCTTGCCTGTTCCTGTCTAGATAAGTATTTAGTTGTTTAGTATTAGAAGTAAGTTAGTCTCTTTAGCGTATGCATGTGTATTTATTATATTTGTTATAATAAACACAAATCGTTTGGACTTACTAATCGGTGTACGGATTTATTACTTTGAACCTGACCTTGATATACTTGTGACGGTGTCTCAATACGGCACCTGGCGACTCCGAGCATAATTACACATACAGAACCATAGTAGTGTTAAGCACACGGCCTTTAAACGGAGCCGTGTTAATCACACTCCAGTAAAACGAGCAACAGCCTCTGACAGTGCAGCACTCCCTCAGTTCTGACTCTCTGACAGTGCGGCACTCCCTCAGTACTGACCCTCTGACAGTGCAGCACTCCCTCAGTACTGACCCTCTGACAGTGCGGCACTCCCTCAGTACTGACCCTCTGACAGTGCTGAACTCCTTCAGTACAGATCCTCTGACAGTGCAGCGCTCCCTCAGTACTAACCCTCTGACAGTGTGGCATACCCTCAGTACTGACCCTCTGACAGTGCGGCACTCCCTCAGTACTGACCCTCTGACAGTGCGGCACTCCCTCAGTACTGTCCCTCTGACAGTGCAGCACTCCCTCAGTACTGACCCTCTGACAGTGCAGCATTCCCTCAGTACTGACCCTCTGACAGTGCAGCATTCCCTCAGTACTGACCCTCTGACAGTGCGTCACTCCCTCAGTACTGACCCTCTGACAGTGAGGCACTTCCTCAGTACTGACCCTCTGACAGTGCGGCACTCCCTCAGTACTGACCCTCTGACAGTGCGGCGCTCCCTCAGTACTGACCTTCTGACAGTGGGGCACTCCCTCAGTACTGACCCTCTGACAGTGCGGCACTCCCTCAGTACTGACCCTCTGACAGTGCGGCACTCCCTCAGTACTGACCCTCTGACAGTGCGGCACTCCCTCAGTACTGACCCTCTGACAGTGCGGCACTCCCTCAGTACTGACCCTCTGACAGTGCGGCACTCCCTCAGTACTGACCCTCTGAAAGTGCGGCACTCCCTCAGTACTGACCCTCTGACAGTGCAGCACTCCCTCAGTACTGACCCTCTGACAGTGCAGCACTCCCTCAGTACTGACCCTCTGACAGTGCGGCACTCCCTCGGTACTGACCCTCTGACAGTGCAGCACTCCCTCAGTACTGACCCTCTGACAGTGCGGCACTCCCTCAGTATTGTAGTGGGGATGGGATTCTGTGTCTTGTTACTCATTTGGCGAAATCTGACAAATGTGTGTTTGGTGTATTTTCTGTCTGAACCTGGAAAGCAATAGGGCAGAAGTTGTGTTCCTCTGACCTAATAACATTTCACTGAATTCAGTTAGAACTGAAACATTTTGTTCCTTCTCAGGGACAATCTGTTGTGTCTACAGGATTCTGTGACTTTCTCAACATTCTCAGCATTTTGATGATGTGGTTCTTGTTTTCTCTCCTCACACAGCACCTCACCTGGCCTCTGCTGTCAGTCACCATCCTCACTTCCTTTGGTTCCTCCATGTCCTACGGCTATAATCTGGCAGTGGTCAACTCACCAGCAGAGGTAACATCGCTGAGCAGCATTGCTGTGCCCTGGAGCAGCACAGACACCAGGGGAGTGTGGCAGTGGCGGGGGGGAGGGGGGGGGGGGGGGGGGGGAGAGTGAGTGCGGGTGTGAGGGTGGGAGCACTCCTCAGTACTGTGAGGGATGGGGCGTGGTTGTGAGGGGTGCGGATATGAGGGGGAGGAGTGCAGGTGTGAGGGTAGGGGTGCAGGAGTGAGGGGGAGGGGCACACGTGTGAGGGTAGGGGTGCAGGAGTGAGGGGGCGGTCAGCGGGGGAGGGGCGCGGGGAGGGGGAGGAGCGCGGGTGTGAGGGGGAGGGGTGCAGGAGTGAGGGGGCGGTCAGCAGGGGGAGGGGCGTGGGGAGGGGGAGGAGCGCGGGTGTGAGGGGGAGGGGTGCAGGAGTGACGGAGAGGGATCCGGTTGTGAGGGTGAGGAGCATAGGGAGGTGGGGCGCAGATGGGAGGGGGAGGGTTCCGGTTGTGTGGGGGAGGGGCGCGGGTGTGAGGGTGTAGGGTTCCGGGCGTGAGGGGAGGGGCACGGGGAGAAGGGGCGCGGGGAGGAGGGGGAGGGTTCCGGGTGGGAGGGGCGCAGGCAGGAGGGGCGCAGGTGGGAGGGGGAGGGTTCCGGGTGGGAGGGGCGAGGGGAGGAGGGTTCCGGGTGTGAGGGGAGGGGCATGGGGAGGAGGGACGCCGGTGGGATAGGGCGTGTTCCGGGTGTGAGGAGAGGGGCACGGGGAGGAGGGACGCCGGTGGGATAGGGCGGGTTCCGGGTGTGAGGGGAGGGGCGCCGGGAGGAGGGGCGCAGGTGGGATAGGGCGGGTTCCGGGTGTGAGGAGAGGGGCACGGGGAGGAGGGACGCCGGTGGGATAGGGCGGGTTCCGGGTGTGAGGAGAGGGGCACGGGGAGGAGGGACGCCGGTGGGATAGGGCGGGTTCCGGGTGTGAGGGGAGGGGCGCCGGGAGGAGGGGCGCAGGTGGGATAGGGCGGGTTCCGGGTGTGAGGGGAGGGGCGCCGGGAGGAGGGGCGCAGGTGGGATAGGGCGGGTTCCGGGTGTGAGGAGAGGGGCACGGGGAGGAGGGACGCCGGTGGGATAGGGCGGGTTCCGGGTGTGAGGAGAGGGGCACGGGGAGGAGGGACGCCGGTGGGATAGGGCGGGTTCCGGGTGTGAGGGGAGGGGCGCGGGGAGGAGGGGCGCAGGTGGGATAGGGCGGGTTCCGGGTGTGAGGAGAGGGGCACGGGGAGGAGGGACGCCGGTGGGATAAGGAGGGTTCCGGGTGTGAGGGGAGGGGCGCGGTGAGGAGGGGGAGGTTTCCGGGTGGGAGGGGCGCGGGGAGGAGGGGGAACGGACTGTCAGGTTCACCAATGCAATCCTTTGAAGGTGGTTAATGTTGATTTACATAGAATTTACAGTACAGAAGGAGGCCATTCGGCCCATCGAGTCTGGACCGGCTCTTGGAAAGAGCACCCTACCCAAGGTCAACACTTACACCCTATCCCAATAACCCAGTAACCCCACCCAACACTAAGGGCAATTTTGGACACTAAGGGCAATTTATCATGGCCAATCCACCGAACCCGCACATCTTTTAAAATTTTTAATTTAAGCCGCGAGGTATGGGTGTCTCTGGTTAGGCCAGCATTTATTGCCCATCCCTAATTGCCCTTCAGAAGGTGGTGGTGAGCTGCCTTCTTGAACCACTGCAGTCCGTGTGCAGTGCAGGGATCCCCTGTGGTCGTTCCCCTCTATAACAAGTATACCGTTTTGGATACTGTTGCGGGGGACGACTTACCAGGGGTAAGCAATAGGGCACAGGTCTCTGGCACAGAGTCTGTCCCTGTTGCTCAGAAGGGAAGGGAGAAGAGGAACAGAGCACTTGTCATTGGGGACTCCATAGTTAGGGGAACAGACAGGAGGTTCTGTGGGAACGAAAGAGACTCACGGTTGGTGTGTTGCCTCCCAGGTTCCAGGGTTCGTGATGTCTCTGATCATGTTTTTGGGATCCTTAAGGGGGAGGGGGAGCAGCCCCAAGTCGTGGTCCACATAGGTACCAACGACATTGGTAGGAAGAGAGATGGGGATTTGAGACAGAAATTCAGGGAGCTAGGGTGGAAGCTGAGAGCTAGAACAAACAGAGTTGTTATCTCTGGGTTGTTACCCGTGCCACGTGCTAGCGAAGTAAGAAATAAGGAGAGAGAGGAGTTGAACACGTGGCTACAGGGATGGTGCAGGAGTGAGGGTTTTGGTTTCCTGGATAATTGGGGCTCATTCTGGGGTAGGTGAGACCTCTACAAACAGGATGGTCTTCACCTGAACCAGAGGGGTACCAATATCCTGGGGGGGAGATTTGCTAGTGCTCTTCGGGGGGGGGGGGGGTTTAAACTAATTCAGCAGGGGGATGGGAACCTAAATTGTAGTCCCAGTGTACAGTATGTTGAGAGTAGTGAGGTCAGGGATAGGGTTAAAAGTTCGAAAGAGGGCACCGGCAAGCAAGACGCTGGTTTGAAGTGTGTCTACTTCAACGCCAGGAGCACCCGGAATAAGGTGGGTGAGCTTGCAGCATGGGTTGGTACCTGGGATCTCGATGTTGTGGCGATTTCGGAGACATGGGGAGAGCAGGGATAGGAATGGTTGTTGCAGGTTCCAGGATTTAGATGTTTCTGTAAGAACAGAGAAGATGGTAAAAGAGGGGGGGGGGGGGTGTGGCATTGTTAATCAAGGAAAGTATTACGGCGGTAGAAAGGACGTTTGAGGACTCGTCTACTGAGGTAGTATGGGCCGAGGTTAGGCCACCCTGTTGGGAGTTGTCTACAGACCTCCGAATAGTTCCAGAGATGTAGAGGAAAGGATTGCAAAGATGATTCTCGACAGGAGCGAGAGTAACAGGGTAGTTGTTATGGGGGACCTTAACTTTCCAAATATTGACTGGAAATACTATAGTTCGAGTACTATAGGTGGGTCAGTTTTTGTACAGTGTGTGCAGGAGGGTTTTCTGACACAGTATGTAGACAGGCCAACAAGGGGCGAGGCCACATTGGATTTGGTACTGGGTAATGAACCCGGCCAGATGTTAGATTTAGATGTAGGTGAGCACTTTGGTGATAGTGATCACAACTCGGTTATGTTTACTTTAGCAATGGGCAGGGATAGGTATATACCGCAAGGCAAGAATTATAGCTGGGGGAAAGGCAATTATGATGCTATTCGGCAAGATTTAGGATGTATAGGATGGGGAAGGAAACTGCAGGGGATGGGTACAATCGAAATGTGGAGCTTTTTCAAGGAACAGCTACTGCGTGTCCTTGGTAAATATGTACCTGTCAGACAGGGAGGAAGTTGTCGAGCAAGGGAACCGTGGTTTACTAAGGAAGTTGAAGCACTTGTCAAGAGGAAGAAGAAGGCTTATGTTAGGATGAGACATGAAGGCTCAGTTAGGGCACTTGAGAGTTACAAGTTAGCCAGGAAGGACCTAAAGGGAGAGTTAAGAAGAGCGAGAAGAGGACACGAAAAGTCATTGGCGGATAGGATCAAGGAAAACCCTAAGGCTTTCTATAGGTATATCAGGAACAAAGGAATGACTAGAGTAAGATTAGGGCCAATCAAGGATAGTAGTGGAAAGTTGTGTGTGGAATCAGAGGAGATAGGGGAAGCGTTAAATAGATATTTTTCGTCAGTGTTTACACTGGAGAAAGACAATGTTGTCGAGGAGAACACTCAGGTTCAGTCGACCAGGCTAGATGGAATTGAGGTTCAAAAGGAGGAGGTGTTAGCAATTTTGGAAAATGTCAAAATAGATAAGTCCCCTGGGCCAGATGGGATTTATCCTAGGATTCTCTGGGAAGCCAGGGAGGAGATTGCAGAGCCTTTGTCCTTGATCTTTATGTCGTCTTTGTCGACAGGAATAGTGCCGGAAGACTGGAGGATAGCAAATGTTGTCCCCTTGTTCAAGAAGGGGAGTAGAGACAACCCTGGTAATTATAGACCTGTGAGCCTTATTTCGGTTGTGGGTAAAATGTTGGAAAAGGTTATAAGAGATAGGGTTTATAATCATCTTGAAAAGAACAAGTTGATTAGCGATAGTCAACACGGTTTTGTGAAGGGTAGGTCATGCCTCACAAACCTTATTGAGTTTTTTGAGAAGGTGACCAAACAGGTGGATCAGGGTAAAGCGGTTGATGTGGTGTATATGGATTTCAGTAAGGCGTTTGATAAGGTTCCCCACGGTAGGCTATTGCATAAAATAAGGAAGTATGGGATTGAAGGTGATTTAGCGGTTTGGATCAGTAATTGGCTAGCTGAAAGAAGACAGAGGGTGGTGGTTGATGGCAAATGTTCATCCTGGAGTTCAGTTACTAGTGGTGTACCTCAAGGATCTGTTTTGGGGCCACTGCTGTTTGTCATTTTTATAAATGACCTGGAAGAGGGTGTAGAAGGATGGGTTAGTAAATTTGCAGATGACACGAAGGTCGGTGGAGTTGTGGATAGTGCTGAAGGATGTTATAGGATACAGAGGGACATAGATAAGCTGCAGAGCTGGGCTGAGAGGTGGCAGATGGAGTTTAATGCGGAAAAGTGTGAGGTGGTTCACTTTGGAAGGAGTAACAGGAATGCAGAGTACTGGGCTAATGGCAAGATTCTTGGTAGTGTAGATGAACAGAGAGATCTCGGCATCCAGGTACATAAATCCCTGAAAGTTGCCACCCAGGTTAATAGGGCTGCTAAGAAGGCATATGGTGTGCTAGCCTTTATCAGCAGGGGGATTGAGTTTCGGAGCCACAAGGTCATGCTGCAGCTGTACATAACTCTGGTGCGGCCGCACCTGGAGTACTGCATGCAGTTCTGGTCACCACATTATAGGAAGGATGTGGAAGCTTTGGAAAGGGTTCAGAGGAGATTTACTAGGATGTTGCCTGGTATGGAGGGAAGGTCTTACGAGGAAAGGCTCAGGGACTTGAGGTTGTTTTCGTTAGAGAAGGCTGAGAGGTGACTTAATAGAGACATATAAGATAGTCAGAGGGTTAGATAGGGTGGACAGTGAGAGTCTTTTTCCTCGGATGGTGATGACCAACACGAGGGGACATAGCTTTAAATTGAGGGGTGATAGATATAGGACAGATGTCAGAGGCAGTTTCTTTACTCAGAGAGTAGTAGGGGTGTGGAACGCCCTGCCTGCAACAGTAGTAGACTCGCCAACTTTAAGGGCATTTAGGTGGTCACTGGATAGACATATGGATGAAAATGGAATAGTGTGGGTCAGATAGGCTTCAGATGGTTTCACAGGTCGGCGCAACATCGAGGGCCGAAGGGCCCGTACTGTGCTGTAATGTTCTATGTTCTATGTTGGTGCATCCACTGTGCTGTTAGGGAGGGAGTTCCAGGATTTCGACCCAGGGATTTCTGGGAGTAGAAACACTGGAAACATCAGGGACAGACAAGGAGCATTGTCCAAACGAGTCGACTAGAGAAGTCCCTGTGTGAAACTGCTGATTGGAGAAAATCATAGAAACATAGAGCTGAGAACGAGGCCATTCCACCCACCGTGCTAATGCTAGCTCTGAGGTATAATTATCCATTTAGTCCAAGCCGCCTGCTCGTTTGAAGCATTTCGCCAATTCCCTTTTGAAAGTCACCACATTAATTATTTATTCCCAGTATATTAAAGATTTCTACAATGAAACCATTCTGGAACGATTCAACCAGTCCTTGACCACCCATCGCTTGTTGCTGCTGTACTCAGCTACTGTCTCCGTGTTTGCTGTTGGCGGGATGGTTGGCTCATTGCCTGTCGGGCTGCTGGTGGCAAAGTTTGGTCAGTAAGTATCAAAGGTATCACTTGTTTAAGCTGATGTTATGCTGACATCCTCATCCAAGCCTTTCCAGGTTCTCGATACAACTAATCCAATGTCCTCTTGGCTTGTGTCTCACATTTACGCCCGCTCTGAACTCTGTTGCCTATCTTTTAATTCACATCAAGTCCCGTTCTACCCTCCCCCCCCCCCGTGCTCATTGTAAGAAGTCTCACAACACCAGGTGTTAAAGTCCAACAGGTTTGTTTCAAACACTGGCTTTCGGAGCACTGCTCCTTCCTCATGTGAATTCAAGCCAGGACAGTGGGTAGGATTTCACAAGTCCAGGCCAGGTTGTGGGGGATGAATGTAATACGACATGAATCCAAGGTCCCGGTTGAGGCCGTACTCATGTGTGCGGAACTTAGCTATAAGTTTCTGCTCGGCGATTCTGCGTTGTCGCGCGTCCTGAAGGCCGCCTTGGAGAACGCTTACCCGGAGATCAGAGGCTGAATGCCCTTGTCTGCTGAAATGTTCCCCAACTGGAAGGGAACATTCCTGCCTGGTGATTGTCGCGCGATGTCTGTTCATCCGTTGTCGCAGTGTCTGCATGGTCTCGCCAATGTACCACGCTTCGGGACATCCTTTCCTGCAGTGTATGAGGCAGACAACGTTGGCCGAGTCGCGTACCTGGTGGGTGGTGTTCTCGCGTGTAACGGTGGTACCCATGTCGATGATCTGGCACGTCTCCATTCACCTGAGGAAGGAGCTGCGCTCCGAAAGCTAGTGTTTGAAACAAACCTGTTGGACTTTAACCTGGTGTTGTAAGGCTTCTTACTGTGCTCACCCCAGTCCAACACCGGCATCGCCACATCACTCTTTGGGAGAGTGAGGGTTATGGCTCTCTGGATAAACCTAAGGCTGGGATTCTCCCGTCTGCCGGCCGGCCAATGAGTTTCCCGTTGTGGCCACCCCACACCGTCAGGAAACCCGTGGGCGTGGATGCGCTGCCGGCAGATCCGGAGGGTCCACCGCACTCTGGAGGAGCAAATTCCAAATTCACCACCCTTTGAGAGAAATAACTTTTCCTCATCTCTGTTTACAATCTGCTGCCCCTTACCCTAAAACTATGACCTCTCGTTCTCAATTACCCCACAACAGAAATCATGCACTCCACGTCTACTTTGTCAATACCTTTAATCATTTTGTATTCCTCAAATAGATCTCCCCTCATTCTTCTAAACTCGACAGAGTATTGGCCTAAACTGCTCAATCCCTCGGTGCGAGAATGTGCAGGACTGAGCCAGGTCCTGTACTGTGGGTGGTATACTGTTCCATCTTTATGTTTGGGATGTTCTTTCTGAGCCTGGATTCCTGAGAGGCTGGGGAAGGTTTGAATTAGCAGCTTTTTCTCATCTTTGTCTTGTGCTGAGGGGAATGGGCCAGGAAATAGAATATCGAACAGTGCAGCACAGAATGATGGGCTCATGTCTGTAACCTGGTCCCTTTCGTCCTGACACTATTCCTGGTAGTTTTCCTTTTTTCTCCTGTCTCGGTTAGTTTGTTGGGAGTCTCGGATTCGCACTGACTACAATCTGAACCAATTGTATGAATATTTGTGGTCCTCTCTGTAAAAATATGTGGAATAGTGATCGTTCTGGACAGTGCTGAATTTGGGGTTCAGTTCCGTCTGGTGTCTAATGTAAAATATCCTTTTGGAACTGGTGTTCTCGTGAATTTTCGCTGCAATTCTGGGGGTAAAGAATCTGTGATTGGCTCCCACAAGGGTAGAGGCGGGGTGCTGCTATCTGAGAGGAGGGCATTGCAGCGTGTCTCTGGTGTCTCTGGTGTGACTGGAGTTGAGAGAGATACAATCTGGTAGACGGCCGAACATGGCGCCAAGATCTTCTCCTGAATTCCCGTGGTCGCCGTGTCCAATCACCCCTGGGTAGGTGTGCACCATTTTACCATGTTTCATGGCCTTGTTCTCTTCTCCCGGCTAATGTGCACAGAGACGCCAAGTTGAATTTTGTGATTGTACTGAGCCTACGGTATTGTTCTTCTGTCCCTTTCTGTATCGATGTACCTTGAGACATTTTTGCTGTGTTGTACCAATCCTGTGGTTTTGTTGCTTTATTTGTTAAAATGGAAAAACTTCATTGATTTATTTTTAATTTCCAGTGCAGTTCCGGAGACTCACCACCCTCTGACAGAACAAGTTCTCCTCACCTCTGTGTTGACTGAGCGATTCCTCTTTAATCAGTGGCCTCAGTATCTCCCACGTGGGGAAACATCCTCTCCACATCAACCCTATCGAGGCCCCTCAGGATCTTGTATGTTTCAATCAAGTTGCCTCTTACAACTCCTGCGGACACAATCTAACCTGTCCAACCTTTCCTCATAAGACAACCCACCAAATCCAGCGATGAGTTTAGTAAACTTCCTTTGAACTGCTTCCAACGCAATTACATTCTTCCTTTGACAAGGAGCCCAAGGGCTGGATTTTCCAATTCTGGGTCTCTGCCACCACGCCGGTGTGGGAAGGGTGGCGTTTTACAGCAGAAAAAATGGCGCAAAACAGCCACTGATTCCCTGTTTAGCTGTGGGCTAGCAGGACGGCAGAGTAGAGCACCCGGCTCCAGTTGCCGATAGGCCCCGGAGAATTGCCGGATTCGTGGCCGCGCATGCGCATGGTGGCGGCCTGCCGCGGCTGTGCTGTGTTACATGGCGGAGACCACCCGCGGACCCGGCCCGCAAAATAGCCCCCCCCCTTCGGTTGGCTCACGCGCCCCGGACCACCCCCCACAGTGCCTCCAGCCCCGAATAATGCCCCCCTCTGCCCGCGGACGCATTCGAAAATTCAGCCGGACGTGGGCGGAGCATACTGGGGGGCGGGCCTCAGGCAATGTCCTGAAGCCGTCGATACGTGGCGCAGCGTGCTCAGAGAGTACGCTGTTTTTGAGGGGGTGGAGCACCGCAAAAGCGTCGCCCCCCCCCCCCCCCCCCCCCCCCCCCCCCCCCACCCCCCCCCCCCCCCCCCCCCCCACCCCCGGATTCGGTCCGAATCAGACATTCTCCAGCCGATCGGCGAATGGGATTTCGACGTCGATGACCGGAGAATCTCGCACCATTCCTCTACGCAATGCTCCAGATGTGATCTCAGGTGCCCCGTACAACTGAAGCATAATCTCCCTACTTTGGAATCAATTCCCCTCATAATAACTATTGACATTCTATTACCTTTCCTAATAGTTTTCTGTACCTGCATATTAACCTTTTGTGATTCATGCACTAGGACTCCTAGATCCCTCTGCACTAGAGCTCTGCAATCTCGCACCATTTCGATAATGAGCTTCTTTTTCATTCTTCATCCCAAAATGGACAATTCCACATTTTCCCACATTATACTCCATTTGCCATTTTATTGCCCACTCACTTAACTTATTGATATCCCTTTGTACCCTCCTTATGTTCTATCCCCGCCTACTATTCAATCTATCTTTGTGTCATCAACAAATTTAGAAACCATACCGTCAGTCCCTTCATCCAATTAATTTATATAAATTTTAAACAGTTGAGGTCTTGGCACAGATCCCTGCCACACACCACCCAATACATCCTGCCAACCAGGAAAAGATCCATTTATGCCTACACTCTGCTTCCTGCCAGCCACCAATCTTCAATCCATGCCACTATGTTGCCCCCATACCATGGCCTTTTATTTTCCACAATAACCTTAGGTGTGGCACCTTATCAAATACCTTCTGAAAATCAAAGTACAGTACATCCACCGGCTCCCCTTTATTCACAGCACATGTTATTTCTTCAAAGAACACCAATTAACTTAATTAAAAATGATTTCCCATTCACAATATCATGTTGGCTCTCCCTGATTTTGCCACGTGCCGACTATAACTTTGTTAATAATAACACCTAACATATTCCCTACGACCAATGTTAAGCTAACTGGCCTGTCGCTTCCCACTTTCTGTCTCCTTGCCTTTTTCAATAATAGAGTCACATTTGTTATCTTCCAATCTAATACAATCTTCTCCGAATCTAGGGAGTTTGGGGAAATTAAAACCACTTGTTGCAGCGCCCTGAGCTAGTTCACAGTCAATCCCAGTCCCACAGGCCCCAGAGTCCCAACATAAGTGAATTAACCAATAATTCTTCTTATAATTCTTATTAAAATATCCTAAGTCGGGGCAGCACGGTGGCGCAGTGGCTTGCACTGCTGCCTCATGACGCCTAGGTTCCAGGTTCAATCCCGGCTCCAGGTCACTGTCCGTTATGAGTTTGCACATTAAGAACATAAGAACTAGGAGCAGGAGTAGGCCATATGGCCCCTCGAGCCTGCTCCGCCATTCAATGAGATCATGGCTGATCTTTTGTGGATTCAGTTCCACTTTCCGGCCTGAACACCATAACCCTTAATCCCTTTATTCTTCAAAAAACTATTAATCTTTATCTTAAAAACATTTAATGAAGGAGCCTCTACTGCTTCTCTGGGCAAGGAATTCCATAGATTCACAACCCTTTGGGTGAAGAAGTTCCTCCTAAACTCAGTCCTAAATCTACTTCCCCTTATTTTGAGGCTATGTCCCCTAGTTCTGCTTTCACCCGCCAGTGGAAACAACCTGCCCGCATCTATCCTATCTATTGCCTTCATAATTTTATATGTTTCTATAAGATCCCCCCGCATCCTTCTAAATTCCAATGACTACAGTCCCAGTCTACTCAACCTCTCCTCGTAATCCAACCCCTTCAGCTCTGGGATTAACCTGGTGAATCTCCTCTGCACACCCTCCAGTGCCAGTAAGTCCTTTCTCAAGTAAGGAGCCCAAAACTGAACACAATACTCCAGGTGTGGCCTCACTAACACCTTATACAATTGCAGCATAACCTCCCTAGTCTTAAGCTCCATCCCTCTAGCAATGAAGGACAAAATTCCATTTGCCTTCTTAATCACCTGTTGCACCTGTAAACCAACTTTTTGCGACTCATGCACTAGCACACCCAGGTTTCTCTGCACAGCGGCATGCTTTAATATTTTATCGTTTAAATAATAATCCCGTTTGATGTTATTCCTACCAAAATGGATAACCTCACATTTGTCTACATTGTATTCCATCTGCCAGACCCTAGCCCATTCACTTAACCTATCCAAATCCTTCTGTAGACTTCCAGTATCACCTGCACTTTTCGCTTTACCACTCATCTTAGTGTCATCTGCAAACTTGGACACATTGCCCTTGGTCCCCAACTCCAAATCATCTATGTAAATTGTGAACAATTGTGGGCCCAACACTGATCCCTGAGGGACACCACGAGCTACTGATTGCCAACCAGAGAAACACCCATTAATCCCCACTCTTTGCTTTCTATTAATTAACCAATCCTCTATCCATGCTACTACTTTACCCTTAATGCCATGCATCTTTATCTTATGCAGCAACCTTTTGTGTGGCACCTTGTCAAAGGCTTTCTGGAAATCCAGATATACCACATCCATTGGCTCCCCATTATCTACCGCACTGGTAATGTCCTCAAAAAATTCCACTAAATTAGTTAGGCACGACCTGTCCTTTATGAACCCATGCTGCGTCTGCCCAATGGGTATTTGCATAGGTTTCGCACCCACAACCCAAAGATGTGCAGGGTAGGTGAATTGGCTATGCTAAATTGACCCTTAATTGGAAAAAATGAATTAGGTACTCTAAATTAATTTTTTTTAAATCAAAATTTCCTAAGTCTTTAGCCCCTGCCTGCCAATTAGCTGGAAGGCTCTCTCTTTCTTTTCATTTCTCTCTCTCCCCCCCCCCCCCCCCCCACCTCACTCTCTTTCTCTTTCATTCCAACCTCTCCATTTCCACCTCTATTTCTTTTGCTGTTTCTTTTTGTTCAGCTCCATTTCTTTTTCTTTTTGCTGCATCTTCAATTGTTCATCTGTAACGGGATTTTAGCCAATTCTACTGATTGTTGCATTCACTCAGGCTTGTATCTTACGTTTCTTTCGAATTTAACTGTTGAGCAACCTTATCTCCACCTTCTTACCTGTAGCCGGTACCTCTATTTCTAATTCGCCGACCAATTCAACTAGCTTGTCTTTTCGAAGCTGTCTTAAATAGACCAGTGACCAGTCCTCCAGCAGAAGAAAATGCTCAGCAGCTTCCAGAGCAATCCTGTTATATCGCTACAAACCTGGTGCCTCTTTGTACGTTATACTGTAAACTAAACTTTGACGTCTACCATCCCAAAGGTCCTGGACGAGCCCCCAAATTATGTTATGACCCTGGACTAGTGCGCGGTCAATTCTAGCCCCACATGCCTCGGATTCACAACACAAGTGAATTAGCTATTAATTCTTATCAAAAAGACCTAAAGTCTTTGGCCTTTGGCTGCCCAATAATTCCAGTCATCAGGTTTGTAATTTAAACACAATTACTGTTTATTTATACCAAGAACTATCAGAAAATATTCAGTAAAAACAAATGGCTAACGGCAGTCTCATACTTACCACTCACTTTAACTGTCCCACCCTCTACCCACACACATAGCCACACACAACATAATAAGGATGAAAGTCAAAAGTTTAGAGTCTTTGCTTCAGGTAGTGGTTCTTTAGCGTGCTTTCTTCACAGTAAGCTTGCAGATTACACTCTTTGGTTTGCAATCAGGAAAGGTCTTTGTCGAGTCATTCATTCAGGGGCGCTGTAGTTTTTAAAATGCGGTGCTCAAAGGCCGCAGGCTCTCTGGAGACACCTTATTTCTTATTAAACTGGGCTCCAGAGGGGTCAATTACTAGGGGGCATAGGTTTAAGGTGCGAGGGGCAAGGTTTAGAGTAGATGTACGAGGCACGTTTTTTACACAGAGGGTAGTGGGTGCCTGGAACTCGCTGCCGGAGGAGGTGGTGGAAGCAGGGACGATAGTGACGTTTAAGGGGCATCTTGACAAATATATGAATAGGATGGGAATATAGGGATACGGACCCCGGAAGTGTAGAAGATTGTAGTTTAGTTGGGTAGCATGTACGGCACGGGCTTGGAGGGCCGAAGGGCCTGTTCCTGTGTTGTACTTTTCTTTGTTCTTTGTTCCATATTCAGGCCTCTATCGTTCTGTTGAGACACTTTGTTTCACATCAGACATTTCTTTTAGCTCATGGTTTGACTTCAAGCCACCGCAGTCTCAAGAGAACAAAACCCAGACTTGCTGGAGTGAGAGTCAGCATCACAGTGGCCCTTGGAGATAATTAGCTTTTTGGAGAGAGTTGCTTGCATCTCTTCATCAGGGTGCCACAATCAAAACTGAAACCAAACTGGAACCTCGGGACTCTGAAAGCCTTCCAGTATACTAATATTCAATCATCACCTATCACCGGGCAGAGCACTGCCTTTTGGGCCAATTCGTTGGCCACCAGTCAAATCAATCAAACACAGTCCTCACTGATACTGGCCAGTCTGCAATTCCCAATTTAAATCAGCAGAGCCTTCTGGATTCTTCTGCTTGAATTAAATGTACAGGCTTCATATGGGCTGTTTCTCTTAAAGTCACAGGTCCATTCATCATCCATGGATCAAAAGCGCAACAGCAAAATCAAAGCAAAAGGAAATAAGGTAATTAACAGGAAGGACCCTTACACACTAGCCACTTCTTTTAAGATCCCAGTATGAAGTCCATCAGGACCCAGGGACCTGTCAGCCCACAACTCCAACAATTTCCCCTGTACCTTCCCTAATTTTCCAGAGTTCCTCCCTCCCTTCCATTTCTTGATTTACAGCCATTATAGGATGTTGCTTGTATCCTCTGACAGATACAAAGGCCGGGATTCTCCCCAACTCAGCGGGACGGGGGTCCCGGCGTGTTGGAGTGGCGTGAACCACTCCAGGGTCGGGCCGCCCCAAAGGTGTGGAAGTCTCCGCACCTTTAGGGGCCAAGCCCTCACATTGAGGGGCTAGGCCCGCACCAGAGTGGTTCCCTCTCCGCCATCTGGCGTGAACGGCCTTTGGCGCCACGCCAGCCGGGGCCGAAAGGACTTCGCCGGCGAGCGTAAGTCCACGCATGCGCCGGAGCATCAGTGGCTGCTGATGTCATTCCGGCGCATGCGCAGGGGAGGGGGTCTCTTCCGCCTCCGTCATGGTGAAGACCATGGCGAAGGCGGAAGAAAAGAGTTCCCCCACGGCACAGGCCCGCCCGCCGATCGCGGACCAGGCCACCGTGGGGGCACCCGCAGGGGTCAGATCGCCCCGCCAGGACCCCGGCGCCCACCCGCGCCGCCATTCCCGCCGGTCAGGTAGGTGGTTTAATCCACGCCGGTGGGAGAGGCCTGTCAGCGGTGGGACTTCGGCCCATCGCAGGCTGGAGAATCGGCGCGGGTGCCCCGCCGACCAGCGCGGCGCGATTCCCGCCCCCGCCGAATCTCGGGTGGCAGAGAATTCGGGACACGGCGGGAGCGGGATTGACGCCGGCCCCAGGAGATTCTCCAACCCGGCGGGGGGTCGGTGAATCCTGCCCAAAATATCTATTCAATTCATCTGCCATTTCCTTATCTTCCAATATTAATTCCCCAGACTCATTTCCCACAGAACCAACATTCACTTAGTTAACTCTTTTTAATCTTACCATAAGTTTTTATATTTTCGGCTGACTTTATCTCATACTCTAATTTTTCCTTCTTTATGAATCGTTTGGACATTCTTTGCTGTTTTTTTATATTCTATCCAATCTTCTGACATCATAGCTGAGCCCCAATCCTATCCTCAGCCTGCACTCTCCCCCTAACTCTCCCTCACTCTCATTCTTTCTTTCTCTCTCTCTCTCTCTCTCTCCCTCGCTCTCTCTCATTGTCTATCTCATTCATTCTTTTGTCATTCTCTCTTGTATTCACATTTTCTCTTGTATTATTCATTCACCATCTCTCTTTCATTTTCCCCTTTCTCTTTCTCTCTTGCTCTCTCTCTCACTCTTTCCCTCTCTCTCTCTCTCTCTCTCTCTCTCTCACTCTCACCCTCTCTAAGTATCAGTGTTTTGAGGTGCTGGTGTATAACCTGTCTCTCCCCTGAACTGAGTTCACTCTGCGCAGGTCAGGAGATACACTGAAGGAGTATTTCACACATAGAAATGAACTGAGTGTAAATCAAGTCTGTCTCTTATGGGGTTTAAGGGTCATTATTGAAGAGTTGGTGAAAAGTTGTGAAGTGCGTCTCAGAATGGGAAATGATTCTATCAATGGTTCCTTCCATGCTATGGTCAAACACAAGAAAACTGTGGGAACACGAACATGTTGATTTCTTTGAAGTGTAAGGGAAAGAGTTGCACATCTTTGGACTGTGGGAGGAAACCGGAGCACCCGGAGGAAGCATGCGGGAAGAAAATGCAAACTCCACACAGAACCAAGGCCAGAGTTTAACCCGTGACACAGGTGCTGTGAGGCAGCAGTGCTAACCACTGTGCCACTGGTCAACAGCTATAGCAATTGGATCAATATTGAGTCTATGGCTAGTACCACAAATAACAAAACTATTGCGCTTTGGAGAAGTTGGTTTGCAATTTCCGCATTGCCAGAAACGTTGGGGTCAGAGAATGGTCAGAAGAGATTGAAATATTTCTGAAAAAGAATGGGGTCTAACACATCCTAAACCATCATATCACCCAGCATCAAATGGTGCTGCAGAAAGAAATATACAGATTGTGAAGAGGCCTTTGCAGATGTATTTTCTGAGGGACAAATGAGACAGCTATTAACACGTTTCCCTTCAACACAGGCTCGTCAATTTTATGTTCCCTTAAGGAATAACCCTGCAATCAAAAATAAGTTGCGCACCTCACAAGTTGGTGTTTAAACAAGCCTGTAGGACAAGGTTTAGTCTGCTTAAGCTTGATGTCTACAGTGGAGTAAGAGAACAGCTCGACAAAGTAAACGTGAGGCAGGCTTAGTGAAAAACCATTGAGGTGATTAGAAGTATGTGGCTGGAGTTTCCGTAAAGGAACATGGGGCGCGATTCTCCCAAACCGTGAGAAATCGTAAGGCTGGCGTCAAATCCGGGCGGGTTTGACGCCAGCCCCCCCCTTCCCGACCGGGCACCGATTCTGGTCCCCGGTCGGGGCTAGCATCCCGACGCCGTAAACTCCGGCATCGCGGGCTTAACGAATTTCGTTAAGCCCGCTTGCCAGAGTTAGCGCCGGCTGACGCGTCATATGACGTCAGCCGCGCATGCGCGGATGACGTCATCGCGTATTTGCCGAAACCCGCGCATGCGCGGGCCGGGATGCCCCTCTGCCGCCCCGCGAATGGATACTGCGGGGCGGCGGAAGGACAAAGAGTGCGCGGGCATCGGGCCCGCTGCCCGCGATCGGTGGGCACCGATCGCGGGCCCATGGCACCCTTGGCACGGCCGTGGTACTGCCGTGCCAATCGGTACCATGGTTATAAAAAGCGAGAGTTTACGGCCGTTTTTACGAACGGCCAGACCAGGTGTGTTTGCCGTTCATAAAAACAGCCGTAAAGGGCTGGGAACTCGGCCCATCCATCAGCTGTGAATCGCTGCCGGCCGTAAAAAAACGGCGGCAGCGATTCGTGTCGGGAGTTGGGCGTGGGGGGGGGGGGAGAATAGCGGGAGGGCGTCGGAACAGCGTGGCCGTAAAATTTTACGAGCCACGCTATTCTCCGCACCGTCGGGAGTGCGGAGAATCTCGCCCATGGTGCATTCACATAACGGACGAAATTTGGAGAGAGAATTCATCAGAGTCATAGAACAGACAGTGCAGAAGGAAGCCATTCAGCCCATCGAGTCTGCACCGCCCACTTCAGCCCTCACTTCCACCCTATCCCTGTAATACAATAACCCCTCCTACCCTTTTTGGACACTCAGGGCAATTTATCATGGCCAATCCACCTAACCTGCACATCTTTGGACTGTGGGAGGAAACAGGAGCACCCGGAGGAAACCCACGCAGACACGGGGAGAACGTGCAGACTCTGCACAGACAGTGACCCAAGCCGGGAATCGAACCTGGGACCCTGGAGCTGTGAAGCCACAGTGCTAGCTACTTGTGCTACCGTGCTGCCCTTTATGTAGATCGTTGGCGTGAAAGAGAAAATTTAACAAAGGGAGAGGATGAGAAACCTGCTATAGGACAAATTCCTCCTGCAGTCCAAAGTGAAAATCTCTCTCTCTCTCTCTCTCACCCTCTCTCCCTCTCTCTCTCTCTCTCACCCTCTCTCCCTCTCTCTCTAAGTATCAGTGTTTTGAGGTGAACTGAGTTCACTCTGCGCAGGTCAGGAGATACACTGAAGGAGTATTTCACACATAGAGATGAACTGAGTGTAAATCAAGTAAATCAGGTCTGTCTCTTATCAGAAAGAGGCTGATAGTTTGCTGGTATTCAGGAGTGCAAAGTAAACCAGGGTGATTGATTAAACCAAATCAATCAATATTACAGCCCCAACCATGGAGTGGAGTTGTTAGTCAAAGCTCAGGTTGGACAGTCACAGATTTTGAGAGAGCAGAATCAAGCTAATGGAAATGGAAAAGGACACCGAGGCACAGAGAGAAAGAAGCCAGATGGGTTCATTTCCAGTATGGAGGGGAGCACGGTGGCATAGTGGTTAGCACTGTTGCTTCACAGCTCCAGGGTCCCAGGTTCGATTCCGGCTTGGAGCACTCTCTGTGGGGAGTCTGCATGTTTTCCCTGTGTCTGTGTCAGTAGGCAAGTAGCTCTGATAGTTCTTACAATCCCTGCAGTGCAAAGCGAGGCCATTCGGTCCATCGTGTCAGCACTGACCCTACCTCGGCCCACACCCCCGCCCTTTCAGTGCAACCCCATTCGGTGATCATGGCCAATCCACCTAACCTGACTCTTGCAAATCATCAGCCTCACTACAGAGGTTTAACTAAAATGGAAATGGCCTGAATCTTCCCCGGTGTGGTGTGAACCATCGGATTGACAATCCACTCCTACCACAGAAGAGAATTGGGGAAGACAGGCCACGTTCCTTCATTACTGCACTAGCTGCCATATTCTGGTGATTATTCAAAGGTCCCGGTGTGTTAGAGTTTATGAGTGGATCATAGAATAGAATTTGGACAATTTGTCATGGCCAATCCACCCAACCTGCACATCTTTGGACTGTGGGAGGAAACCGGAGTACCCGGAGGAAACCCACGCAGTCACGGGGAGGATGTGCAGACTCCACACAGACAGTGACCCAAGTCGAAATCGAACTTGGGACCCTGGAGCTGTGAAGCAATTGTGCTATCCACAATGCTACCGTGCTGCCCTTAAGAAGTTAACCTACACTCCCTTATTCTACCCTAATCCATGTACCTATCCAATAGCCGTTTGAAGGTCCATAAATTTTCCGACTCAACTACTACCATAGGCAGTGCATTCCATGAGTGGCTGAGTCCAGGGTTGCCAGTGGGTGAGGTAAGTTGGCAGCTGGGTCAGACAGGGAGGTGGGGCAGGAGAAGTTGTCAGGTCCCCTCAGAGGGATGTTGGGTAGTGGGGGCAAGTCAGGTTGGGTCGGAGTGAGTGGGGGATTCGGTGGGGAGTCAAGGAGTAGATTGGGGGGTGGGGTTGAGGGATCAATTGTATAGTTCCATTGTATCGTGACTCTGAGCTCAACCTTGTCTTCCAGCCTTGTTTACTCAGCATCTGGCAGCTGCAGCACGTATTTTGTGAACATTTTCCGGGTAACTATCCAAATAAAAGCAGAACTGTCTTAATTCAGAGTGGGAGATTTTTGCAGAGGGCCCTAGGAAGCCAGGGAGTTGCCCGTCGGCTTCCCAGTTAATTCCAATGGAGCCGATGCATTGGGAACTCTGAGGGGGTCACGTGGTGCATCTGGAGGGGATCCATGTGGACAATCCAGGGGATAGGAGATAACGGGAAGCCAGGGTCCTGGCTGTTCTGCCAACTGTCTGAGGGTAGGATCTATTGCTGGTGAGTGACACTGTATACCCCACTGACTATCTCTCCCATTGATTAACAGGAAGGGGACCCTGGTGTACAGCACATTCCTGATGTTACTGGCCACACTCCTAATGGGATTCAGCAAACTGTTGCGCTCCCCAGAAATGGTCATCTTGGGACGGTTTATGTCTGGGATCCACTCAGGTACACGCTGGGATTCTGCTGCTCACTCACTCTTCACTGGTTTCAGAGTAACGGTTCAAAGAGAGAGAGGTTGGGGGGGGGGGAGAATGGTAGGGGGGGGAATGGGGGAGGGGGAGAGAATGGTGGGGGGGTAGGGGGGGCGGGGGAGAGAATGGGGGGGATGGGGGAGAGGGGAGAGAATGGTGGGGGGGTGGGGGGGGGGGGCGGGGGAGAGAATGGGGGGGGGGGGAATGGGGGAGGGGGGGAGGTAAGAATAAGAAAGAGAGAGAGGACCAGAATTAGAGGGATAGGTCACAAAGTGTGAGATGGGGAAACTGATATACAGACCGAGAGGGAAGGATAGAGAGAAGCAGATAGATTGTTAGAGGGAGACGGGGGGTAGAAGGTGGAGGAGAGTGAGGGGCTCAGGCAGAGAGACAGGGCAGCAGGATAGAGGTGAGGAGGGAAGGCGGCAAGTGAACAGGTCCTAAAGGCTGTGACATTATTTCCGATACCAGCACCTGTCAGCACCTTAATCCATTTTTTTTCTGTCTCCAGGTATTTCACTCACTGTTGTCCCCATGTATCTCGGGGAAATTGCCCCAAAGAATCTGAGAGGATTCCTGGGCTTAATCCCCAGCATCTTCATCTGTCTGGGAGTGTTTGCAGCCCAGGTGCTGGGACTGAGAGAACTGATGGGGAAGGTAAGCATCGTAACTCTGAGCTCAACCTTGTTTTCCAGCCTTGATTATTCAGTGTCTGCAGCTACAGCACGTAATTAAAAAGGCAAATGGAACGTTAGCATTTATTGCAAAAGGTCAGGAGTATGAAAGTAGAGAAATGTTGTTGCAATTGGACAGGGTGTGGGTCAGACCACATCTGGAGGATTGTGTCCAGTTTTGGCTCCTTATTTGTGGAGGGATGTGGTGGCATTGGGGGAGCTCGGAGGAGGTTCACCAGATTGATTCCGGGGATGAAGGGGTTGACGTGTGAGAGAGATTAAACAGTTTGGGTTTATACTCGCTGGAGTTTAGAAGGATGTGGGGGGATCTGATTGAGGTGTATAAAATACTAAAAGGGATTGATAAAGTAAATGTAGATCAAATGTTCCCCCTTGTGGGGCAATCTCGAACGAGAGGTCACGGATATAGGCTGAGAGGGGGTAGATTTAGAACTGAGATGAGGAGGAACTACTTCTCGCAGAGGGTGCTGAATATGTGGAACTCGCTGCCCCACAGTGCGGTGGAGTCTGAGTCATTAAATGGTTTTAAGAGGGAGACAGATAGATTTCTGATTGAAAAGTCGGTTAAAGGGATTTGGGGAACAGGCAGGGAGGTGGATTTGAGACCAGGAAGAGATCAACCATGATCTGATTGAATGGAGCAGGCTCGAAGGGCTGAATTACCAACCTCTGTTCCTAATTCCTATGTTCCTTTGTCTGAAACCGGGAGTCACAGTAAATATGCCAGTCAATCCACATCCATGCTGATTCCTTTAAATTGTTTTGTCCCTGGCAGCTGATCTGAAGCATGTGTGGGGAAAGCTCCATTGAAAGTGTTTGGACATGTTTCCATTCTGATCAAGGGGTGAATTTCACATTTACACAGAAAGCAAAGGGACACCATCCACCTCCCAGGGAGATGTCTATCGCTCAACCAGTCTCTACATAACCTTGGTGTTGTAAAGGTGTTGTATTGGTGTTGTATTGGTGTATTGGTGTATTGGTGTTGTAGTGGTGTATTGGTGTTGTATTGGTGTATTGGTGTATTGGTGTTGTATTGGTGTAGTGGTGTATTGGTGTTGTATTGGTGTATTGGTGTATTGGTGTATTGATGTATTGGTGTTGTAAAGGTGTCGTATTGGTGCATTGTTGTTGTATTGGTGTATTGGTGTTGTATTGGTGTATTGATGTATTGATGTTGTATTGGTGTATTGGTGTTGTATTGGTGTTGTATTGGTGTATTGGTGTTGAATTGATGTAGTGGTGTATTGGTGTTGTATTGGTGTTGTATTGGTGTATTGGTGTATTGGTGTATTGGTGTTGTAGTGGTGTATTGGTGTTGTAGTGGTGTATTGGTGTATTGGTGTTGTATTGGTGTATTGGTGTTGTATTGGTGTATTGGTGTTGTATTGGTGTATTGGTGTTGTATTGGTGTATTGGTGTTGTATTGGTGTATTGGTGTTGTATTGGTGTATTGGTGTTGTATTGGTGTATTGGTGTTGTATTGGTGTATTGGTGTTGTATTGGTGTATTGGTGTTGTAGTGGTGTATTGGTGTATTGGTGTTGTATTGGTGTATTGGTGTATTGGTGGTGTATTGGTGTATTGGTGTTGTATTGGTGTATTGGTGGTGTATTGGTGTATTGGTGTATTGGTGTATTGGTGTATTGGTGTTGTATTGGTCTATTGGTGGTGTATTGGTGTTGCATTGGTGTATTGGTGTTGTATTGGTGTATTGGTGTTGTATTGATGTATTGGTGTTGTATTGGTCTATTGGTGGTGTATTGGTGTATTGGTGTTGTAGTGGTGTATTGGTGTTGTATTGGTATATTGGTGTATTGGTGTTGTATTGGTGTATTGGTGTTGTAGTGGTGTATTGGTGTTGTATTGGTATATTGGTGTATTGGTGTATTGGTGTATTGGTGTTGTATTGGTGTATTGGTGTTGTATTGGTGTATTGGTGTTGTAGTGGTGTATTGGTGTTGTATTGGTATATTGGTGGATTGGTGTTGTATTGGTGTATTGGTGGTGTATTGGTGTCGTATTGGTGTATTGTTGTTGTATTGGTGTATTGATGTATTGATGTTGTATTGGTGTATTGGTGTTGTATTGGTGTTGTATTGGTGTATTGGTGTTGAATTGATGTAGTGGTGTATTGGTGTTGTATTGGTGTTGTATTGGTGTATTGGTGTATTGGTGTTGTAGTGGTGTATTGGTGTTGTAGTGGTGTATTGGTGTATTGGTGTTGTATTGGTGTATTGGTGTTGTATTGGTGTATTGGTGTTGTATTGGTGTATTGGTGTTGTATTGGTGTATTGGTGTTGTATTGGTGTATTGGTGTTGTATTGGTGTATTGGTGTTGTATTGGTGTATTGGTGTTGTATTGGTGTATTGGTGTTGTATTGGTGTATTGGTGTTGTATTGGTGTATTGGTGTTGTAGTGGTGTATTGGTGTATTGGTGTTGTATTGGTGTATTGGTGTATTGGTGGTGTATTGGTGTATTGGTGTTGTATTGGTGTATTGGTGGTGTATTGGTGTATTGGTGTATTGGTGTATTGGTGTATTGGTGTATTGGTGTTGTATTGGTGTATTGGTGTTGTATTGGTCTATTGGTGGTGTATTGGTGTTGCATTGGTGTATTGGTGTTGTATTGATGTATTGGTGTTGTATTGGTCTATTGGTGGTGTATTGGTGTATTGGTGTTGTAGTGGTGTATTGGTGTTGTATTGGTATATTGGTGTAATTGGTGTTGTATTGGTGTATTGGTGTTGTAGTGGTATATTGGTGTATTGGTGTATTGGTGTTGTATTGGTGTATTGGTGTTGTATTGGTGTATTGGTGTTGTAGTGGTGTATTGGTGTTGTATTGGTATATTGGTGGATTGGTGTTGTATTGGTGTATTGGTGTCGTATTGGTGTATTGTTGTTGTATTGGTGTATTGGTGTTATATTGGTGTATTGGTGTTGCATTGGTGTATTGGTGTTATATTGGTGTATTGGTGTTGTATTGGTGTATTTATGTATTGGTGTTGTTTTGGTGTATTGGTGTTGTATTGGTGTATTGGTGTTGTATTGGTGTATTGGTGTTGTATTGGTGTATTGGTGTCGTATTGGTGTATTGGTGTTGTATTGGTGTATTGGTGTTGTATTGGTGTATTGGTGTTGTATTGGTGTATTGGTGTTGTATTGGTGTATTGGTGTATTGGTGTTGCATTGGTGTATTGGTGTTGTATTGGTGTATTGGTGTTGTATTGGTGTATTGGTGTTGTATTGGTGTTGTATTAGTGTATTGGTGTTTTGTTGTTGTATTGGTGTATTGGTGTTATATTGGTGTATTGGTGTATTTATGTATTGGTGTTGTTTTGGTGTATTGGTGTTGTATTGGTGTTGTATTGGTGTATTGGTGTTGTATTGGTGTATTGGTGTTGCATTGGTGTATTGGTGTATTGGTGTTGTATTGGTGTATTGGTGTTGCATTGGTGTATTGGTGTATTGGTGTTGTATTGGTGTATTGGTGTTGTATTGGTGTATTTATGTATTGGTGTTGTTTTGGTGTATTGGTGTTGTATTAGTGTACTGGTGTATTGTTGTTGTATTGGTGTATTGGTGTTATATTGGTGTATTGGTGTTATATTGGTGTATTTATGTATTGGTGTTGTTTTGGTGTATTGGTGTTGTATTGGTGTATTGGTGTATTGGTGTTGTATTGGTGTATTGGTGTTGCATTGGTGTATTAGTGTATTGGTGTTGTATTGGTGTATTGGTGTTGTATTGGTCTATTGGTGGTGTATTGGTGTATTGGTGTTGTATTGGGGTATTGGTGTTGTATTGGTGTATTGGTGTTGTATTTGTGTATTGGTGTATTGGTGTTGTATTGGTGTATTGGTGTTGTATTGGTGTTGTATTGGTGTATTGGCGGATAGGTGTCATATTGGTGTATTGGTGTTGTATTGGTGTTGTATTGGTGTATTGATGTATTGGTGTTGTATTGGTGTATTGGTGTTTTGTTGTTGTATTGGTGTATTGGTGTATAGCTGTATTGGTGTTGTATTGGTGTATTGATGTATTGGTGTTGTATTGGTGTATTGGTGTATTGGTGTTGTATTGGTGTATTGGTGTTGCATTGGTGTTGTATTGGTGTATTGGTGTTGCATTGGTGTATTGGTGTTTTGGTGTAATGATGTATTGGTGTTGTATTGGTGTATTGGTGTATAGGTGTTGTATTGGTGTGTTGGTGTTGTATTAGTGTATTGGTGTATTGGTGTTGTATTGGTGTGTTGGTGTTGTATTGGTGTTGTATTGGTGTATTGGTGTTGTATTGGTGTATTGGTGTATTGGTGTTGCATTGGTGTTGTATTGGTGTATTGGTGTATTGGTGTTGTATTGGTGTATTGGTGTTGCATTGGTGTATTGGTGTTTTGGTGTAATGATGTATTGGTGTTGTATTGGTGTATTGGTGTATTGTTGTATTGGTGTATTGGTGGTGTATTGGTGTATTAGTGTTGTATTGGTGTATTGGTGGTGTATTTTTGTATTGGTGTATTGGTGTTGTTTTGGTGTATTGGTGTTGTATTGGTGTATTGGTGCTGTATTGGTGTATTGGTGTTGTATTGGTGTGTTGGTGTTGTATTGGTGTTGTATTGGTGTATTGGTGTTGTATTGGTGTATTGGTGCTGTATTGGTGTATTGGTGTTGTATTGGTGTGTTGGTGTTGTATTGGTGTTGTATTGGTGTATTGGTGTTGTATTGGTGTATTGGTGTTGTATTGGTGTATTGGTGTTGTATTGGTGTATTAGTGTATTGGTATTGTGTTGGTGCATTGGTGCTGTATTGGTGTATTGGTGTATTGGTGTATTGGTGTTGTATTGGTGTATTGTTGTTGTATTGGTGTATTTCTGTATTGGTGTTGTATTGTTGTATTGATGTATTGGTGTTGTATTGGTGTATTGGTGTTGTATTGGTGTATTGGTGTTGTATTGGTGCATTGGTGTATTGGTGTTGTATTGGTGTATTGGTGTAATATTGGTGTATTTGAGTTGTATTGGTGATGTATTGGTGTATTGGTGTATTGATGTATTGGTGTTGTATTGGTGTATTGTTGTATTAGTGTATTGGTGTATTCGTGGTCTATTGGTGTATTGGTGTTGTATTGGTGGTGTATTGGTGTCGTATTGGTGTTATATTGTTGTCGTATTGGTGTCATGTTGGTGTTGTATTGGTGTATTGTTGTATTAGTGTATTGGTGTATTCGTGGTGTATTGGTGTATTGGTGTCGTATTGGTGTTGTATTGGTGTTGTATTGGTGTTGTATTGGTGTATTGGTGTCGTATTGGTGTTGTATTGGTGTTGTATTGGTGTTGTATTGGTGTTGTATTGGTGTATTGGTGTCGTATTGGTGTCGTATTGGTGTTGTATTGGTGTTGTATTGGTGTTGTATTGGTGTATTGGTGGTGTATTTGTGTATTGGTGTATTAAGACCATAAGACCATAAGACATAGGAGTGGAAGTAAGGCCATTCGGCCCATCGAGTCCACTCCGCCATTCAATCATGGCTGATGGGCATTTCAACTCCACCTACCAGTATTCTCCCCGTAGCCCTTAATTCCTCGCAACATCAAGAATTTATCTATCTCTGCCTTGAAGC
This sequence comes from Scyliorhinus canicula, assembly GCF_902713615.1. NCBI lineage: Eukaryota > Metazoa > Chordata > Chondrichthyes > Carcharhiniformes > Scyliorhinidae > Scyliorhinus > Scyliorhinus canicula. Next base: position 3,560,840 of record NC_052161.1, read on the forward strand.
CATTTAGCGTCCCGGCCTCCACTGCACTCCGCGGCAATGAATTCCACAGGCCCACCACTCTCTGGCTGAAGAAATGTCTCCGCATTTCTGTTCTGAATTTACCCCCTCTAATTCTAAGGCTGTGCCCACGGGTCCTCGTCTCCTCGCCTAACGGAAACAGTTTCTTTGCGTCCACCCTTTCTAAGCCATGTATTATCTTGTAAGTTTGTATTAGATCTCCCCTTAACCTTCTAAACTCCAATGAATACAATCCCAGGATCCTCAGCCGTTCATCATATGTTAGACCCGTCATTCCAGGGATCATCCGTGTGAATCTCCGCTGGACACGCTCCAGTGCCAGTATGTCCTTCCTGAGATGTGGGGCCCAAAACTGGACACAGTACTCCAAATGGGGCCTAACCAGAGCCTTATAAAGGCTCAGTAGCACATCGCTGCTTTTATATTCCAACCCTCTTGAGATAAATGACAACATTGCATTCGCTTTCTTAATCACAGATTCAACCTGCATGTTTACCTTTAGGGAATCCTCGACTAGCACTCCCAGATCCCTTTGTACTTTGGCATTATGAATTTTCTCACCGTTTAGAAAGTAGTCTATGCTTGGATTCTTTTTTCCAAAGTGCAAGACCTCACATTTTCTCACGTTGAATTGCATCAGCCATTTCCTGCACCACTCTCCCAAACTGTCTAGATCCTTCTGCAGCCTCCCCACTTCCTCAGCACTACCTGCCTGACCACCTAACTTCGTATCATCGGCAAACTTCGCTAGAATGCCCCCAGTCCCTTCATCCAGATCATTAATATATATGGTGAACAGCTGCGGCCCCAATACTGAACCCTGTGGGACACCGCTGGTCACCGGCTGCCATTCCGAAAAAGAACCTTTTATCCCAACTCTCTGCCTTCTGTCAGACAGCCAATCCTCAACCCATGCCAGTAGCTCACCTCGAACACCATGGGCCCTCACCTTACTCAGCAGCCTCCTGTGTGGCACCTTATCAAAGGCCTTTTGGAAATCCAGATAGACCACATCCACTGGGTTTCCCTGGTCTAACCTACTTGTCACCTCCTCAAAGAATTCTAACAGGTTCGTCAGGCACGACCTCCCCTTACTAAATCCATGTTGACTTGTTCTAATCCGACCCTGCTCTTCCAAGAATTTAGAAATCTCATCCTTAACGATCGATTCTAGAATTTTACCAACGACAGAGGTTAGGCTAATTGGCCTATAATTTTCCATCTTTTGTCTTGATCTTTTCTTGAACAAGGGGGTTACAACAGCGATCTTCCAATCGTCCGGGACTTTCCCTGACTCCAGTGATTTATGAAAGATCTCAACCAACGCTTCCGCTATTTCTTCAGCCACCTCCCTCAGAACTCTAGGATGTAGCCCATCGGGGCCAGGAGATTTGTCAATTTTAAGACCTTTTAGCTTTTTTAGCACCATCTTTTTTGTAATGGCAACCATACTCAACTCAGCCCCCTGACCCTCTATAATTTTGGGCTATTACTCATGTCTTCCACTGTGAAGACAGACGCAAAGTACTTATTAAGTTCTCCAGCCATTTCCTCGTCTCCCATCACTAGCCTTCCGGAATCAGTTTGAATTGGCCCAATGTCTACTTTGGCCTGCCGTTTGTTTCTTATGTATTGAAAGAAACTTTTACTATCATTTCTTATATTACTGGCTAGCCTGCCTTCATATTTGATCCTCTCCTTCCTTATTTGTCTCTTTGTTAACCTCTGTTTGTTTTTGTAGCCTTCCCAATCTTCTGATTTCCCAGTGCTTTTGGCCACTTTATAGGATCTCTCTTTTTCTTTGATACATTTCCTGACCTCCTTTGTCAGCCATGGCTGTCTAATCCCTCCCCGGATAATCTTTCTTTTCTTGGGGATGAACCTCTGTACAGTGTCCTCAATTATGAATACAAACTCCTGCCATTTTTGCTCTGCTGTCTTCCCCACTAGGGTCTGCTTCCAGTCGATTTTCACCAGTTCCTCTCTCATGCCCTCATAATTACCTTTATTTAACTGTAACACCATTACATCCGATTTTGCCTTCTCTCTTTCAAACTGCAGACTGAACTCAACCATATTATGATCGCTGCTTCCTAAGTGTTCTCTTACTTTAAGATCTTTTATAAAGTCTGGTTCATTACATAGCACTAGGTCCAGAATAGCCTGCTCCCTTGTGGGCTCCATGACAAGCTGTTCCAAAAAGCCATCTTGTAAGCATTCCATGAATTCCTTTTCTTTGGATCCACTGGCTACGTTATTTACCCAATCCACCTGCATATTGAAGTCCCCCATGATCACCGTGACCTTGCCTTTCTGACATGCCTTTTCTATTTCCCGGTACATGTTGAGCCCCTGGTCCTGACCACTGTTAGGAGGTCTGTACATAACTCCCATTATGGTTTTTTTTGCCTTTGTGGTTCCTCAATTCTACTAATCTCCGGATTAGTGGTGTTGTTGTTGTATTGGTGTATAGGTGTATTGGTGCTGTATTGGTGTATAGGTGTATTGGGGCATTGGTGTTGTATTGGTGTATTGGTGGTGTATTTTTGTATTGGTGTATTGGTGTTGTATTGGTGTATAGGTGTATTGGTGTATTGGTGTATGGGTGTTGTATTGGTATATTGGTGCTATATTGGTGTATTGGTGTATTGGTGTTGTATTTGTGTATTGGTGTATTGGTGTTGTATTGGTGTATAGGTGTATTGGTGTTGTATTGGTGTATTGGTGGTGTATTTTTGTATTGGTGTATTGGTGTTGTATTGGTGTATTGGTGTTGTATTGGTGTATAGGTGTATTGGTTTTTGGTGAATTGGTGTACTGGTATTGTATTGGTGTTGTATTGGTGTATTGGTGGTGTATTGGTGTTGTATTGGTGTATTGGCGGATTGGTGTTGTATTGGTGAATTGGTGGATTGGTGTTGTATTGGTGTTGTATTGGTGTATTGGTGCTGTATTTTTGTATTGGTGTATTGGTGTTGTATTGGTGTATTGGTGTATTGGTGTATTTGTGTTGTTTTGGTGTATTGGTGTTGTATTGGTGTATTGGTGTATTGGTGTTGTATTAGTGTATTGGTGTATAGCTGTATTGGTGTACTGTGTTGTATTGGTGTATTGGTGTTGTATTGGTGTATTGGTGTTGTATTGGTGTATTGGTGTTGTATTTGTGTATTGGTGTATTGGTGTTGTATTGGTGTATAGGTGTATTGGTGTTGTATTGGTGTATAGGTGTATTGGGGTATTGGTGTTGTATTGGTGTATTGGTGGTGTATTTTTGTATTGGTGTATTGGTGTTGTATTGGTGTATTGGTGTTGTATTGGTGTATAGGTGTATTGGTGTATTGGTGAATTGGTGTTGTATTGGTGTATTGGTGGTGTATTGTTGTATTGGTGTTGTATTGTTGTATTGGTGTATTGGTGGTGTATTGTTGTATTGGTGTATTGGTGTTGTATTGGTGTATTGGTGTTGTATTGGTGTAATATTGGTGTATGGGTGTTGTATTGGTGTATTGGTGCTATATTGGTGTAGTGGTGTTGTATTGGTGTATTGGCGGATTGGTGTCATATTGGTGTATTGGTGTTGTATTGGTGTATTTGTGGATAGGTGTCATATTGTTGTATTGTTGTTGTATTGGTGTATTTCTGTATTCGTGTTGTATTGGTGTTTTGATGTATTGGTGTTGTATAGGTGTATTGTTGTATTGTTGTTGTATTGGTGTATTGATGTATTGGTGTTGTATAGGTGTATTGTTGTATTGTTGTTGTATTGGTGTATTGTTGTATTGGTGTATTGGTGTATTGGTGTATTGGTGTATTGGTGTATTGGTGTATTGGTGTATTGTTATTGTATTGGTGAATTGGTGTTGTATTAGAGTATTGGTGTATTGGTGTTGTATTGGTGTATTGGTGTTGTATTGGTGTATTGGTGTTGTATTGGTGTATTGGTGTTTTGGTGTAATGATGTATTGGTGTTGTATTGGTGTATTGGTGGTGTATTGGAGTATTGGTGTATTGGTGTATTGGTGCATTGGTGTATTGGTGTTGTATTGGTATACTTGTGTAATATTGGTGTATTTAAGTTGTATTGGTGTATTGATGTAAGGTGTTGTATTGGTGTATTGTTGTTGTATTAGTGTATTGGTGTATTGGTGGTGTATTGGTGTATTGGTGTTGTATTGGTGTTGTATTGGTGTTGTATTGGTGTATTGGTGTTGTATTGGTGTATTGGTGTTGTATTGGTGGTGTATTGGTGTCGTATTAGTGTTATATTGTAGTCGTATTGGTGTTGTGTTGGTGTTGTATTGGTGTATTGGTGTTGTATTGGTGTATTGGTGTTGTATTGGTGTCGTATTGGTGTTGTATTGGTGCATTGGTGTTGTATTGGTGTCGTATTGGTGTATTGGTGGTGTATTGGTGTTGTATTGGTGTATTGGTGTTGTATTGGTGTTGTATTGGTGTATTGGTGGTGTATTGGTGGATTGGTGTATTGGTGTTGTATTGGTGTTGTATTGGTGTATTGGTGTTGTATTGGTGTATTGGTGTTGTATTGGTGTATTGGTGTTGTATTGGTGTATTGGTGTTGTATTGGTGTTGTATTGGTGTATTGGCGTATTGGTGTATTGGTGTATTGGTGTTGTATTGGTGTATTCATGTTGTATTGGTGTATTGGTGTTGTATTGGTGTATTGGTGTATAGCTGTATTGGTGTATTGGTGTTGTATTGGTGTATTGCTGTTTTATTGGTGTATTGGTGTATTGGTGTATTGCTGTTGTGTTGGTGTTGTATTGGTCTATTGGTGTTGTTTTGGTGTATTGGTGTTGTATTGGTGTATTGGTGTTGTATTGGTGTTGTATTGGTGTCTAGGTGTGTTGGTGTTGTATTGATGTATTGGTGTTGTATTGGTGTCTAGGTGTATTGGTGTTGTATTGATGTATTGGTGTTGCATTGGTGTATTGGTGTTGTATTGGTGTGTTGGTGTATTGTTGTTGTATTGATGTATTGGTGTTGTATTGGTGTATTGGTGTTCTATTGGTGTATTGGTGTGTTGGTGTATTGGTGTTGTATTGGTGTATTAGTGTTGTATTGGTGTATTGGGTGTTGTATTGGTGTTGTATTGGTGTATTGGTGTTGTATTGGTGTATTGGTGTTGTATTGGTGTATTGGTGTTGTATTGGTGTATTGGTGTATTGGTGTTGTATTGGTGTATTGGTGTTGTATTGGTGTATTGGTGTTGTATTGGTGTATTGGTGTTGTATTGGTGTATTGGTGTATTGGTGCTGTATTGGTGTATTGGTGTTGTATTGGTGTATTGGTGTATTGGTGTTGTATTGGTGTATTGGTGTTGTATTAGTGTATTGGTTTATTGGTGTATTGGTTTATTGGTGTATTGGTGTATTGGTGTATTGGTGTTATGTTGGTGTTGTATTAGTGTATTGGTGTATTGGTGTTGTATTGGTGTATTGGTGTTGTATTGGTGTATTGGTGTTGTGTTGGTGTTGTATTGGTGTATTGGTGTTGTATTGGTGTATTGGTGTTGTATTGGTGTATTGGTGTTGTGTTGGTGTTGTATTGGTTTGTATTTCACCCCAGGATCAGCTTTTGAACAAATACTTATGCCATCCCTAATCCCCTCCCTCATGTCACGCTCCATCCCTGCTTCTGATACACTCATTAGGGGCTGTTTAGCACACTGGGCTAAATCGCTGGCTTTGAAAGCAGACCAAGGCAGGCCAGCAGCACGGTTCGATTCCCGTAACAGCCTCCCCGAACAGGCGCTGGAATGTGGCGACTAGGGGCTTTTCACAGTAACTTAATTGAAGCCCACTCATGACAATAAGCGATTTTCATTTCATTTCATTTCATTTACACCTTTAAGAGCTCTTGACTTGACGATTCCAACTCACTCCCTGATGTACTCTCTATGGTGTACCTGCCCTGATGGACTCTCTATGGTGTACCTGCCCTGATGTACTCTCTGTGGTGTACCTGCCCTGATATACTCTCTATGGTGTACCTGCCCTGATATACTCTCTGTGGTGTACCTGCCCTGATATACTGTCTATGGTGTACCTGCCCTGATATACTCTCTATGGTGTACCTGCCCTGATGTACTCTCTGTGGTGTACCTGCCCTGATATACTGTCTATGGTGTACCTGCCCTGATATACTCTCTGTGGTGTACCTGCCCTGATATACTCTCTGTGGTGTACCTGCCCTGATGTACTCTCTATGGTGTACCTGCCCTGATGTACTCTCTGTGGTGTACCTGCCCTGATGTACTCTCTGTGGTGTACCTGCGCTGATGTACTCTCTGTGGTGTACCTGCCCTGATGTACTCTCTATGGTGTACCTGCCCTGATGTACTCTCTGTGGTGTACCTGCCCTGATGTACTCTCTATGGTGTACCTGCCCTGATGTACTCTCTGTGGTGTACCTGCCCTGATGTACTCTCTATGGTGTACCTGCGCTGATGTACTCGCTATGATGTACCTGCCCTGATATACTCTCTGTGGTGTACCTGCGCTGATGTACTCTCTATGGTGTACCTGCCCTGATATACTCTCTATGGTGTACCTGCGCTGATGTACTCGCTATGATGTACCTGCCCTGATATACTCTCTGTGGTGTACCTGCGCTGATGTACTCTCTATGGTGTACCTGCCCTGATATACTCTCTATGGTGTACCTGCGCTGATGTACTCGCTATGATGTACCTGCCCTGATATACTCTCTGTGGTGTACCTGCGCTGATGTACTCTCTATGGTGTACCTGCGCTGATGTACTCGCTATGATGTACCTGCCCCAGATGTACTCACTATCGTGTACCTGCCCCAGATGTACTCACTATCGTGCACCTGCCCTGATGGACTCTCTATGGTGTACCTGCCCTGATATACTCTCTGTGGTGTATCTGCCCCAGATATACTCTCTGTGGTGTACTTGCCCTGATATACTCACTATGGTGTACCTGCCCTGATGTACTCTCTGTGGTGTACTTGCCCTGATGTACTCACTGTGGTGTACCTGCCCCAGATATACTCACTATGATGTACGTGCTGCGATGCACTCACTATAATGTGCCTGCCTCTGATGTACTCACTATCGTGTACCTGTCTCTTGTGTATCCGCCCATAGTTAGTGTCTACCTATATTAGGGTCAAATCGATAGCTGTTTATTCACCGTTGTGATAATTTCTGTGCAGATGTGCTCCATCAACGTCTCTTCCATTTTAATATGTCTGCTTTCTTCGTTTTCCCTCCTGTCTCTCACTACTTGTTTCTTTCTCTGCCCTTTCCTCCCTCTCTGTCTCTTCACCTCCCTCTCTATCTCTTTCTCTGTCTCTCTCTTTCTCCATCTCTCACTCTCTCCCTGTCTCTCTCTTCCTCTCTCTCCAACTCCTTTCTTGCTTTCCCGCCACTCTCCTTCCCTCTCTCCATCCATCTGTCTAGCTATCTCTCACCCTCGTTCTCCCTCTCTCCCTCCCTCTCTCTCCCCCTCTCTCTCTCTCCCCCCCTGTGCTTTTGTGTCTGATTACAGGAGAAGGACTGGCCTCTCTTGATGTCTCTGTTCGTGATTCCCACATTGGTTGAGCTGCTGTTTCTGCCATGGTTCCCAGAAAGTCCTCGTTACTTGCTGATTCAGAAACAGGACGTTGCAGCCACAGTGCGAGGTGTGAACCTGGGGCAGGGGGAGGGGACTGAGTGGGAAGGTGGGGTGGAGAGGAGAGGGAGAGAGGGTAAAGGGATTGTTTGAAAGGGAAGTGAGTGGAGCGGGAGGCAGCAGCAAGAGGTGGCACATTGTGTCGATGAATAAAAGTGAGCGAAACTTGGATTAAAAGTGGCAGCATTCACCCATTCTCAGTGTGACAGAAACATTCGGCATCGTCATAGAATCCCTACAGTGCAGAAGGAGGCCATTCAGCCCATCGAGTCTGCACCGAACCTCCAAAACAGTACCCTAAACCCAATCTCCTTTCCTACTCCCGGAACCTCACCTTATGGACACTAAGGGGCAATTTAGCATGGCCAATCCAGCTAAACTGCAGATCTTTGGACGGTGGGAGGAAACCGGAGCACCCGTCGGAAACCCACGCAGACACGGGGAGAACGTGCAGACTCCACACAGACAGTGACCCCAAGTCGGGAATTGAACCCGGGTCCCTGGAGCTCTGAGGGAGCAGTGCTAACCACTGTGCCACCCTGCCACTTGGGGTTGAAAGTTAAAAATAATTTAGAATATTTGACCCAAGCGAGTTTCATAATATTGTGATTATTTGGTTGCTGGCTTTGCGACTGGATGGGGCTTCACTCCAAGGTATAGTTTTTATGATCGGGGGCTCTGTCGAAGGCTGATTCATTCACCGTTTAATAATCCCTCTATTCCCCTAGTATTGGTGAGATTAGCCGCCAGACAGTGGGCCCGGGGTCAGTGCCGAGAGCAGGAGAAACCAGGGCCTGGATTTTTATCTCTGCCCCCCCCCCCCCCCCCCCCCCCCCCCCCCAATTCATCACCCATTTCCCTGAGGCTGGTGAGCGAGACAGAGAATGAAACCAACACCAGCCTGGGGGGGGGGGGGTGGGACGCAGAAAGTCTGCTGAGGGCAGAGGAATTAGGAGCCCGACTTGACCATTCGGCCCATCGTGCCATTCTATGAGATCATGGCCGACCTGGCTGTGGCCTTAACTTCACTTCCTTGTATGTTCCCCCCTCGCTAATTGAGTTGGAGAGGAGCCATATAGGGGTCAGAGGTGAAGGAGACAAAGGTTATATTTGAGGTTTCATTGAGCCAGTGTCTTTGATAAACTGCGGAGACAAACCCTTTGGGTGGTGGGGCAGTGTAGCTGGCCGCAGGATGTTGACAGAATGTCTCACAGACAGTCCAGGGGACAGAGTCAGGGGATATGTCGAATGATCCGATGATTTCTCACTACATTTCCCAGCACTGACGTGGTATCGGAACAGGCACAGCAGCAACATCCAGGCGGAGATCGAGGAGATGCAAGAGGAGCAGAGATCCTTGGCCTCCTTGGAAACCATCTCAGTTTTCCAGCTGATAGCCGATCGCTCAGTCCGGTGGCAGCTCACCACGGTCATTGTCATCAGCATGGCTATGCAACTCTCAGGCATTGACGCGGTAAGTCAGAGCCGGAGGTGGGGGAGTCAGCTTGGTCAGTCGGGCAGAGAATGATGGAAAGAAACTCTTGCATTTGTATAGCACCTCTCACAACCCCGATGCCCCAAAGCACTTCCCAGCCAATGAAGTGCAAGATCCCGCAGACAGCAATGTGATAAACACCAGGTCATCAGATTTCCAGATAATATTCGATGTATAAATATTCACCAGGCTGCAAGGGACAGCACCCAACACTGATTCAACATAGTACTCAGCAGATTGTTCACATTCACCTGAGAGGACAGATGAGGCCTCAGTGTAATATCTTATCCAAAAGATTACACCTCTGACAGTGCAGCACTCCCTCAGTACTGACCCTCTGACAGTGCGGCACTCCCTCAGTACTGACCCTCTGACAGTGCGGCACTCCCTCAGTACTGACCCTCTGACAGTGCGGCACTCCCTCAGTACTGACCCTCTGACAGTGCAGCGCTCCCTCAGTACTGACCGTCTGACAGTGCGGCACTCCCTCAGTACTGACCCTCTGACAGTGCAGCGCTCCCTCAGTACTGACCCTCTGACAGTGCAGCTCTCCCTCAGTACTGACCCTCTGACAGTGCGGCACTCCCTCAGTACTGACCCTCTGACAGTGCAGCACTCCCTCAGTACTGACTCTCTGTCAGTGCGGCACTCCCTCAGTACTGACTCTCTGACAGTGCGGCATTCCCTCAGTACTGACCCTCTGACAGTGCAGTACTCCCTCAGTACTGACCCTCTGACAGTGCGACACTCCCTCAGCACTGACCCTCTGACAGTGCAGCACTCCCTCAGTACTGACCCTCTGACAGTGCGGCACTCCCTCATTACTGACCCTCTGACAGTGCAGCGCTCCCTCAGTACTGACCCTCTGACAGTGCAGCACTCCCTCAGTACTGACCCTCTGACAGTGCGGCGCTCCCTCTGTACTGACCCTCTGACGGTGCGGCACTCCCTCAGTACTGACCCTCTGACAGTGCGGCACTCCCTCAGTACTGACCCTCTGACAGTGCAGCACTCCCTCAGTACTGACCCTCTGACAGTGCGGCACTCCCTCAGTACTGACCCTCTGACAGTGCAGCACTCCCTCAGTACTGACCCTCTGACAGTGCGGCACTCCCTCAGTACTGACCCTCTGACAGTGCAGCACTCCCTCAGTACTGACCCTCTGACAGTGCGGCACTCCCTCAGTACTGACCCTCTGACAGTGCAGCACTCCCTCAGTACTGACCCTCTGACAGTTCGGCACTCCCTCAGTACTGACCCTCTGACAGTGCGGCACTCCCTCAGTATTGACCCTCTGACAGTGCGGCACTCCCTCAGTACTGACCCTCTGACAGTGCAGCACTCCCTCAGTACTGACCCTCTGTCAGTGCGGCACTCCCTCAGTACTGACCCTCTGACAGTGCGGCGTTCCCTCAGTACTGACCCTCTGACAGTGCGGCACTCCCTCAGTACTGACCCTCTGACAGTGCGGCACTCCCTCAGTACTGACCCTCTGACAGTGCAGCACTCCCTCAGTACTGACCCTCTGACAGTGTGGCACTCCCTCAGTACTGACCCTCTGACAGTGCGGCACTCCCTCAGTACTGACCCTCTGACAGTGCAGCGCTCCCTCAGTACTGACCCTCTGACAGTGCAGCTCTCCCTCAGTACTGACCCTCTGACAGTGCGGCACTCCCTCAGTACTGACCCTCTGACAGTGCAGCACTCCCTCAGTACTGACTCTCTGTCAGTGCGGCACTCCCTCAGTACTGACTCTCTGACAGTGCGGCATTCCCTCAGTACTGACCCTCTGACAGTGCAGTACTCCCTCAGTACTGACCCTCTGACAGTGCGACACTCCCTCAGCACTGACCCTCTGACAGTGCAGCACTCCCTCAGTACTGACCCTCTGACAGTGCGGCACTCCCTCATTACTGACCCTCTGACAGTGCAGCGCTCCCTCAGTACTGACCCTCTGACAGTGCAGCACTCCCTCAGTACTGACCCTCTGACAGTGCGGCGCTCCCTCTGTACTGACCCTCTGACGGTGCGGCACTCCCTCAGTACTGACCCTCTGACAGTGCGGCACTCCCTCAGTACTGACCCTCTGACAGTGCAGCACTCCCTCAGTACTGACCCTCTGACAGTTCGGCACTCCCTCAGTACTGACCCTCTGACAGTGCGGCACTCCCTCAGTATTGACCCTCTGACAGTGCGGCACTCCCTCAGTACTGACCCTCTGACAGTGCAGCACTCCCTCAGTACTGACCCTCTGTCAGTGCGGCACTCCCTCAGTACTGACCCTCTGACAGTGCGGCGTTCCCTCAGTACTGACCCTCTGACAGTGCGGCACTCCCTCAGTACTGACCCTCTGACAGTGCAGCACTCCCTCAGTACTGACCCTCTGACAGTGCAGCACTCCCTCAGTACTGACCTTCTGACAGGAAGGTTATCCACTGAGACACGACCGACTCTAACTGATGAACTTGATCAGTGTTATTTGGCGAAATACATCAGACTCAGAAGCTCTGAACGCTGTTTTGTCCAACATTGTGTAGTATGATCGCTGTGAGTTACCAGCAAGTGTGTTTGGGTTTCAGGTCTGGTTCTATACGAACAGGATATTTGAAAATGCTGGGATTCCGGAGGCATATATCCAGTACACCACAGTGGGAACTGGAGCAATTGAGGTTGTCGCTGGACTGATTGGGGTGAGTCACAGCTCATCTTCTACCCCCAGAGGACCTTAAAACACCAGCCGGAGAAGGCAACACTCGTGCAAAAGCAAATTCCTGCAGGTGCTGAAAATCTGCAATAAAAACAGAAAGTGCTGGAAATACCCCAAAGTCAGATAGCATCTGAGAGAAACAGAGTGGAATGGGGAATTGTACCCCCCCAGAAATCGGTGGCTTTGACTCAGATCGGACGTTGGGAACCAAACAATATCTGAGGCAGGAAACCAACCCACCTCAAACCTGCCCATTTCGGCTTTGAGCCGAAGTGGGCCGTGTCGGTGACCAAGCAGCTCTGTGCAGGCAATGTGGTCATTTAACTATTAGTGAGGCTGAGTGGATTCATCTTCATATTGATTCTATTTTAAGCTGCCAGATTTCACTAACTTTGGATAAACCGTCACGTGAAGGGAGGCAAGGAACAGTGAGAGATTTACAGCACTGCTTGTGGGCCAAGAGCAGCGTAAGTGTTTCCTCCAGACCCATGCTATCTCACAAAGTCTCTTCACGACATTCCACACACCCCCTTCCAACTACGGGCTCCCCTCACCCTACCCTTCCCCCCACCCGTGCACCCACACTTCCAGCAGAGAGTATCAAACACCCATCCATCCCCCAACCCAACACCACACTCTCCCCAACATTCTAATCAGACCCCCATAATCAGAATACGCCCCACCGAGGATTCCCTCCTCATCCCGCTTCCCCACTGTCATTAGAAATACCCCCCAATCTCTCCCAACCCCCACGGCATCAAAATTGCTGCTGCCCCCTCTGTATATCACGGCCGCAACCCCATCGACTGCATCAGCCCTGGGGTAACCCGACCCAGAGGCTCAGCATCTGACTGGGACCCAGCAGACATCCGACTGCTGTCACCCCAACATTCCTGAATCCACCCGATCTGCATCAGTAACTGTGGGGTGCTCACCAAATTGTGCCCCAGAAGCCTGTCCGCTAATGTTGCCCAATGGGGTGTGTGACTCTGCGCTAGTGGAAGTGACTCCTCAATAGTGGCATCCTTGGAGCTCTCCTCCAAAGTGTTCTCTTGGATGGCAAGTGGCAGGGCAATGGGCCGCCACTATCGGATGGAGATCCTGCGGGAGAATGGCCATGTGCTCAGTGGGAGGTTCGGATCATTATGTCTGACATGAACAACTCACCAGTGATAGCCCATCCGGGTGGGGGGGCCGCTGGATCCTCAGCTCTGCGACACAGGCCACGTTCAGCGTCGGTGATCGATCTGTCCTTGACCATCCCCTCAACCTCCAGGGACCATTCCTTGTAGTGGGGTGAGGATTCTAATGTCCGGCAGCCTGCCGCCCATCTGGGCCATTTCCTGTCTGTTGTGGGCTGACCTCTCCTGCGGAAACACAGGGAGGGCATCGTGAGCCACGCGTTTCATACATCGTGGGGAGGGGGGGGTAAGGTGCGAGCATGGTTGCTGGGCACGGGTGGGGTGCCAGGGTGTACGCACAGGTGTGGTATTGTGCTGGGGGGGGGGGTGGTGTGATGGCAACCGTCGGGCCGTTGGGCGGGGGGGGGGGGGGGGGGTCGGCGGTGGTAGGCAGGCAGCATCACTGCCAGGGGGTCAATGCCAGCTCACCCGTCTGTGACTAACCCTCCGATCTCCCCCTCGGGGGAACAGGATTCCACCAGATCCAACAGCTGGGCCAGATCATCCTCACTGAATAGTGAGGGGCTGGTCTGTGCGGTGACAGAGCTGTGTGCTGTGTGGGGCTTGCTCTGCGGGATCGGTTTAACAGTTGCTCCTCCTCGTTTGCTGGGAGCTGCCGGATGCAGTCCCGGCGAATCAGCTGGCAAGACATTCAAATCCGGTGTGAAGATCGTGGGGCATCATTAATTAAAGCTGGAGACCATTGACGGCCTCGCTGGCCATCGGGAAGCACACAGCTATCCCTGCTCACTCCCACATTTAGAAACCTTTCCGTTAGATAGTGCCCGCTGCCTCCCCCTCTACACAGATGCTGCCAGACCCACAGAGTATTCCCAGCGGTTTCTGTTACCATCTCCTATTTGGTGTGTTCTTGTTCTTATGCTTTATCAGGATAATTGACCATAAACGTGGATCAGTGAGGTCGATTCTAAGGAGGGTCTTCAGGGAGAAGAGAGCAGGGGATAGGTTTAGGGAGAGACCCCCAGAGCCGAGGGCCCAAGCAGCTGAAAGTATGGCCGCCAATGTTTGATTGGTGCAGGTGGGGGATGGATATGAAATCAGAATTAGAGATGTGCAGAGATCCCGGCGGGTTGTGGGGCTGGAGGAGAGCTCAGAGATAGGGAGAGGTCATGGGGGATCTGACTGCCATGATCAGAATGTTAAAATGATGGTGTTGGTGGGGTGTTGCGGGGCAGGAAGAGGTGTCAGAGATGGGTAAAATTCTGCGTTATCTGCTATGGAGATTGTTAAAGATGCTAATTGTTTTTCATACTGGTTAATGGGATGTGGGTGTCGCAAGTTAGGTCAGCATTATACCCTGTCCCTAATTGCCCTTGAGAAGCTGGGAGTGAGCTGCTTTCTTGAACCACTTCAGTTCATGAGGTGTAGGTACTCCCACTGTGCTATGAGGGAGGAAGCTCCAAGATTTTGACGCGGTGACAGTGAAGGAACGGCGATATATTTCCAAGTCAGGGCGGTGAGTGACTTGGAGGGGAACCTCCAGGTGGAGGGGCTCCCAGGTACCTGCTGCCCTTGTCCTTCTAGATGGTCTTGGGTTTGGAAGGTGTTGTCTAAGGAGCATTGGTGAGTTCCTGTAGATGGTGCACACGGCCGGCAGGGTACATCGGAGGTGGAGGGAGTGGACATTGGTGGGAGGAGAGCCAGTGCAGTGGGCTGCTTTGTCTGGATGGTGTTGAATGATGTTCCACATGTGTTCCACTCGGAGTTCACAGGAATAATTGCCAACCTTTCATTCCTTAATTGTCCGTGTGAGAATTGGCCACGGCATCACTGATCACTCCCTGAAAGCAGCAGATCAGACCTGTGAGCAGTGAGATTCAACGAACATTCTGGACCCTTGTCCCACTCACCCTTATTCTCTCTATTTTTCCACCTCTCTTTTCTCCCTTGAATTCACCTTTTTTTCTCTTTTCTTTGTCATCCCTCTCTCGATTTCTCCCACTTTCTCCATTTTTCTCTTTATCTACTTTGCCCTCACAGTATTTCTCTTGCTCTCCTCTTTAACGTTATCAACTCCTGCCCTCTCTCACCCGTGTCTCAGTTTTGCTCTCTCACTCCTCTCTCTGTCGCTTTCACTCTCTCCCTCTCTCTTTCTCTCCCTCTCTGCCCATTTCTCTCTCTGTCTCCCCCGCCCCTCCTCCCCATTTTGCTATCTTCCCCCCAAAGTTCTTGGCTGGTTTATTTGTTCTTGCTGAACAATAGCACATGATGGACTTGCGGCAATTGAAGTGCGAGAAGAGGATTGTGCGTATCCCCGATCATTACTTCAACAAACAGCAGAATTTATTCTGTGTGCTGCTCTCTCTGATTTTAAGTGGAGCCTGACCCACGCTATATAACACTGAATAAGATTTTTGACAATTAAAGAGACTAATGCTGGTGGTTTTTGCTCCCAGGAGTGAAATTGCTGAGTGTGTTTTGCCTTTAATAAACAGAAGATGGTGTAGATTTGAGAATGAATCCTCTCCCACAGACTGGGCTAACACTCCAGCTCCGAGATGCTGGCAGTTATAAGACCCTGCTAGAACTACGGCAAGAACTTTAACCCCAGCCGCACATAGTTACTCACGGAAACTCACAGTGCTGTCAACGATATTGGTCCTGGGTGAGACAGCCAATTTTACCCAGTGGAACTGGAAAAATTGGTTATAAAATTACAACCATTTGTTAAACTGTCCTATCCTCCTTTACCTCCACCTCCCGTTGGTGGAACTCATTTTGCACAGACTCCAGGAGCTTTGTTAGGTTTGTGGTATGTTTGAGATATTTACTAGCAGGAGCCAGCAACGCCACTAGCAATCGGCTCCAGATTCTCCACACCCCAGAGAAAGTTACAGAGAGATTTAACTGACACGGCAAAATGAAGGAGAGGAATTTGTTCCCTTTGCCGGGCGAGCTAATAACTTAAAATTACTGGATAACGAAGCAGATGGAAGTAAGGAGTTATTTTTTTCGAGTTGTTGTGATCTGGAAGGTGCTGCTTGAAAAACGATGAGGAATTGGAGAAATACTGGAGGAGGAAAGATTCAGAGGGATTTAGGGGAAAGAACAGAGGGAATAGATTTGATTGGACAAAGAGTTGGGACAGATTTGATGGGTTGAATGGACTCCTCCTCTACTGGAGGAATTTATATCACTGCTGGGGATCTGTTATTCTATATATAAACCACCCCGAACACTTTGATTAGAATCCAGTCTGTAACTCACTTCCACGTATCTGTAATTCTATATATAAACCACCCCGAACACTTTGATTAGAATCCAGTCTGGAACTCACTCCCGGGTATCTGTTATTCTGTATATAAACCACCCCAAACCCCTTGATTAGATTCCAGTCTGTTACTCACTCCCGGGTATCTGTTATTCTATATATAAACCACCCCAAACCCCTCGATTAGATTCCAGTCTGTAACTCACTGCTGGGTATCTGTTATTCTATATATAAATCACCCAAACCCCTCGATTAGATTCCAGTCTGTAACTCACTGCTGGGAATCTGTTATTCTATATATAAACCACCCCAAACCCCCGATTAGATTCCAGTCTGTAACTCACTCCCGGGTATCTATTATTCAATATATAAACCACCCAAACCCCTCGATTAGATTCCAGTCTGTAACTCACTCCCGGGTATCTGTTATTCTATATATAAACCACCCCGAACCCCTCGATTAGATTCCAGTATCTAACTCACTCCCGGGTATCTGTTATTCTATATATAACCACCCAAACCCCTCGATTAGATTCCAGTCTGTAACTCACTCCTGGGTATCTGTTATTCTATATAGAAACCATCCCGAACCCCCGATTAGATTCCAGTCTGTAACTCACTCCCGGGTATCTGTTAGTCTATATAGAAACCATCCCGAACCCCTCGATTAGATTCCAGTCTGTAACTCACTCCCGGGTATCTGTTATTCTATATATAAACCACCCCAAACCCCTCGATTAGATTCCAGTCTGTAGCTCACTCCCGGGTATCTGTTATTCTATATATAAACCACCCTGATCCCCTCGATTAGATTACAGTTTGTAACTTACTCCCGGGTATCTGTTATAAACCACCCTGAACCCCTCGATTATATTCCTGTCTGTAACTCACTTCCGGGTATCTGTTATTCTATATAAGAACCACCCCGAACACCTCGATTAGATTCCAGTCTGTAACTCACTCCCGGGTATCTGTTATTCTATATATAAACCACCCTGAACCCCTCGATTAGATTCCAGTTTGTATCCCACTCCCGGGTATCTGTTATTCTACATATAAACCAGCCCGAACCCCTTGATTAGATTCCAGTCTGTAACTCACTCCTGGGTATCTGTTATTCTACATATAAACCAGCCCGAACCCCTCGATTAGCTTCCAGTCTGTAGCTCACTCCCGGGTAGCTGTTATTCTATATATAAACCACCCAAACCCCTCGATTAGCTTCCAGTCTGTAACTCACTCCCGGGTACCTGTTATTCTATATATAAACCACCCCAAACCCCTCAATTAGATTCTAATCTGTAACTCACTCCCAGGTGTCTGTTATTCTATATATAAAACACACCAAACCCCTCTATTAGATTACAGTCTGTAATTCACTCCCGGGTATCTGCTATTCTATATATAAACCACCCCGAACCCCACGATTAGATTTCAGTCTGTAACTCACTCCCGGGTATCTGTTATTCTATACATAATCCATCCAAACCTCTTGATTAGATTCCAGTCTGTAACTCACTCCCGG
Organism: Scyliorhinus canicula; assembly: GCF_902713615.1. NCBI lineage: Eukaryota > Metazoa > Chordata > Chondrichthyes > Carcharhiniformes > Scyliorhinidae > Scyliorhinus > Scyliorhinus canicula. The sequence continues at coordinate 3,578,656 of NC_052161.1, forward strand.
GTATCTGTTATTCTACATATAAACCACTCCGAACCCCTCGATTAGATTCCAGTCTGTAACTCACTCCCGGGTATCTGTTATTCTATATATAAACCACCCCGAACCCCTCGATTAGCTTCCAGTCTGTAACTCACTCCCGGGTATCTGTTATTCTACATATAAACCACCCAAACTCCTCGATTAGATTCCAGTCTGTAACTCACTCCCGGGTATCTGTTATTCTATATATAAACAACCCCGAACCCCTCGATTAGATTCCAGTCTGTAACTCACTCCCAGGTATCTGTTATTCTATATATAAACCACCCCGAACCCCTCGATTAGATTCCAGTCTGTAACTCACTCCCAGGTATCTGTTATTCTATATATAAACCACCCTGAGACCCTCGATTAGATTCCAGTCTGTAACTCACTCCCGGGTATCTGTTATTCTATATATAAACCACCCCAAACCCCTCGATTAGATTCCAGTCTGTAACTCACTCCCAGGTATCTGTTATTCTATATATAAACCACCCTGAGGCCCTCGATTAGATTCCAGTCTGTAACTCACTCCCAGGTATCTGTTATTCTATATATAAACAACCCCGAACCCCTCGATTAGATTCCAGTCTGTAACCCACTCCCAGGTATCTGTTATTCTATATATAAACCATCCCGAACCCCTTGATTAGATTCCAGTCTGTAACTCACTCCCAGGTATCTGTTATTCTATATATAAACCACCCCGAACCCCTCGATTAGATTCCAGTCTGTAACTCACTCCCGGGTATCTGTTATCCTAACTCTGACCTGGGTATCTGTTATTCCATACATGGACCCTCTGAACTCAATTGTATTCAAGCCTGTAACTCATGCCTGAGGGTCTGTATATTCCTTTGTAAAGCTCCTTCTGCCTATTTGAAGACTGAAGGATTTACTATCGACAAATTTAAAAGGTCCATTTTTGCTGCGGTGTGAGAAATGCTGGATGTTGGGACTTAGGCTTCATTCCAATATTAGGGATGTGGTTTGGGTGATCATTTGGACTTTGAGGATCTCAAATTGGGGGAACGTTGGGGGTAGGTTGCAGTGGTGGAATTGGCAGGGGCTGGGGTAAAACCAGTTGTGCTGCAGTCCAGGGGCTCGATGTGGAAGATTTGGGGCTCTTTTGTTTGTCCTCAACAATTTGGTGAATCGCGATCTTTCTGCATTCCATTCCGGAGGTCACACAGCATCTGACAAAGCAGGTGCTCCACAGCCTGAATGACTGGGCCCTAACGCAGCGGACAGAGTGGGCCACATTCCTGCATTGACACCGTTTGATTGCTTCTTTTTGTTCCTTTTTGCACTGCAGAGTTTAGCAATCGAGAGAGTGGGGAGACGTCCACTGCTAATTGGTGGATTCAGCCTTATGGGGTTTTCCTGCGCTGGCATTACGATATCATTACTATTGCAGGTAAATCCCGATTCACTCTCGTTACGATTCATCAGGTCATTAATTAACTGGCAGCTCGCTGCACAAGGATCACTCAGTGCACACACAGCCCACAGGAAACACGTAAACTGGCAAGAAAAATGCATTTCTATAGCGCCATTTACAACCTCAAGACACTGTGGTGAATCATAATAGCATAATTCACACTGTTATCACACATGTTGTACCATGCCTCTGTAAGCTCGGCACATGAGCAGTTGCGCGGCTCTGCCCCTAGGGGGAGGTGTACTGGGAAAGTACGGAAGTTTGTACTGGGCTCCACCCTTGGCTCCGCCCATGACTCCTCCCCCCCACTAGTTGTATGAAGTTTGGCAGTCAGAGCCTGCCTGCCAGTTCATCTAGAGTTCATCTCATCACAGGCAGGCTCTGTTGTAAAACGATTAAAACCACTGTTCACTTCTAACCACATGTCGCGTGAATTGATGGTCTCATCAGACACCCAAACTGCATTACAACCAGTGATTAGCTGGAGCATCGTGTTTAACTCTGAGGATTGTATTTCAGGAAGGATCCAGATTTACTGAAAAGTTACCAAGGAGGAAATACTTCAGTTAGGTGGGGAAAATCGGATTCTTCTCCTGTGAGATGATTAAGGGGGGATTTTAGGCATTCAAAATCTATGTTGATGGAATAACTAAGGAGAAACCGTTTCCACCGGCAGAAATTGGGAATGTTGTCCTATCAGGAGAGGTTAAGTAGAAGACCTGCATTTGTGTGTGTTTGTGTGTGTGTTTTTGTATGTGTATTTGTATTTTTGTATTTATATATATATGTTTGCATGTGTTTATGTGCGTTTGTATGTTGTATGTATGTTTGTGTGTATGTATGTTTGTGTGTGTTTTTGCATGGGTGTGTGTTTGTGTTTGTGTGTATATGTATGTTTGCATGTGTTTATGTGCGTGTGTGTGTTTGTGTGTATGTATGTTTGCGTGTTTATGTGTGTGTGCCTTTGTGTATGTGTGCGTGTGTTTATGTGTGTGTTCATGTGTGTGTGTGTATCTATGTTTGTGTGTGTTTGTGCATGCGTGTGTGTGTGTGTATGTTTGCATGTGTTTATGTATGTTTGCATGTGTTTATGTGTGTGTGTGTGTTTGTGTGTATGTATGTTTGCGTGTGTTTATGTGTGTGTGTTTTTGTGTATTTGTGTTTATGTGTGTGTATGTATGCTTGCATGTGTTATGTGCGCGTGTGTTTATGTGTGTGTGTGTATCTGTGTTTGTGTGTGTTTGTGCGTCTGTGTGTGTGTGTGTGTATGTATGCATGTGTTTAAGTGTGTGTGTCTGTGTGTGTGTGTGTGTGGATGGAGAGGAGTTGGGAAGAGGAGCTTCTGAGTAAGTGGAGGGTAAGACGTAGACGTGAGGAGTGGGAGAGAAGGTACTTCACTGAGTCTTCAGTCAATCGGGAACATGAAGAACGTGGCTGAATCCTAATGAGAAAATCAAATAATAAAAAGTTTTACAAAGTAGATGAAAACCATAGCTTTTAATATTTATATGATCTAACATATGTTGATCTACAACACACAAACTTTCATTATATCTGAAATTGCTGTTTCTGGCATCTTGCTTTGTGCAAATTGGATCCTGTGTTTCCTGAAGTGTGTCAATGACGACAATTCAAAAAGTACTTCATTGGCTGGGGAATTCTTTTCAACATTCTGAGTTGCTGAAAGGCATTCCAGAAATAAAGGGCTTTCTTCCTTTGCACGCATGTCTTACTCGATCATTGAGACTGCATTTCCTCTCTCCCTCATGTACTGCTGTGATGATAGGTTCCAGGGATGCACTACGCCAGTGTTGCTTGTGTCGTGGGGATTATCGCTGGATTCTGTGTCGGACCAGGTACAGAAAGACCTTCTCTCCATGTAGACTTGTGACCTGCCCGTCTGCTCCTGTAACCACTTTCCAGGTTTTGTTGCCTCAAACGTAACGATTCCAGTTCCATCCTAACAGCTCACCGCATCTCCGATGCCTGTAAACGTCAGCTCTCCCAAAGCTCGGGGACCCTACATTTTGAAAATGTTTATCCTGACTTGGAAAGTTCTCCATGGCTTCGCCCCTTCCCAATGTCTATAATCTCCTCCGACCCCCAAAATGTAATCATCTCCTCTAATTCAGGCTTTACGTCCATCTCCACTTTTAATCAATCCAATATTTCTGGCTGTGCCTTTTTGATCAAGGTTTTGGTCATCTGTCCCACTACCTCCTGATGTGGCTCAGTTTTATAACTGCTGTGCAGCACCTTCCGATGGTTTACTAAGTTAAAGTCGCCATATAAATTCAAATCATTGTTGTTGACCGTCCTGACTGGTCAGGTGGATGCAATCTCTGCAAGGTGCTTCACCGAAGCATTATCAAATATTATCACCTTAGTCATGTAGGTGGGGTTTGAGAAGCTTAAGGAGGAGAGAGGTGGAGGTGGAGAGGTTTAGGAAGGAAATTCCAGAGCTTCGGGCCCAGGCAGCTGAAGGAACGGTTGCCAATGGAGGAGCGAGGGTAATCGCTGTTCTCTAGTTTAGTGTCTTATCTGATGGATGACCCCCTCCAACGTATTGGAGACCCTCCCTCACTGCAGTCTCTGCCTTGTGCTGGAGTGAGCACCCATCTGTGCTGACACAAACCAGCATGCACCATGCTGACAATGGGGGAAGGGGCACGAGGGGGTGGGAGGGGAGCAGGGTGGGGGCGGGTGGAGGTGATATTTGATTTCCCAGCACTGGGTCCTCTCATAGAATTATAGAATTTACAGTGCAGAAGGAGGCCATTCAGCCCATCGAGTATGCACCGGCTCTTGGAAAGAGCACCCTACCCAAGGTCAACACCTCCACCCTATCCCCATAACCCAGTAGCCCCATCCAACACCGAGGGCAATTTTGGACACTAAGGGTAATTTATCATGGCCAATCCATCTAACCTGCACATCTTTGGACTGTGGGAGGAAACCGGAGCATCCAGAGGAAACCCACGCACACACGGGGAGGATGTGCAGACTCCGCACAGACAGTGACCCAAGCCAGAATCGAACCTGGGACCCTGGAGCTGTGAAGCGATTGTGCTATCCACAATGCTACCGTGCTGCCCCTATAATACCTAATACCTAATCTTATTTCATCTTAATGGACCCCCTGAAAACTTTACCCTCCCAAATTGATTGCGGAGACAAGGTTGTGGAGCTGTAACGAGCTGTGAATTAGCAGGAGTGTGGTGGGAATGATAAATGTGGGTCTTGGCATTTTAGGTATTTGATTTATTGGTATTGTCCATGAAGAATATATTCCATTTACAACAGAGAATGTATTCAGTGTAATTACATCTTTAATTAGTACTTTTCATGGATGATTGTATATAAACAATGATGAATATATCTTCTCTTTTATTCCTAATGCACAATGGCGCTCAACTCAGAGTTCAGATCCATTTTATCACATTAAGCTCTGTCATGGCCATTATGCAAAAATAATGCAAATCTGGACTAAATTGTTCCTAAACGCATCCTCTGAGTATTAGATTAGATCTCTATCGCCATCCCTATTTAAGTAAATGGGGGAGCAAGCCAAGCATTGGAACGTACTACGCAGCAGATGACATTTTATTTTTACATTTCAATCTCCTCTTCCTGTTTGCAGTGGGACAGGACTGGGGGTGCAGGGCGGGGATCAGGGGCGACAGAGGGAACTCAAACCGTCTTCCACCCACCCTGCCTTGCACCAGGCTGGTGTTGGGAGCTGGCTGTTATTAAGAATGTATCAAATGTAACGCAGTGGATTTGGGAGTGATCACATTGTCACTCTGAAAGATAACGTACGTGCAGGTTTTGAGAAAGCAGACACTTCAATATTTGTGCAAATAGATCAAAATTGCATATTGGCACCAATTGCACTTGTAAATTAACTGATTTCTTTCTCTCCCTCCTTATCTTTCCTCTCCCATGTTCTTGAGTCTCTATCTCTCTCATCACAAATCTACCTTTATTTCATTTCATTTATTTCTGTCTCTGTCTCTCTTTCCCTATCGCCGTATCATCTATTTTTCATTTCCCTACCCTGATCTAAATGATCTCTTTCTTCATAATTGTGTATTAACTCTTATCTTTCTCTTTATTGAACTTCCTCTCTCCCATCTCTCTCTCACTTTCTCTCCTTCTCGCTATCCATTTTCTTTCTTCTTCTTCCTCCGCCTGTCTGTTTCTCCCTCTTTCTCTCATTTTCTTAACCATTCCTCGTTTTCCCTCTCATTCTTTTACCCACTTCCTCTCACGTTCACTATTTCCTTCTCTCCCACTCTCGTTCGCTCTGTATTTTTTCTCTGTCCCTCACTCCCCCCCACCCCCCTCTTTCCGGCGGTACAGCGGGGGTCCCGTTCCTAATGACCGCTGAGCTCTTCACCCAGTCACATCGGCCTGCAGCTTACATTGTTGGAGGGGTTCTCAATTGGCTGTCCAATTTCACTGTCGGTTTTGTCTTCCCATTCCTTCAGGTTTGTACCAACATTTCTTATTCAATACAGACCAGGAACATAGTGTATGTTTTCTATAATCGCGGACCAAGTAACACATCATATAATATATATGTGAGAGTGTGCTACACGATAACATGGTGAATTGTCAAATAATACTCCACAGGGGTCAGTGCTGGGACCTTTGCTGTTCGTAGTATATATAAATGATTTGGAGGAAAATCTAACTGGTCTGATTAGTAAGTTTGCAGACGACACAAAGGTTGGTGGAATTGCGGATAGCGATGAGGACTGTCAGAGGATACAGCAGGATTTAGATCATTTGGAGACTTGGGCAGAGAGGTGGCAGATGGAGTTTAATCCGGACAAATGTGAGGTGATGCATTTTGGAAGGTCTAACGCAGGTAGGGAATATACAGTGAATGATAGAACCCTCAAGAGTATTGAAAGTCAGAGAGATCTAGGTGTACAGGTCCACAGGTCACTGAAAGGGGCAACACAGGTGAAATTAAAATGAAATGAAAATCGCTATTGTCACGAGTAGGCTTCAAATGAAGTGACTGTGAAAAGCCCCTAGTCGCCTCATTCCGGCGCCTGTTTGTGGAGGCTGGTACGGGAATTGAACCGTGCTGCTGGCCTGCCTTGGTCTGCTTTAAAAGCCAGCGATTTAGCCCAGTGTGAGAAGGTAGTCTAGAAGGCACACAGCATGCTTGCCTTCATTGGCCGGGGCATTGAGAATAAAAATTGGCAAGTCATATTGCAGCTGTATAGAACCTTAGTTAGGCCACACTTGGAGTATAGTGTTCAATTCTGGTCGCCACACTACCAGAAGGATGTGGAGGCTTTAGGGAGGGTGCAGAAGAGATTTACCAGGATGTTGTCTGGTACGGAGGGCATTAGCTATGAGGAGAGGTTGAATAAACGCGGTTTGTTCTCACTGGAACGACGGAGGTTGAGGGGCGACCTGATAGAGGGCTACAAAATTATGAAGGGCATAGACAGAGTGAACGGTCAGAGACTTTTTCCCAGCGTAGAGGGGTCAATTACTAGGGGGCATAGGTTTAAGGTGTGTGGGGCAAGGTTTAGAGGAGATGTACGAGGCAAGTTTTTTACACAGAGGGTAGTGGGTGCCTGGAACTCGCTGCCAGAAGAGGTGGTGGAAGCAGGGACAATAGTGACATTTAAGGGGCATCTTGACAAATACATGAATAGGATGGGAATAGAGGGATACGGACCCCGGAAGTGTAGAAGATTTTAGTTTAGACGGGCAGCATGGTCAGTACGGGCTGGGAGGGCCGAAGGGCCTGTTCCTGTGCTGTACTTTTCTTTGTTCTTTTTTCATTGTAATATGTACACCGTTAGCACAGTAACATGTGGTGCACCCTCAGTACTGACCCTCTGACAGTGCGGCACTCCCTCAGTACTGACCCTCTGACAGTACAGCACTCCCTCAGTACTGACCCTCTGACAGTGCGGCACTCCCTCAGTACTGACCCTCTGACAGTGCAGCACTCCCTCAGTACTGACCCTCTGACAGTGCGGCACTCCCTCAGTACTGACCCTCTGACAGTGCGGCACTCCCTCAGTACTGACCCTCTGACAGTGAGGCACTCCCTCAGTACTGACCCTCCAACAATGCAGCACCCGCTCAGTGCTGGCATTGTGTATATCAGTCTGGTGTATTGGTTAAAGTACTAGAGCTGCGTTTGAACCCACAATTTTCACACTGGTCGGGAAGAGACTCTTTTAGCATTCTTACGTAGCTGCTGCTTGGCTCTCTGATATCCTAGCTGGGAAATCTCCGGGGTAGAATGGGGTAGGAGCCATTACGAACGGCCCTATCGTATCCTGTCACCTGGAATGAGCTGGTAATTTGTGACGTGCTTCTTCTGTTTTTGCAGATGTCTGCTGGAGCTTACTGTTACCTGGTCTTTTGCGGGATATGTTGGACTGTCGCCATCTACGCTTATATAGTGATCCCGGAGACCAAAAACAGAACATTTATGGAGATCAGTCAGATGTTTTCCTTCAAGGATGCAGCCAGGCACCATGTATCACACGATGAGCTTCAGCTGAAGAAGTTTAAAGGATACGGGACTTTAGAAAATAGTGCTACACACTTTGAAAGTTCTAGATTTTTCTAGGAAACTCATTTTATGGATGAATAAAGTGGAGGAGGATTGGATGGACGAATTGACGCTTTCTTTTGTCTGTTTTATGTTATTAATAATGGATCCAGCATCCCACAGTTCCACAAGATCTTTGCCCCGGTTGAATTTACCCCCCCCCATCCGGACATCTCCAAGACCAACTCAGGGTCCAAAAACTGGCGATGTACACCTCCCTCCACCTTCCCTCCATCCCCCATCCCTCCCCATCTACAAACCACACACATCACCAAACCACTGCTCCTGGCTCCCTTTAACATTGGGGCCGGGATTGTCCGGGGCCACCTGCGAGTCACGGGATTCGCGATGGATCCCGCCAAAAATCCGGATTCGCGCCAGCCCGGCACGCTGGCCATAACGGGTTTCCTGACATCTTTGAGGAGTTTCCCACCTTGATCCAGCAGGTACTTGCAATAGTTCATTCAAGCTGCTGAGCATGGCAATTACTGGCAGGATGCCCAATTCCCCTGCCAGCTGGGATGCTACAGCGCACCCCCCCCCCCCCCCCCCCCAGCCGAGAGTCCCGCTGTTGGGAAGTGCTGTAAGTCCTGAGGAATGTGGACCTGGCAGCTTGCAGTCCGAGGGGTGGTAAGGGAGTAAATACCCTCCCAAATATATCCTCCAGGGTGCTGAGCTTTGTCTTTCATGGGAGGTAGGGGTCAGGGGACTCGTGCTGGGCTGGAGGGGCTCAGATTGGGGGTCCTTCCTCAGAAGGGGCGCATTTAGCTGCTCTTCCCATCTGTACCCCTAAACCCTCTAAATAGTCACTATCTAAAAATGAAATTTCTCTCATAATAAAGTAAAAGTGTTCTCATCTATACCTCTAAACCTATTAAACAGTCTGTCAGTGTCTCAGATATACACGTTTCTCATGCTAAAATGAAAGTGATCCCATCTGTACCTCTAAACCCTTTAAAACATCTGTCAGTATCTAAGTTTAAATGTCTGTGAGATTAAGGTAAAAGGAATCCCTTTGAAGTGGTGGAAGCCCCAAAGTGTTTTTTACAGTCAATGTCTTTGCTCTTTCAAGTACAGAAGCCTGTGATTATGCCTAGAAGGCTGAAAGCTTTGAACTCCATAGTTTACATTCAAATTCACACACCAGCGCCTCCTAAAAGCTTTTGGATTGACAAATCGAGGCAGTTTCAAAGCAGGGAATAAGAATGTTTATTGATATAGCTCTGCAGGATCCATTAACTGAGGGGAACAGTTGTTTCTCTAATCACATTTTATTTTTACAAGGCTGTCTCTTTGTTCTCAAATGCTTCCTAGAAAGAGCAGCTGGTATTCCCGCTGACAAGAGCATTTAGTCACGGATCGGGATAATTGCGCGTGGGACTCTCACTTTTGAGGCGCACTGTTGTGAGTTCAACTTGCAGAAAGCCAGCGATATCCACATCCCGTGGAATTATTCTTTTTTGAAACCACTCCAGAGACCTGAGGCACATAATCCAAGCTACACGCCCCTTACGGTGTCATGGGAGTGAGTGCAGCGCTGTCAGGGGTGCTGACTTTCGGATGAGTTGATGTCACCCTCGAACTGAGGGGCTGCCGACGACAAAACAATCACACAGCCACTGTTTTTGGAAAAGAACACGGGAATTATCTCTAGTGCCCTGGATTATCACACAATAAGTATCACTACAACCAATTATCTACTAATGTATCCAAATCTGTTGCCTGTATCATAGGAAAGGAAGTCCCAATCCTCTTTCACCCCGTACTCACTGACCCACAGTGACTCCTAGTCCAGAAACATCTCAATTAAACATTTCTATGTTTGTGTTCAAATCCCTCCATGGCCTGGCTCCTCCCTGCCTCTGTAACCTCCTCCAGCATACTAGCACAAGTGGATAGCACTGTGGCTTCACAGCGCCAGGGTCCCAGGTTCGATTTCCCGCTGGGACAATGTCTGTGTGGGGTCTTCACGTTCTCCCCGTGTCTGCGTGGGTTTCCTCCGGGTGCTCCGGTTTCCTCCCACAGTCTAAAGATGTGCAGGTTGGGTGGATTAGCCATGCTAAATTGCCCTGAGTGTCCAAAGAAGGTTAGGAGGGGTTATTGGGTTACGGGGAAAGGGTGGAAGTGAGCTTAAGTGGGCCGGTGCAGACTCAATGGGCTGAATGGCCTCCTTCTGCACTGTATGTTCTAACTCTCCAAGATATCTCTGCCCCTCCAATTCTGATCTCTTGCACATCCCAGATTTCCATCGCTCCACCATTGGCGGCCCACTTCAGTTACCTGGGGCCCTAAGATCTGGAATTCCCTCTCTAAACCTCGCCACCTTTCTATACCCCATTGGCATCATTTTTAGATGTTGCTCGGTCTCAAGTTTTATTTGACAATCATTCCTGTGACCCACCTCAACACATTTTACTGCATTGACGACACTCTGTGGATGCAAGCTGTCTGTTGTTAATGACATCCAGAGGGCGTGAGTTCAGATTCCCCTGTGAATTCAGTTTTCTAAATTTGGAAATAAAAAGTTGCCTCAGTAAAAGTGATCAAGAAGCTGGTGGACTCACGTAAAAACCCAACTGGTTCACTAATGTTCTTTCAGGAAGGAAACCTGCCGTCCTTACCCTGTCTGGCCGTACCTGTGACGCCAGTCCCTCACCAACACGGGTTTACTCTAAACTGTCCTCTGAGATGGTCAAAAAACCTATAGGGGCAACAAAGATGCTGGTCTCTCCAGCAAAGAATGGGGGGTAAATGCTGGTATCTGCAGCAAAGAATGGAGGGTAAATGCTTCTCTCTCAGGCAAAGAATGGAGGGTAAATGCTTCTCTCTCCAGCAAAGAATGGAGGGTAAATGCTGGTCTCTCCAGCAAAGAATGGAGGGTAAATGCTGGTCTCTCCAGCAAAGAATGGGGGGTAAATGCTGGCCTCTCCAGCAAAGAATGGGGGGTAAATGCTGGTATCTGCAGCAAAGAATGGAGGGTAAATGCTGGTCTCTCCAGCAAAGAATGGGGGGTAAATGCTGGTCTCTCCAGCAAAGTCCCCTTCCGGAGAACAAATAGAACAAAGTGATCATTAGTGATCACAAACAAAAAAAGTCTACAATTGATTATACTAAACCTATCCAACTCACTTTTCTCCATAAAGGCGATGCTTTCAAACCTGCGTCTTTGGCCAAACTTTTGGTTTCCTTCTGTAGCCCAGTCTTCATGTTTTTTTTTACAGCCCTCAGTGTCTAAGAAAATTTAACTGAAGGTGCTATGTAAATGCAAGTTGTTGTTGCTGATGGGCCCGGATCCAGAGCTCTCTGGTTCATGTCCTGATGTGGCCACGCCCAGGCCCCTGGTTAGTGATGTGAAGTCAGCGAAAGCTGAAGAATATTTCTTTACTTTCTTGTCCCCGGATACTTTAGTAGCGTCAGGCCTAGCTGGCTGAAGGCACACGTTGTCGAGGAAACCAGGCGTTACCTTTGCATTTACTCTGGAATAGCGAGCGGTGATGGCAGAGGGCCTGATGGGTACAGTTCAATCAGATCTGGAAATGAGTGACGAATAACATGCGGTCAAAGTCCAGACCTCGATCTCCCCTGGACTGAAGGGAATAAAGATGGGTAGGTGGGCCCAGGGGTGCCACATAGAGCTGATCCCTGGATGAAGGAGTTGTCTTATGACGAACAGGTTGGGCGTATAATTTTTGGAGTTTAGAAGAATGATCGTCCTGAGGTTAGTTGATCAGGAGGATGTTTCCCCTTGTAAGGGAGTCCAGAACCAGAGGGCACAGTTTGAAAATGATGGATCTCCTATTTAAGGTTGACATGAGGAATATGTTTCTCTCAGAGGGTCATTAGTCTGTGGAATTGTTTTCCCAGAGTGTAGTGGAGACGGGGGTCACTGAGTTTATTTAAGACTGAGTTAGATGGATCTTTGATGGATAAAGGAGTCAAGGGTCAACGGGAACCTATAACAAAATGGAGTTGAGACATAATCAGATCAGCCCCCACTTTATCAAATGGCGGAGCAGCTCAAGGGGCTGAATGGCTGACCCTGCTCCTAATTCTTGGCCCGAACTTTCCGTCCGTTCACGCCAGTGGGGGCGATGGTGTACCCTGCCACAGGTCTCCTGACGGCGAGGGGTGCATTCAATGGGAAAGATCCCACCTCCGGCCAATGGTCCACCTCCGGCCAATGGCTGGCCGCCTGCCGCCACCTTGTTTAGCGGTAGGTTGCTGGGTAAATCCCGCCCCTTGTGTTTTTTTGTTGATTCTGCGGGAAACACCTGAGGTGTCAGTGAGGAGGAGTGAAGTCGGGAGACGATCGTGCAGAGGGAGGAAAATGAACAGGACTGAGTAATGTCACATCACCCGTGAACAATGAGCATCGGACATGGCTGTGCAACCTTGGCATCTTGGAAGATGTGGACTTGACACAATTTGTGATCAGTTTGAGCCACTGGTGTTTTAGTGCGGGCTGCAGCCTCCTCTGCTCCGAGATCAGGTTTGTGTGCTGTGTCCTATTATATGGGCAGTTGAGTTTAATGGGGATTGAAAGTGAAACTCCATTTAAAGACTATTTTATTTTATTTTTGCTAAGCTATGAGTATATTTATACAGTAAATTAAAAAAATGAATCACAGGCACTCTGGGTTCTCCCAAACCACTCATGTTGTCAGACCTTGTGTTGTCTTCATTTGTATCACCTTAATTTAGTGTTAATTATGTTCCTCATTTGCAGAGAACAAGCATTAGCAGTTCACCGAGGGAATTAGCGCACATGGAACTTATACCCAGAGACAGCCAGGCCCATTAGTAAACAAATAGCAAGGGGAACGAAAGAAGCAGAAATAACATTAAACAGGTATTTTGGAGCAAGATAATCACATTGTACAACACATTGGCTTCTGGGTAAGATGTGAAGGCTGGGCCAGCCCCTGTTCCCTCCCCCCTCCCCCTTCCCCCGAGGCAAATCATCCATCTGTGATGTGTGCCTTACTGCTAAAGAGAGTACAGATGAGCAAGGGGATGGATAAATGCTGCCAGGGAGCTTTCCTTATTCCATGCTTTGCTGGATAAAGCTGACTGGGCAGATTACATATCACTGGTGACCACTTAAACCTCAAAATAAATTATGTTTTTTTTCTAGAAAGAAACAAGCAGCGTATCAGGTCACAACATGGGTTGAAATTCAAATACATTTCACTCCCAATCGTTAACTCCCCTTCCAGAATACACAAGACGCAGACGTGGACAGGCGAAGAATGTTGGCGTAAACTGAATTGGTCCTTTTCACAACACCTGCCATTTTTATATGGCCATTGTTAAGACAGCAAAATGTCCCAAGGTGCTGCAGAGGGGTGATAATCAGAGAGTTTGACAACAAGCCCCCCCCCCCCCCCCCCCCCCCGTAAGGGGACACTAGGACAGGTGGCCAAAAGCTTTGTGAAAAATGTTGGTTTTAAGGAATGCCCTCAATTAGGACAGAGGTGTGGGAAGTGAATTTCAGGCCTTCAGACCCTGGCTGATGCGGCCGCCAATGTTGGCAAGATTAAAATTGGGGATGCCAAGAATTGGAGATCCAAGAATTGGAGGAATGGGGAAATTCCAGAGGGTTGTGGGGTTGGAAGAGATTAACGGGGGATAGGGGGAGGGAGGCGAAACCGTGGGGGGATTTGAAAATAGGGATGAGAATTCTAAAATCCAGCCTTTAACTGGATCAGGAGCCAATCGGTGAGCACAGTGGTGGTGGGTGAACACCACTTACTGTGGGTTAGGATACTGGCAGCAGAGATTTTACACAGCATGTTCCAGGTTTTTGTGTCACCGGGGACTGACTGTAAAGGGGAACTGCTTCACACACAAGTCATTGTGGCAGATGTGCTGTAACTCAGTCACCTGCTCTATGCTCAGCCTTTAACAACCAAACTCCTCTCTCAATCTCCAGCTCTGCTTTCTCTCATTCTTGCCTTACCTGCTCCTGTTGATCTATATCCACCTGTCAGTGTTACATCTGCCTCAGTCCAGGCGACAGCGCATGGAGCTGCCAGTCTGCTTTACAATCAATTGTCACTCTTGTGCGTTGATCATGTTGAGCTGGAAATACATCGGCATCGATATTGGATCAGTGCAGCACTGGGGCCAACTGTGCTCCCCGTGCAGTACTGAGGGAGTGCTGCTTTGGCAAACATGCTGTCTCTCCGCTGAGGCGGAAGCTTCAACTGTCTGCCAAGGGAAAAGAAAGACTTGCATTCCTGTAGCACCTTTCACAACCTCAGGATGACCAAAAGCATTTTACAGCTAACGGGGTACTTCTTGAAGCATTGTCATTGTTGGAATGTCAGAAAAACGCAGCCAATTTGTGCACAGCAAGATGCCACGCAGGTGATGATCAGATCGTCCGATTTTGTGATTTTCGTTGAGGGGTAAATATCTCTCGGGGTGAACTCCATTGCTGTTCAAATAGTGACAGTAGGATCTTTTACCTGCGCTTGAGATGGTAGAACACATCTGTGTTCCAAATATAGTCCCTCCGACAGAGAAGCACCCCCTCAGTCATGCACTTGGTGTGTCAGCCTGGGAAATCATAGGATTTACAGTACAGAAGGAGGCCATTCGGCCCATCGAGTCTGAACCGGCTCTTGGAAAGAGCACCCTACCCAAGGTCAACACCTCTACCCTATCCCCATAACCCAGTAACCCCACTCAACACTAAGGGCAATTTTGGACACTAAGGGCAATTTATCATGGCCAATCCCCCTAACCTGCACATCTTTGGACTAATGGGCTCAGGATTCAGGAGCGGGGTGGTGAACTGAGGCAAAACTGTTCCCAACTGAGACACGGAAAGTAACAACAGCTGCAATGGCACTGCAACAAGAAAAGGTGAGCCCTTTTCCCTGTTCTCCCAGTCAATGTGTACCCCCCCCAACCTTCATCAATGAAACAGATTAACTGGACATTCATTTCAGTTGCTGTGTGTGGGATCCTGCTGTGCACACCTTGCTCTGCTCGCTGACAGAATGGCAACTAGATTTCAATGATTATGAAGTTCTGAGGATGTAATTGGCTTCTGTAAAGGTGCATGTTCTTCCATCCTAACGGTGATGTCCTCCATGGAGAATAAAGTACAACACCATAAACACCAATGTTGACACTTTGGGCGGCACGATAGCACAGTGGTTAGCACTGTGGCTTCACAGCACCAGGGTCCCAGGTTCGATTCCCCGCTGGGTCACTGCCTGTGCGGAGTCTGCATGTTCTCCCCGTGCCTGCGTGGGTTTCCTCCGGGTGCTCCGGTTTCCTCCCACAGTCCAAAGACGTGCAGGTTAGGGTGGGTTGGCCATGACAAATTGCCCTTAGTGACCAAAATGGTTCGGAGGGGTTATTGGGTTAGGGGATAGGGTGAAAGTGAGGGGATAATGTGGGCCGGTGCAGACTCGATGGGCCAAATGGCCTCCTTCTGCACTGTATGTTCTATGTATCTATGAGCACATAACATTGGTGAGACTGTGTAACCCTGGTTGGATGCTATGCGCTGCCTCTGGCACATGTGACACAGAGTTTACAACCAACCATGTGGAAAATATAAAAACTGACAAGGGTTTTCTTTACAGCTGGATTAGAACAGACTTATCACCTTCAGCAGAGAAGACAAGGGAAGAATAATTATCATCTCTGTATCAAGGGATTTGGGGAGTCGGTAGGAAGATACAGTTGAAGTCAAATATCAGCCATTATGCTATTGAATGGCAGATGAGGGTTGAGGGGCCGAATGGCCTACTCCTGCTATTTTGGGGGGCGGGGGGAGAGGAAGATGGAGCGTATAGATGAAGTCCTTGCTCCCAGGGTGAAAATGCCCTCCTGCTGTCAAAGTCTGTCCTGGATCCCTGTTTAAAGTATGGAAAGTGATGGACAAAGAAAGATTCTCTGGTGCATCGAGTCGCTCCCTCACTATTGTGACACTTCCTGCATCACAATGAAGACATTCCCCCGACTGAGATTGTGCTGTCCTAGGAGAGGGAAGAAAGTAGATGAAATACCTCAGCCAACCGAGGAGAGACACATCCTCCTGGACCTTCAACGTGATCGAGCCTAGTCCAGAGATTACCCTGGCCCTGGTTAACATTACCTGGGAATTCCCTGATGATCACCCCAGCCAAAAACTGATCCAGCTCTCCTCAAAGGAATTCAGCAATAACTGCCTGTTCCACAAATTCACTAATCACTGAGAAAAGTGTCACCTCCTGATATCTAAACTTGACATGGCCCTTGTGTAACTTGAGATTCTAAGCCGTGTTCCTCCAGAACCTTCTCACATCAATAACTACTTCATATAAACACAACAAAGAACAAAGAAAAGTACACCACAGGAACAGGCCCTTCGGCCCTCCAAGCCTATACTGACCATGCTGCCCGTCTAAACTAAATTCTTCTACACTTCCTGGGTCCGTATCCCTCTATTCCCATCCTATTCATGTATTTGTCAAGACGCCCCTTAAATGTCACTATCGTCCCTGCTTCCACCACCTCCTCCGGCAGCGAGTTCCAGGCACCCACTACCCTCTGTGCAAAAACTTGCCTCGTACATCTCCTCTAAACCTTGCCCCTCGCACCTTAAACCTATGCCCCCTAAGAAGTCTTACAACACCAGGTTAAAGTCCAACAAGTTTGTTTCAAACACTAGCTTTCGGAGCACTGCTCCTTCCTCGTTCCTCATTCACCTGAGGAAGGAGCAGTGCTCTGAAAGCTAGTGTTTGAAACAAACATGTTGGACTTTAACCAGGTGTTGTAAGACTTCTTACTGTGCTCACCCCAGTCCAACGCCGGCATCTCCACATCATGGCTATGCCCCCTAGTAATTGAACCCTCTACTCTGGGGAAAAGCCTCTGACTATCCGCTCTGTCTATGCCCCTCATAACTTTGTAGACCTCTATCAGGTCTCCCCTCAACCTCCGTTGTTCCAGTGGGAACAAACCAAGTTTATTCAACCGCTCCTCATAGCTAATGCCCTCCATACCAGGCAGCATCCTGGTATAGATGAAGTCCTTGCTCCCAGGGTGAAAATGCACCCTCTCTAAAGCCTCAGTTCCTTCATGATCATAAGGGCCTAGATCTGAATTTTTCTGAAGTATATCTACCCTGGTCTTTGAGTTTACCTGAATGTTTACGTGAGAATCTGTGCCCCAGATCTTGCTTGTTATTTTATTTCCTGGATGGTCCTGGCTTTGTCAGTTCAGCGTGATCGGTTCTGCTATCTTTGCCTGGTAATGCAGAAGGATTTCTGAGTTACAGACTGACTTTTCCACACAATGTTCTCCACCTTCCTCCCCCTGTGGAATCTCTGATTGGCCCATTGCGAGGATTTTTTTCACTCAGGACCAGAGGGCGCAGTGTCAGAAAAAGGGTGTGGTGAATGTAACTTAGTAATTCACACTGTATTTACCAATACCATTGTAAGCGCAGTAGCATTATCCGACCACTAGGGGGAGTAGCTCTGGGAATGCTCAGGAGTTTGTACAGGGCTCAACCCTTGGCTCCGCCCACGACTCCTCCCCCTGGACTTGCTGTATAAAGACCCTTGTCCAGAGCCAGCCTGCAGTTCATCGAGAGTTCAACGGGTAACAGGCTGGCTCTGTCGTAAGTAGATTAAAACCACCGTTCATATCTCAAAGCACATGTCTAGTGAATTGATGGTTCCATCAATTTAATCTACTTAAGAACAGTCAGGACCGATCATGGAATCAGCCGTCAAGCCTGGACGCCTGGAACTCGACCCACAGGATACAGAGGCAAAAGAAATCTTCTCCCACTGGCTGCGGTGCTTTAAGGCCTACCTGGCAGAAGCGAGCACAGCCGAAACAACAGAGTAACAGAAGTTAAGTCTACTGCACGCGAGAGTGAGCCACAGAATCTCTACACAACTAAACTCAGCCGGTTCATATACTGCAGCGCTAGCGATACTCGAATAGATGTATGTAAGGCCCATTAACGAAGTTTACGCACACCATGTGTTCACGACTCGCCGCCAGCGGCCTACTGAATCATACGCCGAATTTTTAAGAGAGCTCAATAATCTATCAAATGACTGTAACTATCAAGCGGTTACCGCGGCTGAACATAGAGAACTTGCTGTACGCGATGTTTTTGTAGCGGGCCTCAGGTCTAATTATGTGCGCCAACGACTGCTGGAAAAGGGGGCCCAAGACATAGAAACAACTGTGGAAATTGCTACCACGATGGAGGTCTCCTTCCGCAGCCTCTCCTCGTTCCCCGCGGACCCCGCGACCCAATCATGGGCCCCGACCAGCGACTCCCCCAGGCCTGTGCTTCGCGGCCGCCCAGCCACCATGCTGCCCCAGCCAGCCACCATGCTGTCCCAGCCACTATGCTGCCCCAGCCACTATGCTGCCCCAGCCACCATGCTGCCCCAGCCACCATGCTGCCCCAGCCAGCCACCATGCTGCCCCAGCCACTATGCTGCCCCAGCCAGCCACCATGCTGCCCCAGCCACCATGCTGCCCCAGCCAGCCACTATGCTGCCCCAGCCAGCCACTATGCTGCTCCAGCCAGCCACTATGCTGCCCCAGCCAGCCACCATGCTGCCCCAGCCAGCCACCATGCTGCCCCAGCCAGCCACCATGCTACCCCAGCCACTATGCTGCTCCAGCCAGCCACCATGCTGCCCCAGCCAGCCACCATGCTGCTCCAGCCACTATGCCGCTCCAGCCAGCCACTATGCTGCTCCAGCCTGCCATTTCTGTGGCCAGAATCAGCACCCGCGGCAGCACTGCCCGGCCCGCAACGCGACCTGCAGCAGCTGCGGGCGGAAAGGCCACTACGCGAGAGTGTGCCTCGCAAAAAGGGCCCCAGCTTCCAACTCCCCAGCGGCACAAAGTAATCACTCCCCACGCCCGCAGGCCCGTGGGGCCCGAAACGCTGCGGCCTGTGCCCCGACCCCGCCCCCTCCCGCCACATGCGATCCATGTGGGCCGCCATCTTGGCAAACCTCCACCATGCGGCCGGCCACGTGCGACTCATGGGGGCCACCATCTTGGACGCCATCTTCCTCGCCGCCCGCCACGTGCGATCCACGGGCCCGACCTGCATCTCCG
The DNA here is from genome assembly GCF_902713615.1 of Scyliorhinus canicula. NCBI lineage: Eukaryota > Metazoa > Chordata > Chondrichthyes > Carcharhiniformes > Scyliorhinidae > Scyliorhinus > Scyliorhinus canicula. The sequence goes on from NC_052161.1 coordinate 3,597,813, forward strand.
CGCTCGGACAACTCATCGGAAGAGTACGACTATGAACTCAGAGGGCAGTCATCACGGGGCGACTCCAGCACAGCTGATCAAGCCGCCGACCCGCAACTCAGCGCGGTCACCCTGGACCAATCACGCCCAAAGCATCTGTGAAATTCGATGGCAGAGGTCCATATCAACGGGTACAAAACGCCATGCCTCTTCGACTCCGGGAGCACTGAGAGCTTCATACATCCAGACCTGGTAAGACGCTGTTTGCTCCCCGTTTTCCCCGTGCAGCAAACTATCTCACTCGCTTCAGGCTCCCATTCTGTCCAGATCCAGGGGCGAGCTGCCGCGACACTCACAATCCGAGGCGCTAGCTACTCAAAGTTTCAACTCTACGTTTTGCCCGAACTCTGCGCGTCACTCTTATTAGGCCTAGATTTTCAGTGTAACCTTAAGAGCCTCACCCTCAGGTTCGGCGGGCCCCTGCCCCCACTCACTATCTGCAGCCTCGCTACGCTGCGTATTCCCCCCCCCCCCCCCTCCTCTCTTTGCCAATCTCACAAAGGACTGTAAACCCGTAGCCACCCGTAGCAGGCGGTACAGCCTGCAGGATAGGGTATTTATCAGAGCAGAGGTCCGAAGGCTTCTCAGTGAGGGGATCATAGAGGCCAGCAATAGTCCCTGGAGAGCTCAGGTGGTGGTCGTTAAGACCGGGGAAAAATTCCGTATGGTGGTCGACTATAGTCAGACCATAAATAGATTTACGCTCCTCGACGTGTATCCCCTCCCCAGGATTGCAGACATGGTAAACCAGATCGCCCAGTATCGACTCTTTTCCACGGTGGATCTGAAGTCTGCATACCACCAGCTCCCAATCCGCCCGGAGGACCGCCACTACACGGCATTCGAGGCCGATGGCCGCCTCTTCCATTTCCTCCGGGTCCCCTTCGGCGTCACTAACGGGGTTTCGGTGTTCCAACGAGCAATGGACCGAATGGTGGACCAGTACGGGCTGCGGGCCACGTTTCCGTACTTGGACAATGTCACCATCTGCGGCTATGACCAGCAGGACCACGACGCCAACCTCCACCGTTTTCTCCAGATGGCATAGAAATTAAACCTCACTTATAATAAGGAGAAATGCGTTTGCCGCACAACCAGACTAGCCATCCTCGGCTATGTCGTGGAAAACGGAGTCCTGGGCCCAGACCCGGACTGCATGCGCCCCTTAGAACTCCCCCTCCCCCATTGCCCCAAGGCCCTCAAACGGTGCTTGGGCTTCTTCTCCTACTACGCCCAGTGGGTCCCTCAATATGCGGACAAAGCCCGCCCACTCTTTAAGGCCACACGATTTCCCCTGTCAGCCGAGGCACGCCAGGCCTTCAACAAGGAGGACATCGCCAAAGCAGCCATGCGGGCGGTGGATGAATCCACCCCATTTCAGGTAGAGAGCGACGCCTCAGAGGTAGCTCTAGCAGCCACACTTTTTCTCCCGAACCCTCTCCGCTTCAGAACTCTGACACTCCTCAGTTGAGAAAGAAGCACAAGCCATTGTGGAGGCTGTTCGTTACTGGAGGCACTACCTCGCAGGTAGGAGGTTCACCCTCATCATCGACCAACGATCAGTTGCCTTTATGTTTGATAACTCGCAAAGGGGCAAAATAAAAAATGATAAATTCTTCGGTGGAGGATCGAACTCTCCACCTATAGCTACGATATTAAGTATCGACCCGGGAAGCACAACGAGCCCCCAGATGCCCTATCCCGCGGGACATGCGCCAATGCGCAGATTGACCGACTGAAAGTCATCGACAACGACCTCTGCCACCCGGGGGTCACCCGGCTCGCCCACTACATCAGGGCCCGAAACCTGCCTTTCTCCAACGAGGAGGTAAAAGCGGTCACCAGGGACTGCCCGATCTGTGCGGAGTGCAAACCGCACTTCTATAGACCAGACAGGGCCCACCTGGTCAAGGCTTCTAGGCCCTTTGAACGTCTCGCGATTGATTTCAAAGGGCCACTCCCCTCAACTAACAAGAACGTTTACTTTCTAAACGTCATAGATGAGTTCTCCCGTTTCCCATTTGCTATCCCGTGCCCCGACATGACCTCACACACAGTCATTAGGGCCCTGCACAGCATCTTCACCCTGTTTGGTTTCCCCAGCTACGTGCACAGCGATCGGGTTGCGTCCTTTATGAGCGACGAGCTGCGTCAGTACCTGCTCGACAAGAGCATTGCCTCGAGCAGGACTATCAGCTACAACCCCAGGGGGAACGGGCAGGTGGAAAGGGAGAACGCGACGGTCTGGAAGACCGTCCTACTGACCCTCCGGTCTAGAAAGCTCCAAGTCTCCTAGTGGCAGGAAGTCCTCCCAGACGCGCTTCACGCTATTAGGTCCCTCTTATGCACAGCGACCAATCAGTTCCCTCACGAGAGGCTCTTCATATTTTCCAGGGGCACTACCACAGGGGTCTCACTTCCGGCATGACTGAGGACACCGGGCCCGGTACTCCTGAGGAAACACGTCAGGGCGCACAAAGCCGATCCCCTTGTTGAGAAGGTGCGCCTGCTCCACTCCAACCCCCAGTACGGCTTTGTCGAGTTCCCTGACGGCCGCCAGGACACAGTATCCCTCCGGGATCTGGCACCCGCTGGATCCAGCGCCCCCTCTACCCCCACAGAAGGACCCCTCACCCTACACCTCATGCTGCCGCCCCCTCGCGCTCCGGGCCCACGAGCTCGCTCCACCAGTCCCGTGCACCCGCGCCCGGCCAGCCCCAGCGCCCCCAGTCCCCGGTCGAACCAGGAGAGTATGAAGCTCGGACACAACCCTCCCTGGAGTCCGCCATCGTACCCCAGCACACAACACCCATCCAGCCACCGCAAGAGGCTGCAACCCCGGTGCTCCGCAGATCTCAGCGGACAGTTCGACCACCGGGACAGACTGACTTTGTAGACCACCACCCCCGCCGGACTTGATTTTTTTGCAGGGGGTGAATGTGGTGAATGTAACTTAGTAATTCACACTGTATTTACCAATACCATTGTAAGCGCAGTAGCATTAACCGACCACTAGGGGGAGTAGCTCTGGGAATGCTCAGGAGTTTGTACAGGGCTCCACCCTTGGCTCCGCCCATGACTTCTCCCCCTGGACTGCTGTATAAATTCCCTTGTCCAGAGCCAGCCTGCAGTTCATCAAGAGTTCAGCGGGTAACAGGCTGGCTCTGTAGTAAGTAGATTAAAACCACTGTTCATATCTCAAAGCACGTGTCTAGTGAATTGATGGTTCCATCAAAGGGGGTGCTCATTTAAGATGGATTTGAGGAAGAATCTCAGATTGGTGAATCTTCGGCATTCTTTAACCGAAGAAGCAGTGGAGGCAGAGACCTTGAATATTTACTAGGCTGAGATCGATAGCTTATTATTCAGTGGGGGAGTTACGGGTTATGGAGAGAAGGCAGGAAAGTGGACTGGGTGAGTGTTAGATCAGCCAGGATCTTAGTAAAAAGCAGGCTCGAAGGGCTGAATGGCCTACACCTGTTTTTTTGATGGTTTTATTGGTGTGGGGAGGGTCCCATGGTCACACTCACTGGCCGGGCATTGTCCTGTTTTGGTGTTGGAATCTATGAGTTACATTTAATTCACCTGTTTTGACACCTTCTGCTTTCATATAATTTCTCCATGAACAAAAATATCATGGACAAAACATTCCGGCTCCTCCGTCTGCTGGGATTATTCCTGTCAAAGTCAACAGAGTTTACAATTGCTCCCACATTTTACCTCCCCTCTGCAACAGGCCCGTTAAACTCGGTGTCAAGGTTATGTTGGAGCACAGTGGCAGCTGTGTGTACCATCTACAAGATTCTCTCCAGGAACTCACCAAGGCTCCTTCGACAGCACCTCCCAAACCTACAACCTTTACCATCTGGAAGGGCAAGGGCAGCAGATACCTGGGAACCCCTCCACCTGGAGGTTCCCCTCCAAGTCACTCACCACCCTGACTGGGAAATATATCGGCCGTTCCTACACTGTCGCTGGGGCAAAATCCTGGAACTCCCTCCCTAACAGCACAGTGGGTGTACCTACACCACATGGACTCCACTCACCCATTTGTTCAGCTCGAGATTACACCCCTAAATCCAAAATAGCTGCAATCCTAGATCACCATATCTGTCCCCCAGGATCACATTGGGAACGTGGGTGGGGTTTTATGGTCCTGTTATAACAGGGCTGGGGCCTGGATCACTGTATCTGTCCCGGATCGGGGTATCTGAGTGCCTGGTCCCTCTATCTTCATAGAATTATAGAATTTACATTGCAGGAAGAGACCACTCGGCCCATCGAGTCCACACTGGCCCCTGAAAGAGCACCCCACCCAAGCCCACACCTCCACCCAGTCCCCGTAACCCAGTAACCCCAACTAACGTTTGGACACTAAGGGCAATTAATCGTGGCCAATCCACCGAACCTGCACATCTTTGGACCGTGGTAGGAAACCAGAGGAAACCCACGCAGATGCGGGGAGAACGTGCAGACTCCGCACAGTCACCCAAGCGGAAATCAAACCCGGGTCCCTGGAGCTGTGAAGCCACAGTGCTAACCACTGTGCTACCTTGCTGCCCAAGAAAACTGTCCACCCGGATCACTGTACATGTCCCTTGGATCACTGTATCTGTCCCCGTGGGATAACTGAATCTGGCCCCATGGATCACGGTATCTGTCCCCGTGGATCACGGTATCTGTCCCCGTGGATCACGGTATCTGTCCCCGTGGATCACTGTATCTGTCCCCGTGGATCACGGTATCAGTCCCCGTGGATCACTGTACATGTCCCTGTGGATAACTGTATCTGTCCCTGTGGATCACTGTATCTGCCCCGTGGGTCACTGTGTCTGTTCCCCGTGGATCACTGTACATGTCCCTGTGGATCACTGTATCTGTCCCTGTGGATCACTGTATCTGTCCACGTGGATCACGGTGTCTGTCCCCGTGGGTCACTGTATCTGTCCTCTGGATCACTGTATTTGTCCCCCAATCACTGTACCTGTTCCCCTGGATCACTGTATTTGTCCCCTAGATCACTGTATCGGTCCCCCTGGGTCACTGTATCTGTCTCCGTGGATCACTGTATCTGTCCCCTGGATCACTGTATCTGTCCCCCTGGATCACTGTATTTGTCCCCTAGATCACTGTATCTGTCCCCCTGGATCACTGTATCTGTCCCCCTGGATCACTGTATCTGTCCCCCTGGATCACTGTATCTGTCCCCCTGGATCACTGTATCTGTCCCACTGGATCACTGGATCTGTCCCTGTGGATCACTGTATCTGTCCCCGTGGATCACTGTAACTGTCCCCGTGGATCAATGTATCTGTCCCTGTGGATCACTGTATCTGTCCCCGTGGATCACTGTATCTGTCCCCGTGGATCACTGTATCTGTCCCCGTGGATCACTGTATCTGTCCCCGTGGATCACTATATCTGTCCCTGTGGATCACTGTATCTGTCCCCGTGGATCACTGTATCTGTCCCCGTGGATCGCTGTATCTGTCCCCGTGGATCACTGTATCTGTCCCCGTGGATCACTGTATCTGTCCCCGTGGATCACTGTATCTGTCCCCGTGGGTCACTGTATCTGTCCTCTGGATCACTGTATTTGTCCCCCAATCACTGTATCTGTTCCCCTGGATCACTGTTTCTGTCCCCCTGGATCACTGTATTTCTCCCCTAGATCACTGTATCGGTCCCCCTGGGTCACTGTATCTGTCCTCTGGATCACTGTGTTTGTCCCCCAATCACTGTATCGGTCCCCCTGGGTCACTGTATCTGTCTCCGTGGATCACTGTATCTGTCCCCCTGGATCACTGTATCTGTCCCCCTGGATCACTGTATCTGTCCCCCTGGATCACTGTATCTGTCCCCCTGGATCACTGTATCTGTCCCTGTGGATCACTGTATCTGTCCCCGTGGATCACTGTATTTGTCCCCTAGATCACTGCATCGGTCCCCATGGATCACTGTATCTGCCCCCTGGATCACTTTATCTGACCCCCTGGATCACTGTATCTGTCCCCCTGGATCACTGTATCTGTCCCCTGGATCACTGTATCTGACCCCCTGGATCACTGTATCTGTCCCCCTGGATCACTGTATCTGACCCCCTGGATCACTGTATATGACCCCCTGGATCACTGTATATGACCCCCTGGATCACTGTATCTGTCCCCGTGGATTGCTGTATCTGTCCCCGTGATCACTGTATCTGCCCCCTGGATCACTGTATCTGTCCCCGTGGATCACTGTATCTGTCCCCGTGGATCACTGTATCTGTCCCCGTGGATCACTGTAACTGTCCCCCTGGATCACTGCATCTGTCCCCTTGGATCACTGCATCTGTCCCCCTGGATCACTGTATCTGTCCTCCAATCACTGCTTCTGTCCCCCTGGATCCCTGGATCTGTCCCCCTGGATCACTGTATTTATCGCCTGGATCACTGTATCTGTCCCGGTGGATCACTGTATCTGTCCTCCTGGATCACGGTATCTGTCCCCTGAATGACTGTATCTGTTCCCCTGGATGACTGTATCTGTCCCCGTGGGTCACTGTAACTGTCCCCCTGGATCACTGCATCTGTCCCTGTGGATCACTGTATCTGTCCCCCAATCATTGTATCTGTCCCCGTGGATCACTGTAACTGTCCCCCTGGATCACTGCATCTGTCCCCCAATCATTGTATCTGTCCCCTGGATCACTGTATCTGTCCCCGTGCATCACAGTGTCTATCCCCTGGATCACTGTATCAGTTCCCCTGGATCACTGTTTCTGTCGCCGTGGATCACTGTATCTGTCCCCCTGGGTCACTGCATCTGTTCCCCTGGATTACTATCTGTCGCCGTGGATCATTGCATCTGTTCCCCTGGATCACTATATCTGTGTCCACTAGACCACTGTGTCTGTCCCCCTGGATCACTGTATCTGTTCCCCAATCACTGTATCGGTCCCCCTGGGTCACTGTATCGGTCCCCCTTGGTCACTGTATCTGTCCCCGTGGATCACTGTATCTGAGCCCTGGATCACTGTATCTGTCGCCGTGGATCACTGTATATGTTCCCCTGGATCACTGTATCTGTCCCCGTGCATAACTGTATCTGAGCCCTGGATCACTGTATCTGTCCCCCTGGATCACTGTATCTGTGTCCCCTGGATAACTGTATCTGTGTCCACTGGATCACTGTATCTGTGTCCACTGGATCACTGGATCTGTGTCCACTGGATCACTGGATCTATTCCCCAATCACTGTATCTGTTCCCCTGGATCACTGTATCTGTCCCCGTGGATCACTGTATCTGACCCCTGGATCACTGTATTTGTCCCCTGGATAACTGTATCTGTGTCCCCTGGATAACTGTATCTGTGTCCACTGGATCACTGGATCTATTCCCCAATCACTGTATCTGTTCCCCTGGATCACTGTATCTGTCCCACTGGATCTGTTTGTGTGTTGTAACTTCTGTTGTAATTTGAAGTTAAGCCACGCCCATTGAATTGTTTTTCTCCTCTGGCTAATCTCCTTGAAAGATCTGATTAACTTAGTCAAGCACGATTTTCCCTTTACAAACCTGCCTTGGCTGCCACTGATTAACCCCAAACCTTTCTATTTATTCATTAATGCTATCACCCATTCTGGTCTCACAGTTTCCGTGCTGATGTGCAGTTACTTGAATTTACATTTTCCACATTTTTCATCCCAGATGTAAGATTCACCAACCTGGTGAATCTTTTGGTAAAGGTCCTATTACAACGAATCAGGAATGATTATTATTGCTCCTAAATGCCGTGATGTTTGACGCAAAAGGATCGGCCAGAAAGGATGGACATGTTCCAGTTCAATCAGAACATCCTTCGCTTGGATTCAGCACTTTGTGAGTTTAATTCCGATTCCCAGAACGTGAGCACAAAATTCAGGTTGGTGGGTGTGATGTGGGACACTGGGACACTGGGGCACTGGGACACTGGGACACTGGGGCACTGGGGCACTGGGACACTGGGACACTGGGGCACTGGGACACTGGGACACTGGGGCACTGGGGCACTGGGACACTGGGGCACTGGGGCACTGGGACACTGGGACACTGGGACACTGGGGGACTGGGACACTGGGACACTGGGGCACTGGGACACTGGGACACTGGGGCATTGGGACACTGGGACACTGGGACACTGGGGCACTGGGACACTGGGACACTGGGGCATTGGTACACTGGGACACTGGGGCACTGGGACACTGGAACACTGGGGCACTGGGGCACTGGGGGCACTGGGACACTGGGGCACTGGGGCACTGGGACACTGGGACACTGGGACACTGGGGCACTGGGGCACTGGGGCACTGGGACACTGGGGCACTGGGGCACTGGGACACTGGGACACTGGGACACTGGGGGACTGGGACACTGGGACACTGGGGCACTGGGGCACTGGGACACTGGGGCACTGGGGCACTGGGACACTGGGACACTGGGACACTGGGGGACTGGGACACTGGGACACTGGGGCACTGGGACACTGGGGGACTGGGGCATTGGGACACTGGGGCACTGGGACACTGGGGCACTGGGACACTGGGACACTGGGACACTGGGACACTGGGACACTGGGGCACTGGGGCACTGGGGCACTGGGGCACTGGGACACTGGGACACTGGGACACTGGGGGACTGGGACACTGGGACACTGGGGCACTGGGACACTGGGACACTGGGGCATTGGGACACTGGGACACTGGGGCACTGGGGCACTGGGGCACTGGGACACTGGGGCACTGGGACACTGGGGCATTGGGACACTGGGACACTGGGGCACTGGGGCACTGGGACACTGGGGCACTGGGACACTGGGGCACTGGGACACTGGGACACTGGGGCATTGGTACACTGGGACACTGGGGCACTGGGACACTGGAACACTGGGGCACTGGGGCACTGGGGCACTGGGACACTGGGACACTGGGACACTGGGGCACTGGGGCACTGGGACACTGGGGCACTGGGGCACTGGGACACTGGGGCACTGGGACACTGGGACACTGGTGCACTGGGACACTGGGGCACTGGGACACTGGGACACTGGGGCACTGGGGCACTGGGACACTGGGACACTGGGGCACTGGGGCACTGGGACACTGGGGCACTGGGACACTGGGACACTGGGGCACTGGGACACTGGGACACTGGGGCACTGGGACACTGGGGCACTGGGGCATTGGGACACTGGGACACTGGGGCACTGGGACACTGGGACACTGGGGCACTGGGGCACTGGGGCACTGGGGCACTGGGGCACTGGGGCACTGGGACACTGGGGCACTGGGACACTGGGACACTGGGACACTGGGACACTGGGGCATTGGGACACTGGGACACTGGGGCACTGGGACACTGGGGCACTGGGGCACTGGGACACTGGGACACTGGGGCACTGGGACACTGGGGCACTGGGACACTGGGGCACTGGGGCACTGGGGCACTGGGACACTGGGGCACTGGGACACTGTGGCACTGGGGCACTGGGACACTGGGACACTGGGACACTGGGGCACTGGGGCACTGGGGCACTGGGACACTGGGGCACTGGGGCACTGGGACACTGGGACACTGGGGCACTGGGGCACTGGGACACTGGGGCACTGGGACACTGGGGCACTGGGGCACTGGGACACTGGGACACTGGGGCACTGGGACACTGGGGCACTGGGGCACTGGGACACTGGGACACTGGGGCACTGGGACACTGGGACACTGGGGCACTGGGACACTGGGGCACTGGGACACTGGGGCACTGGGACACTGGGACACTGGGGCACTGGGACACTGGGACACTGGGGCACTGGGGCACTGGGACACTGGGACACTGGGACACTGGGACACTGGGACACTGGGGCATTGGGGCACTGGGGCATTGGGACACTGAGGCACTGGGGCACTGGGACACTGGGACACTGGGACACTGGGCACTGGGGCACTGGGACACTGGGGCACTGGGGCACTGGGGCACTGGGGCACTGGGGCACTGGGGCACTGGGGCACTGGGACACTGGGACACTGGGGCACTGGGACACTGGGGCACTGGGGCACTGGGACACTGGGACACTGGGACACTGGGGCACTGGGGCACTGGGGCACTGGGGCACTGGGACACTTGGGCACTGGGACACTGGGACACTGGGGCACCGGGACACCGGGGCACCGGGACACTGGGACACTGGGGCACTGGGGTACTGGGACACTGGGGCACTGGGACACTGGGGCACTGGGGCACTGGGGCACTGGGGCACTGGGACACTGGGACACTGGCGACACTGGGGCACTGGGGCACTGGGGCACTGGGACACTGGGGCACTGGGGCACTGGGACACTGGGACACTGGGGCACTGGGGCACTGGGACACTGGGGCACTGGGGCACTGGGGTACTGGGACACTGGAACACTGGGACACTGGGGCACTGGGGCACTGGGGCACTGGGACACTGGGGAACTGGGACACTGGGGCACTGGGGCACTGGGACACTGGGACACTGGGACACCGGGACACTGGGACACTGGGGCACTTGGGCACTGGGGCACTGGGACACTGGGACACTGGGGCACTGGGACACTGGGACACTGGGGCAGTGGGGCACTGGGGCACTGGGGCACTGGGACACTGGGGCACTGGGACACTGGGGCACTGGGACACTGGGGCACAGGGACACTGGGACACTGGGAGCGCTGCGCTGTCAGAGATACAGTTTTGTGGGTGAGGTGTTCAGCTACAGTTTGGTGAACTGTCTTAGGTCGACATAAAGGATCACATGGCACGGTTCAGAAGAACAGGTCAGTTCTCCACAGTGGCCTGGGGAGTATTTATCCTTCAACCAACATTGCTAACTAAATTAGGTTATAAAATTACTAACTAAATTAGATTACTTGGTGATCGCTACATTGATATTTGTGGGGTCTTGCTATCCTCAAACTGGTTGCCTCATTTCCTACATCGCAACAGCACCCCCACTGTTTAGAAAATGCTCCCAAAAAGCTCAAAAAAGCTTTGGAACATTATGAGTTAGTGCAAGGCGCTACTGAAATGCAAGTTATTTCTTCTACTTGATCCAAATAATAATAATCTTCATTATTGTCACAAGTAGGCTTGCATTAACACTGCAATGAAGTTACTGTGAAGTCGCCACATTCTGGGGCCTGTTCGGGTCACAGAGGGAGAATTCAGAATGTCCAATTCACCGAACAGCACGTCTTTCGGGACTTGTGGGAGGAAACCGGAGCAGCCATTTCTTCATTTTGGAAGATCTAACTCAAGAGCAGACTATATGGTCAATGGAAGGGTCTTGGGGAAAATTGATGTACAGAGAGATCTGGGAGTTCAGGTCCATTGTACCCTGAAGGTGGCAACACTGGTCGCTAGAGTGGTCAAGAAGGCATACAGCATGCTTGCCTTCATCGGACGGAGTATTGAGTACAAGAGTCGGCAGCTCATGTTACAGTTGTATAGGACTTTCGTTAGGCCACATTTGGAATACTGCGTGCAGTTCTGGTCGCCACATTACCAGAAGGATGTGGATGCCTTGGAGAGGGTGCAGAGGAGGTTCACCAGGATGTTGCCTGGTATGGAGGGTGCTAGCTATGAAGAAAGGTTGAGTAGATTAGGATTGTTTTCATTGGAAAGACGGAGGTTGAGGGGGGACCTGATTGAGGTCTACAGAATTATGAGAGGTATGGACAGGGTGGATAGCAACAAGCTTTTCCCAAGAGTGGGAGTGTCAATTACAAGGGGTCACGATTTCAAGGTGAGAGGGGGAAAGTTTAAGGGAGATGTGCGTGGAAAGTTTTTTACGCAGAGGGTGGTGGGTGCCTGGAATGCTTTGCCAGCGGAGGTGGTAGAGGTGGGCACGATAGCATCATTTAAGATGCATCTGGACAGATATATGAACGGGCGGGAACAGAGGGAAGTGGACCTTGGAAAATAGGAGACAGGTTTAGATAAAGGATCTGGATCGGTGCAGGCTGGGAGGGCCGAAAGGCCTGTTCCTGTGCTGTAATTTTCTTTGTTCTTTGTTCACCCGGAAGAAACCCACACAGACACAGGGAGAACGTGCAGACTCAGCACAGGCAGTCACCCAAGCCGGGAATTGAACCTGGATCCCTGGCACTGTGAACCAGCAGTGCTAACCACTGTGCTACCTACAGTAACTGAGGTAATAGGAGCAGATATAACCGACAAACTCTGTGTTGTGTGTGCATTTAATTCTGGGAGAAGGGGTGAGAGGAATATAAAGCAAGAACTAAAAGCCACAGTAGCTGTAATGCGGACATGGCAGTGCTAACTACAGAGTGAAGTACCAAGTCAATGCGAACACATCTCTCCTGCCATATGTGGAAATAGTTACTCATGTTGTTTTGAGTAAGTTACAGGTGTTGGTCTTTCTCAGTTTCTGAGTATATTTCCTCGAAATTGTTTTTGTAATACCTCCCTCCCCCTTCATCATACTCCTTACAACCTACCCCTATCACCAAGATTGTGGTCTCTTGCTGTCAGAACTCAGGGACGTAGCTCAGTGACAAGTTTTGCCTGTTCCTGTGAAGTAGCTTGGGAGGTTTTACTCCATTCAGGATGCTATATAAATGCAGATAGTTGTTGATATCCCAGGACCCAATGGTCAGCAAGTCAGGGGCATGGGAACCTGGATTGTAGTTTTGGGGTACGGGAGATTGAGAGTATAGAGGTCAGGAGCACAGATTTGACTTCGCAGGAGGGTGCCAGTGTTCAGGTAGGTGGTTTGAAGTGTGTCTACTTCAATGCCAGGAGTATACGAAATAAGGTAGGGGAACTGGCAGCATAGGTTGGTACCTGGGACTTCGATGTTGTGGCAATTTCAGAGACATGGATAGAGCAGGGACAGGAATGGTTGTTGCAGGTTCCGGGGTTTAGGTGTTTTAGTAAGCTCAGAGAAGGGGGCAAAAGAGGGGGAGGTGTGGCGCTGCTAGTCAAGGACAGTATTACGGTGGCGGAAAGGATGCTAGATGGGGACTCTTCTTCTGAGGTAGTATGGGCTGAGGTTAGAAACAGGAAAGGAGAGGTCACCCTGTTGGGAGTTTTCTATAGGCCACCTAATAGTTCTAGGGATGTAGAGGAAAGGATGGCGAAGATGATTCTGGAAAAGAGCAAAAGTAACAGGGTAGTTGTTATGGGAGACTTTAACTTTCCAAATATTGACTGGAAAAGATATAGTTCGAGTACATTAGATGGGTCATTCTTTGTACAATGTGTGCAGGAGGGTTTCCTGACACAATATGTTGACAGGCCAACAAGAGGCGAGGCCACATTGGATTTGGTTTTGGGTAATGAACCAGGCCAGGTGTTAGATCTGGAGGTAGGTGAGCACTTTGGAAACAGTGACCACAATTCGGTGACCTTTACGTTAGTGATGGAAAGGGATAAGTATACCCCACAGGGCAAGAGTTATAGCTGGGGGAAGGGCAATTATGATGCCATTAGACATGACTTAGGATGTGTTGGTTGGAGAAGTAGGCTGCAAGGGTTGGGCACACTGGATATGTGGAGCTTGTTCAAGGAACAGCTATTGTATGTTCTTGATAAGTACGTACCAGTCAGGCAGGGAGGAAGGGGTCGAGCGAGGGAACCGTGGTTTACCAAAGAAGTGGAATCTCTTGTTAAGAGGAAGAAGGAGGCCTATGTGAAGATGAGGCGTGAAGTTTCAGTTGGGGCGCTTGATAGTTACAAGGAAGCGAGGAAGGATCTAAAGAGAGAGCTGAGACGAGCAAGGAGGGGACATGAGAAATCTTTGGCAGGTAGGATCAAGGAAAACCCAAAAGCTTTCTATAGGTATGTCAGGAATAAAAGAATGACTCGGGTAAGAGTAGGGCCAGTCAAGGACAGTGGTGGGAAGTTGTGTGTGGAGGCTGAGGAGATAAGCGAGATACTAAATGAATACTTTTCGTCAGTATTCACTCAAGAAAAAGATAATATTGTGGAGGAGAATGCTGAGACCCAGGCTATTAGAATAGATGGCATTGAGGTGCATAGGGAAGAAGTGTTGGCAATTCTGGACAAGGTGAAAATAGATAAGTCCCGGGGCCGGATGGGATTTATCCTAGGATTCTCTGGGAAGCCAGGGAAGAGATTGCTGAGCCTTTGGCTTTGATTTTTAGGTCATCATTGGCTACAGGAATAGTGCCAGAGGACTGGAGGATAGCAAATGTGGTCCCTTTGTTCAAGAAGGGGAGTAGAGATAACCCCGGTAACTATAGGCCGGTGAGCCTAACGTCTGTGGTGGGTAAAGTCTTGGAGAGGATTATAAAAGATACGATTTATAATCATCTAGATAGGAATAATATGATTAGGGACAGTCAGCATGGTTTTGTGAAGGGTAGGTCATGCCTCACAAACCTTATCGAGTTCTTTGAGAAGGTGACTGAACAGGTAGACGAGGGTAGAGCAGTTGATGTGGTGTATATGGATTTCAGTAAAGCGTTTGATAAGGTTCCCCACGGTCGGCTATTGCAGAAAATATGGAGGCTGGGGATTGAGGGTGATTTAGAGATGTGGATCAGAAATTGGCTAGTTGAAAGAAGACAGAGAGTGGTAGTTGATGGGAAATGTTCAGAATGGAGTTCAGTTACGAGTGGCGTACCACAAGGATCTGTTCTAGGGCCGTTGCTGTTTGTCATTTTTATAAATGACCTAGAGGAGGGCGCAGAAGGATGGGTGAGTAAATTTGCAGACGACACTAAAGTCGGTGGAGTTGTAGACAGTGCGGAAGGATGTTGCAGGTTACAGAGGGACATAGATAAGCTGCAGAGCTGGGCTGAGAGGTGGCAAATGGAGTTTAATGTGGAGAAGTGTGAGGTGATTCACTTTGGAAAGAATAACAGAAATGCAGAATATTTGGCTAATGGTAAAATTCTTGGTAGTGTGGATGAGCAGAGGGATCTCGGTGTCCATGTACATAGATCCCTGAAAGTTGCCACCCAGGTTGATAGGGTTGTGAAGAAGGCCTATGGTGTGTTGACCTTTATTGGTAGAGGGATTGAGTTCCGGAGCCATGAGGTCATGTTGCAGTTGTACAAAACTCTAGTACGGCCGCATTTGGAGTATTGCGTACAGTTCTGGTCGCCTCATTATAGGAAGGATGTGGAAGCTTTGGAATGGGTGCAGAGGAGATTTACCAGGATGTTGCCTGGTATGAAGGGAAAATCTTATGAGGAAAGGCTGATGGACTTGAGGTTGTTTTCGTTAGAGAGAAGAAGGTTAAGAGGTGACTTAATAGAGGCATACAAAATGATCAGAGGGTTAGATAGGGTGGACAGCGAGAGCCTCCTCCCGCGGATGGAGGTGGCTAGCACGAGGGGACATAGCCTTAAATTGAGGGGTAATAGATATAGGACAGAGGTCAGAGGTGGGTTTTTTACGCAAAGAGTGGTGAGGCCGTGGAATGCCCTACCTGCAACAGTAGTGAACACGCCAACATTGAGGGCATTTAAAAGTTTATTGGATAAGCATATGGATGATAAGGGCATAGTGTAGGTTAGATGGCCTTTAGATTTTTTCCATGTCGGTGCAACATCGAGGGCCGAAGGGCCTGTACTGCGCTGTATCGTTCTATGTTCTATGTTCTATGAAGCCTCTCTGCAGCATCGTCAGCAGGACACTCAGACCCAGGCCAGTGGGACGCCCTGAAATGTAGGAGCAGAAGTAGGCCATTCGGCCCATCGAGTCTGCTCCGCCATTCAATGTGATCATGGCTGATCTAATATAATCCTCAATTCCACTTTCCCACCTCGCCCCCATAACCCTCGATTCCCTTACCGATTAAAACTCTGTCCGGGTGGCATTTACAGGCTGTTCATGTTGGGAGGATATTTCATGTCCCAATCACGGCACACGGGACTCCCGGCGACGAGGGGTACAGACAACGGGAAATCCCGGTGACAACGACGGGACCACAAAATCCCGCTGGTGGGCCATCTCCACCGCTGAAAAACACGCAGCGGGTTGGTCAGTAAATCCCAGCCGCCTGTCTCAGCCTTAAACATACTGAATGACCCGGCCTCTACAACTCACTGCGGGACAGAATTCCCCACATCCCTAACCTCCAAGAAGAAATTCCTCCTCATCTCTGTCTGAATGGGCGACCCCCCCCTCACTCTGAGATTGTGCCCTCTGGTCCCAGACTCTCCCACAAGGGGAAACAACCTCCCAGCATCGACCCTGTCAAACCCCCTGAGAATCCGATAATGTTGCCTCTCATTGAGTACAGGCCCAACCTACTCAACCCCTCCATCCCTGAGATCAATCTGGGGAACCTTCTCTGACAACACTCGCAATCCATCCTCATTGTATTCATTTTACGGAGGTTAAACAGGCTTCACAATAACCAATCTCGCTAAGCTCAGGCTTCACAATAACCAATCTCGCTAAGCTCAGGCTTCACAATAACCAATCTCGCTAAGCTCAGGCTTCACAATAACCAATCTCGCTAAGCTCAGGCTTCACAATAACCAATCTCGCTAAGCTCAGGCTACACAATAACCAATATCGCTAAGCTCAGGCTTCACAATAACCAATATCGCTAAGCTCAGGCTTCACAATAACCAATCTCGCTAAGCTCAGGCTTCACAATAACCAATCTCGCTAAGCTCAGGCTTCACAATAACCAATCTCGCTAAGCTCAGGCTTCACAATAACCAATCTCGCTAAGCTCAGGCTTCACAATAACCAATCTCGCTAAGCTCAGGCTTCACAATAACCAATCTCGCTAAGCTCAGGCTACACAATAACCAATATCGCTAAGCTCAGGCTTCACAATAACCAATATCGCTAAGCTCAGGCTTCACAATAACCAATCTCGCTAAGCTCAGGCTTCACAATAACCAATCTCGCTAAGCTCAGGCTTCACAATAACCAATCTCGCCCAGCTCAGGCTCCCAACCAATCTACACAGACCAAGAAGCCAAACTGAATTAGTCAGGAGTTTGTTAAAGTGGCAGGAAGCGTAAGCTTCTGGGTATTTAAACTGGATGGTAGGCTTCCCAAACAAACTAAACCAATTCCAGGTGTTTTACCGCAATGAAGGCTTTACCAGTTTACTGAGGAGTCAAAAACTAGGGTCCATAAATGTAATAAAACGAGAAAATGCTGGAAATACTGAGCAGGTCCAACAGTCTCTGTGGAGAGAGAAGTAGAGTTATCGAGTGAATGTTTCAGTTTGATTACCTTTCAACAACACAGTTCTGACATGATTGGATTGCACGGGTACGAAGGGCTGAATGGTCCCTTCCCTCTCCTATTTTTGTTTGCCCATTTCTGCTAATGTCACTAACCTGAAGCGTTAACTTTCTCTCTCTCTCCACAGATGATGCCAGACCTGCTGCGTATTTCCAGCACCTCTATCACATTTTATTTCAGGTGCGGAGAGAGTTGGGTAACCAAACCCTTTGCCACCCACCCTCAAATACATTAAATATCAGCACAGCTGTAAAACCGGCAGCCACGCCGATCCCATCAGTTTGCCAGAGTTGGGTTCAAGTGACCGAAGTTGCGATGGATGATTACTCTCTGATTACCTGTGAGATACACTCAGAAACACCGGTAAAGAAGGGGAGAGTGTGGGTCAGAGGCTGCTTTAAAGGCTGATGTGTTTGGCAGTATTGGCAAAGATCTCCTCCAAATCAGACAATGATGAAAAGATCTAATAGAAAGACAAGAACACATTTCACGAGTGCCTTTCATAGCCTTAGAACAACCCAAAGTGGTGAGTTGTAGAGGGCCAGCATGGACACAATGGTCGAATGGCCTCCTTCAGTGTAGTAACCATTCTATGGTTCGAAGTTTGTCACTGCCAGCGAAATACTTTCGAAGTGTGCACTGTTGAAATGCAGGAAGCATAACAACAAATTTTCACACAGCAAGATCCCACTAACAGCAGAGTGATACTGACCAGATAATCTGTTCAAGTGATATTAGCAGTGGGATAAACATTGTCACAATACCAGGGAGAACTCTCCTGCTCCTCTTTAAATAGTGCGGGAGTGGGGGCGGGAGGGGTGTCTATTATGAACACACGAGAGGGCAGACAGAGCCTCAATTTAATGTCTAACTGAAGAAAATTGCAACACTCCCCTAGAGTTAGCATTGGGAGGTCAGGAGCGTTAGCATTGGGGAGGTCAGGAGCGTTAGCATTGGGGAGGTCAGGAGCGTTAGCATTGCGAAGGTCAGGAGCGTTAGCATTGGGGAGGTCAGGAGCGTTAGCATTGGGGAGGTCAGGAGCGTTAGCATTGGGGAGGTCAGGAGCGTTAGCATTCGGGAGGTCAGGGGCGTTAGCATTGGGGAGGTCAGGGGCGTTAGCATTGGGGAGGTCAGGGGCGTTAGCATTGGGGAGGTCAGGAGCGTTAGCACTGGGGAGGTCAGGAGCGTTAGCATTGGGGAGGTCAGGAGCATTAGCATTGGGGAGGTCAGGAGCATTAGCATTGGGGAGGTCAGGAGCATTAGCATTGGGGAGGTCAGGAGCGTTAGCATTGGGGAGGTCAGGAGTGTTAGCATTGGGGAGGTCAGGGATGTTAGCATTGGGGAGGTCAGGAGCGTTAGCATTGGGGAGGTCAGGAGCGTTAGCATTGGGGAGGTCAGGAGCGTTAGCATTGGGGAGGTCAGGAACGTTAGCATTGTGAAGATCAGGAGCGTTAGCATTGGGGAGGTCAGGAGTGTTAGCATTGGGGAGGTCAGGAGCATTAGCATTGGGGAGGTCAGGAGCGTTAGCATTGGGGAGGTCAGGAGCGTTAGCATTGGGGAGGTCAGGAGCATTAGCATTGGGGAGGTCAGGAGCGTTAGCATTGGGGAGGTCAGGAGCGTTAGCATTGGGGAGGTCAGGAGTGTTAGCATTGGGGAGGTCAGGAGTGTTAGCATTGGGGAGGTCAGGAGCGTTAGCATTGGGGAGGTCAGGAGCGTTAGCATTGCGAAGGTCAGGGGCGTTAGCATTGGGGAGGTCAGGAGCGCTAGCATTGGGGAGGTCAGCAGCGTTAGCATTGGGGAGGTCAGGAGCGTTAGCATTGGGGAGGTCAGGAGCGTTAGCATTGGGGAGGTTAGGAGCGTTAGCATTAGGGAGGTCAGGAGCGTTAGCATTAGGGAGGTCAGGAGCGTTAGCATTGGGGAGGTCAGGAGCGTTAGCATTGGGGAGGTCAGGAGTGTTAGCATTGGGAAGGTCATGAGCGTTAGCATTGGGGATTGATCCAGGGTGACCACGTTGAGTTGCGGGCGGTGTGGTGAGTGCCCGAGGAAGTCATATTCTTCAGATGAGCTTTCTGAGCATGCCGATGCAGATGGGGCCCGTGGATCGCACGTGGTGAGCGGCGAGGAAGATGGCGGCCACCATGAGTCGCACGTGGCCGGCCGCATGGTGGGGGTTTGGCAAGATGGCGACCCCCATGGATCGCACGTGGTGAGAGGGGGCGGAGTCAGGGCGTAGGCCGCATCGTTTCGGGCCCCGCGGGCCCGCTGGTGTTGGGAGCGATTTGTTCTCACTGCAGGGAGTTAAAAACTGGGGCCCTTTTCATGAGGCACACTCTGGCATAGTGGCCTTTC